>NC_137066.1:17738416-17908416 GCF_032717465.1 Coenobita brevimanus
CATTAATCTCTTCAAACTAATTTCTCTGTCCTTCGAAACAGGATGGTATCATTTACGGAAATTCGCCCTATACCGTTTTAGTAGATTCAGTGTGTGTGTGTGTGTGTGTGTGTGTGTGTGTGTGTGTGTGTGTGCCTTACCTCCTTCTAGGCTATTTGATGTATTTGCATGAAACTTCCAGGTTAGTTCGTCTGGCTACACCGAAGGTTCTCTTCTATATATATGTTTTCAGTCATGATTTTTAGGTGAAAATAGCTCCCCCCAACCAAAAGAAAATCGCATAAATGTTGAAAGGAGGGCAGATATAGCTTTGATAACTTAGCACATGCTGAACGATGAAATCTCATCCGTATTTCTATTTTTGGGGAGCGTGACCCTCCCAAAGTTTCAGGCGGGGAGGAGAGTCAGTCCCCTCACAAAAAGTGTAATGCCATAATTTTAAGTATTAGCGTAAGTTAGTATAAGCTAGTACTGTAAGTGTAATCTTAAGCTTAAATATTGTAAGTATAACTCATGATTTAACCGTTAAGTTCTGTATTTAAGTCTAGTCTTAGTTGATATTCATAATCTGAACGTGACTCTGCTATTGATAGTGCTAAGTCGAGTTTCGATTTGAATATGACTAATGTTTATACATAATGAACCAGCTGTTTCCAACAAAGACGTAGAGCACCATATGGACTCAAAGTATTGTCCAAGCATGGCTGGTGAGCGGGGTAATGCTGGCTGGCTGGGGGATGGGGCGGGGGTGGGAAGGCAGCCCAGCAGTGAGGAGGGCTGTGGTGGCGGGTGGTGTGAGGCAGGTGTAGGGAGAGTGTGGGCTTGGAACCAGCTGATACTGGTTCAGGGTTGGGGTAGGGGTCGGGAGGGGTCAGGTGGGGTGGGGTAATGGGGAGGGCTACTTGGGGGCCCGGAGAGGTCTGGGGGAGAGTGTATGGAGCGCATCACACTGTCAAGAGTTACTATAAACAGTGGAATAATGTGTAAATAGTGTGTAAATAATAGCGAATAAATAAATAGACATAAATTTGTTAGAAAATAAGTATCATGGAAAACATAAAATAAGCCAATCTTTATTAGTTACTTTCTTGTGTTTTTTTGCTATTTTAGTTGAAATATTGTGTTCATACAGCATTGTGAATTAGTTAGAGAAACAAATACACACTCAAAACTTATATTGCCGTGAGGTAATCATCTGTCTTCCCTCCACTAATACTGCCACCACACCACCGCGACCTTGAACATGCTCAGCCCAGCTGCCACACACCGGCTCCCTTACACCACACCACCACCTTCAAATCGCCAACAGATGATAAGTACTCGCTTTTTATTTGTTTTTAGTCATTTGTGATTGATTTGTAATGAAAAGAAAATATTTTGGGGAAAATCCATTATCCTGAACATAACCCTATTCTGAGATTTGGATAGGTAAAGCGATGCCCATCGCCTAGGGGTTAAAGTTCCTGTACGCCTATTACAAAAATTTTAAACATCTTAAGTCATTTTTTCTATGTATGTTGAGTGCAAATGTGTCTCTCATATTCTTTGGGGATCTAGTAGAAACAAAATATCACAAAGTAATCAGATAAAGTTTTAGCTATTTCCCGAACACTGTCTGGTTTAGTATAAAAGAAGGGGGAGCCGAGCCAGAACAATGAGACTGTCGCTCCTTTTCATCGCTTCAGGTTAGTGCCCGAGCACTCAGCCCCCATTTCTCTCCCTCATGTATTAGGTCATCATATATGTTCATGAGTTAAATTAGTGATATTTTCCCCTGATCCTTCTTGTGCTGAATAATAAGACTGTCACACCTTTTCATCATTGTAGGCAAGAGTTATGGAGTGCCGTGGCTTGCATTCCAAGGATTCGAGCGTTCTAGTCACGGCCTAACCTCTAACACACCAAATCATGCTCCCCTTTAGTTCATGGAATCAAAGTGAATATCGGCTGATCCATTTGTCCATTTGATTACGGTCCATGTGATTACTGATCCTATTGATTATTGTGTCTAGTTTAAAAAAGATTCTTCAGTTGTTGTGCATGAAATCTTACAGAATATTCTTTGGTGATAAACTTTAGGTTCCTTCCCGACAAGTCTGTCAGAGACCACGGGACTACATCCATGTGTATTAGTATTCTTGGAATATTAATCTAGTGTGTAAAGATACATATTTCTGGAGTTATACTGTAAATCCTGATTACTGAATATTAGTTTTGTAAATATTCTCATTTCTGGTGATATAGATCCTCATTATATTTTGTTTGGTATAATTCACAGTTTGAAGAATACTTTGTATCTCAATTCTTAGTGTTTAGTAAATCTTAGGTTAAGTCATACCGAGTTTTGAATTTTTGCTATCCTCCAAGGAGTGGTTCAGACGAGGTTAGTGGCCCACAAGGTGTTTTATTATCTAGCTGCTCACGCACTCTCCAAAAGATCATGCTACCCCATTTTCCATAATTTCTAACATTTCTGATCATTACACTGGTGACTAATTCTCAGCATCATATTCGTGGTGCCTTGCAAATTTTCGTTAGTACATTGGTGGCAGCGATGGGATAAGATATTGTTGTGGGATAAGATATTGTTGTGAAATAGAATCCCTCAATAACAGTACATTGGGGACCAACTTAATCTCACGATATTTCTAGAATTAATGATCTTTAAAGCTCCTGGAGGGCCAGCAAAATTATGCTTCACCAAGAATAGAATGAATACCAAGATGGAAACACAACTTGTGTATTTTGTGGCTTGGTCTAGTGGAAAGAGGAGTAAGGTGGAAGATGAGTTGTTGATGGAACTTAGGGGTCATATGTCAAGAAGAACGAGTGTAGCTCAGTGGACTTTGATAGCCGATCCGCTATGCTCTTCCCCCTCAAAACAAAATAGTCCACACACATCACGCCATCGTGTAGTGGAAGTGTTGATGGACGGAGGTGTGTATGTGGTAGAGGATGTGTTTACGGGGAAGAGGATGCAGGGAGCTGCGGGATGAGTGAGCCTCTGTTGTGGAGGAGAAGAGTGGCCCTTGGGACCCCTGGAGGGGGCCTTTGAGCCTGATCTGGTGGATGGATAGTTGCCACCCCATGAGAGATGCCCTCGCTGGAGACTTATTGAGAAGTGTTGAGTATTAAGCTGGTTATGGCAGTATTAAGTTAAGAGATGGATAGGGAAATGTGTGCGGGTCAGACTGTCTGACTATTGACTGTGACTTCATAGGAGTTAAGGTAATGGGCACAGCCCAGTTCAGTGAAAATATTAGATTGCTTTAATTCGAGGGGCAGTGTGCACCTACCTCTCAACTTACAGTCAACACAATCTCTGATGAAACAGTGACTTCAGGACCTGATAAGTGCTCGTCAGTTACTAGGTGGAGAGCTGGAGGCGTCAGATTGAATGGATGAGAGTGTGAAAGCGATTAGTCCATATGTTGTATGAATGGGAAGCGCCCCTAGCACAATCCTGGCAGTGAGAGTACGGATCTGTCCAGGTGATGACGATGTTGTCACCCAGGCAGGAGGTTGGCTGGGGCACATCTCTTCACTGAATTTCTAGTGTTTATCATGACAGAGAAGCGACCCCCTGGGGTACGTGATTTTTCTTGTGGACTGACGGATGCCAATTATTGGTGTCGTGTTCACAGTCAAAATTGGTGAGGCCGTCTCGTCCACACACACATCCCTAGGAAATGTAGATGAATGATTTGAATGTTGAATTCTGATGTTAATTTTTTTTTTTCTGGAAGAAGGACCCGTGTAGTGCCATAATTTTAAGTATTAGTGTAAGTTAGTATAAGCTAATATTGTAAGTGTGATCTTGAGCTTAATTATTGTAAGTATAACTTATGATTTAATCGTTAAGTTCTATTTAAGTCTTGTCTTAGTTAATATTCATATTCTGAAAGTGATTCTGCTATTGATAGTTCTCAGTCGAGTTTTGATGTGAATATGACTAATGTTTAAACATAATGAACCAGCCGTTTTCAACAAAGACGAATAACCGTGGAAATTTTAGCAGAGATTAAAAATCGCGGATGTCTTCCTTTATATTTTGATCTAGAGGTTTACCTGCCAAAGTTAGTAGATTTCCCCTTTTGAACAATGTAGTGGTGATTGAGAGTTGGATAAGGTGGGCATGTTGAAGACTGTCATTTGCGAAGCGTGAAGTTCATATTATTGAGTCAGGGTTGCAGTCATGTAGGCATATGGAACCGACATGGGTAATAAAACTGTTCGAACCCCTAATTAATTTGGCTTCATTATGATTAAAGTTCCTGTACGCTTATTACAAAAATTTTAAACATTGTAAGTCATTTTTTCTATGTATGTTGGGGGCAAACGTGTCTTTCATATTCTTTGGGGATCTGGTAGAAACAAAATATTACAAAGCAATCAGTTAAAGTTTTAGCTATTTCCCAAACACTGTCTGGTTTAGTATAAAAGAAGGGGGACCCGAGCCAGAAAAATGAGACTGTCGCTTCTTTTCATCATTGCATGTTAGTGCCCGAGCTCTCACTCCTCTTTTTTCTCCCTCGTGTATTGTCATCATACATGTTCGTGAGTTAAATTAGTGATATTTTCCCCTGATCCTTCTTGTGCTGAATAATGAGACCGTCGCTCCTTTTCATCGTTGCATACGAGAGTTATGGAGGGCTGTGGCTTGCATTCCAAGGCTTCGGGAGTTATAGCCGCGGCCTAACCTCTAACACAATAAATCACCCCCTCCCCCTTTAGTTCATGGAATCAGAGTGAATATCGGCTGGTCCATTTGTCCATTTGATTACAGTCCATGTGATTACTGATCCTATTGATTATTGTGTCTAGCTTAAAAAAGATTCTTCAGTTGTTGTACATTAAGTCTTACAGAATATTCTTTGGTGACAATCTTTAGGTTCCTTCCCGACGAGTCCGTCAGAGACCACGGGCCTATAGCTATGCATATCAGTATTCTTAGAATATTAATCTAGTGTGTAAAGGTACATATTTCTGGAGTTATACTGTAAATCCTGATTACTGAATATTAGTTTTGTAAAGATTCTCATTTCTGGTGATATAGATCCTCATTATATTTTGTTTGGTATAATTCACAGATTGAAGAGTACTTTGTGTCTCAGTTCTTAATGCTTAGTAAATCTTAGGTTAAGTCATATCGGATTTTGAATTTTTGCTATCCTCTAAGGAGTGGTTCAGACGAGGTTGAGTGGCCCACAAGGTGTGCTGATATGTAGCTGCTCACGCATTCTCCAAAAGATCACGCTACCCCATTTTCCATATTTTCTAAAATTTCTGATCATTACACTGGCGACTAATTATCAGCATCATATTGGTGGTGTATCAAAAATTCTCGTTAATACAAAAGCATCAAGAATATGGGAATGTGAACACATGCATTTCAATGCAACTTCCCAAGACAGTTCATCTGTTTCCTTATCCAAAATATTAACTTTCATTGTTATTTTTATAGGTGGTCTGCCCCCCCGTCCTCGAAAATTATAAAGGACGTGTCGTAAAAGTACCCCCGCTAATACCAGTACACCAGTCCTGTATGAGACAGCCCTAGCATGTATTCAATATGGACGGTGGGATTTAGCGCCAAAGTGATGACATGTAAAGGTGTATGGTATGTAGGAGTAATACTGCGCCTTGGGAGCAGGCTGTTAAGCCTATGCCCAAAGTCGGACTCATTAAAAAAACAAAAAAAACATGAGGGGTCGGTGATCCATCTGCACAGTCACTTTGTATCGTAGGATAAGGGGTCGATTGATTTGTAGCCCATACACAGTACTCCCGGCTTTTTGTCCAGTAGTGGCATAACTGATCTCTGCCTTATTCAAAACTCTACCAAAACATGGTTTTGGCCTAAGAAACCCATCATCATCCTTTTGCTTGCTGCACTCAGCCAATTGCTGTGATGATTGCATCTGTTGTCAAGTAGAACAGCTTATAAAAGGAAGGGAACTTGAGAACTACATTATCTGTTAACTGGCCCTTTAGAACTCTGAAAGGCTGATCTGCCTCTTCATTCCACTCTACATTCTGTTTATAGTGATTTACCTCTCTTTCCCCACGAGTCAGTCTTGTGAGAGGTAATCTTACAGTAGAGAAACCATCTATGAACCTACGGTAATAATGAATTAATTCTAGAAAAGCCTGGAGCTCCTTTACTGTCTGTGGGACTGTGATTTCCTTTATGGGTCGGACCTTATCCAACTAGTGTCACAGTCCTTCAGCAGAAATTATACATCCTGGGTAAGATACTTCAGCCTTGAAAAAGACACATTTCTGCAACTTGAGAGTAAGTTGAGCTGAAAGCTCCTTCCAATTTACAGTACACCAAATTCATCCAAATTTTGCGCATGTGAATCAAAATTCTTACCATAGCTAATTATGTCATCCAGGTAAGTATGATTGAGAGGTCCCATCAAACCGATCAGGACCTCATTATCTGTTGTAATGCAGCAAGGGCATTTTTTATGCCAAATGTAGGGTATTATACTCCCAGTGACCTTCTAGTGAGGAAAATACGATCAACGGTATTGACTTCTCATCTAATGGTATCTTTTTTTTTTTTTTTCTTTAATGTGGGGACGAAGGAACCAAAGGCAATGAGCCTGCAAAACTGTTCCTTCCAAGAGAAAAACAAAATACAAGAGAGAGCCAAATTCAAGATCCATTCATTTCGAGATGCCTTGACACACTGTGTTTGAAAGACTGGAGATCATAGGAAGCAGGAAATACAGACAGAGGAGACAGTTCCGGAGCTGACCTGTTGCATAAATGAAGGACTGGGAGAAACGGTTAACTTTTGCATTAGAGAATTGGACAGAAAAGGTGTGAGAGTTTGCTGCTAGACGGGTGCTACGCGCCCGTCGTAGAAGTGGAGGAATGCATGCAGACAGTTCAGAGGAACAGTGCCCATTAAAGTAGCGATAGAAAAGAGATAAAGATGCAACATTGTGGCGAAGAGACAGAGGTTGAAGGGAGTCAGTAAGAGGGGGAGAGTTAATGAGATGAAAAGCCTTTGACTCCACCCTATTGAGAAGAGCTGTATGTGGGGAGCCTCCCCACACATGAGAGTTGTACTCCACACAGGGGCGGATAAAAACCCTATATAGAGTCAACAATTATGCAGGGGCAAAGAAGGAACGGAGTCGGCTTAGCACACCCAATCGCTTGGAAGGAGATTTTACAAGAGATGTAATATGATCTTTCCAAGACAAGTCCCGAGCAAATGAAACCCCAAGCATGTTCAACGATGATGCAGGATTAAGTTGAGTATTATTAAACATAAGTGGATATACCTGTGGAAGATTTTGTCGGGTTGATAGGTGGAAAAACTGAGTCTTTGATGCATTAAAAACAACCAGATTATTTTTACCCCAGTCATAGATACGAGCCAAGTCAGACATTAGGTGTGCCATAGCCTCATCCCTTGCCTGTTGAAGTAACTGCTGAGATGGACGTTGTGGGAATGAAATGGAAAGGTGAAGGGTGGAGTCATCAGCGTATGAGTGGATAGGGTTAGATGTACAGCTTAGAAGATCATTGATGAATAAAAGGAAGAGAGTTGGTGATAGGACAGAGCCCTGAGGAACACCACTATTAATAGATCTAGGAGAAGAACGATAGCCGTCTACAACAGCTGCTATAGAACGACCAGAAAGGAAGCTAGAGATGAAGGCACAGATAGAAGGATAGAAACCGTAAGAGGGCAGTTTGGAAATTAAAGATTTATGCCAGACTCGATCGAAAGCCTTTGAGATATCAAGTGCAATGGCAAAGCTTTCGCCAAAGTCCCGAAAGAAGGATGACGAAGAGTCTGAAAGGTAGGTGAGATCACCAGTGGAGTGTCCCTGACGGAACCCATACTGACGATCAGAAAGAAGGTTGTGATAGGAAATATGCTTTAAAATTTTTCTATTAAGAATAGACTCAAAAACTTTTGAGATACAGGATGTTAAAGCAATTGGACGATAGTTAGAGGGTTGGGAATGGTCACCCTTCTTTGGGACCGGCTGAATGAGAGGAAACTTCCAGCAAGAAGGAAAGGTACAAGTTGACAGACAAAGGCGAAAGAGTTTGCCTAGGCAGGGTGTAAGCACAGAAGCACAGTTCTTGAGAACAACAGGAGGGACTCCATCAGGCCCATATGCCTTATTAGTACTGAGGCCAGCAATGGCAGAAATGGTATTCATCCCTTATATCTAAACTACTAAATACTCATGCGTGTGTGTGTGTGTGTGTGTGTGTGTGTGTGTGTGTGTGTGTGTGTGTGTGTGTAGCTATTGCTACACACACCATTCTAGACCTTCTTGGGGTCAGGTACTTAATCTGACTGTCTTGCAAACTGTTGTTGAACATTTTTATCCCATTCGGGGTCAGATTATATATCCCTTTCAGTGCAATATTTGTATGTTTTTTTTTTTTTTTCATTCATATATGTATATTTTTTAATTACTTACTAGCTGAGGTACCAGCGATGCTCTGGTAAACCCGTAATCATGCATAACGGCATTGCCGGGGACCCTGGTTGGCCTCTTTCATTGTGCAAAAATACCCTGGTCTCATTTTACCCATCTAACCCATGTTCCTCACTGGGTCCATTTCCCCAGGGATTAATTTCACATGGGCCTTTTCCTACCATGGACCTATTTTCTACTATGCATCCACCCTCCAAGCCTCCCCACGCACTCTGTTCTCTCACCCACCCTGCCCACCCATTCACCCAGCATCCTGCCTGCCTACTCAACCACCCACGCTGTTCTATCACACACACACACACACACACACACACAAAACCTTGCCCATCCCCCCACCCACCCTACTCCACTACACCTACCCTCTCACTCTCCATCCCCAATCCACTCAGTCCTGCCCATCCCATCAATCCTTCTACCCATCCGACCTGTTGTAGCTAATAATGATGTGGATGTCAATGTAAAAATTATAATTGGCTATCATGTTTCCACCATGTTTACTGACTACTTCCAGTTAGTTCTATCTAGTCGTGGCCATCAGGGGTGCCCTTTAACTACTTTACTATACACATTAAAATTCGTCAAATACCATTTTACCTGTTGGAGCTGTTTAGAGTTCTTTATGCAGCCCCGTCGATTTCCATAGGGAACCAACAGCCAGACAGACAACCATTCTCTTTTCTAATTATATACTGTATGCATATTATCTTTTTGCCATCAGTATACAATTTTATTTTTATTTAAAGTGTCACATTGTTCGGGAATCATTGAATATTTTTCTGACATTTTCACCATGACTAATTTCTACTGAGGTATGTATTGCAAATATTATGTAGTTACTAAGGAATGAAAATTATAATAAGTTACGAGGTGGTGTCCTATTGGCGGCAAGATCGATTTCCGGGTGTAGCAGGAACATTGTAAGATTATGAATTTCGGGGAAGGAAAGACTTCACTGATTTAACATGAGACCCACTGACATATCGTAAACCCATCTAAGCAAATAACATACCATCCTGTATATCACTGCCATAGCATGTGGTTTTATATGGACGATGGACTTTAGCTCCAGAATGGTGATATGTGGAGGTGTATGGTACGTAGAATGGTTGCTGGACCTCAGGGGACAGGATGTTAAGTCTATGCCATGTGTTAGGCGCAGGAAAAACTTTTAAACATATAGCACAGATAACGCAGATCTGTAAAAGAGAAATACAATTTACAGGAAAAATATTAAGATAAAATACACAATAAAGTATAATACATAGTGGTACAGCGCATATACTTGCCATATCCTCCAATATAATCACGTACTCCGTTATTGACTCAGTTACTACACATTCGTATATCAAACATACCTTCCTGCAGAACATCATCAAATGCATTTACTACCCATCACACATCACAATATATTCCAGTGTCGTTAACATCACTCACCACAGCCTTTACCATCACCGCCACATGCATGTACAATCGTATTCCTTGAGACATCTGTGGTGGAGGGTGTTTGGCCCGCTTTACTCTTACTGAGCGACAGGTAGTTGAGTCAGACTGCCCTACCAACACAGTGAAGCTGAAAATGGAACCGCTTCTTATAAACGAGAAATCAAGAAAAAAGAGATGGGTGGGATATACTCAATAATGATGGACAGTATCACTGCAAATGAGGTAAAACAATACAGAATAATTTTACTGAAATAATTCCACCTACTTTTGATTACATATAGTGGGATCCTTGCAGAGCCAACCGGAAATGATCCGAAACTTTGTCTCCTCCAGGTTGGATAGGTTAAAATAATGCAGTAATTGAGAAAGAGGAAGGCTGGGCGAAATATTAGATACCAATACTTTGATGCTGTAAAAGGTGCGACATTTAAGTAATACATTTACTTATTTATATATAACCACACTGTAGTAAAAACAATACAGCTAATATACTGTGTGTGTGTGTATGTATATATATATATATATATATATATATATATATATATATATATATATATATATGGTGTGAGGAATATTTTTTATTTCTATTCATCCTCTTGTAGGATATTTGTGGGAGCTATCACAATCATGTTACCGTTTCACTGTTACTTTCGAGTTATGCATGAAATGAGAAATGGTTTCCTATCCCTCCAGTATCTTTTCTTTGCTTTAATTGCCTCAATACTCCCGGATACCATTATTTGTCGTGCAAATATCACTGATAACAAGGGCAGAACACCTGATACGTGTAACAAATATAGTACTGAAATGTTATTATATGATCCACTCACTGACGATTTAGAGGGACTCGGCCATACAACCATGATACTGTGAAATATCCATACATTTCTATAATACGTTTAGTATTGCTAAATAACTAATTGACAAACCCGCAGTATGTAGAGGAATTTACTAATGCACTAATCACACGTCCGTAGCAAATTCTTGTGGAGGTGAATGGCGGACAACAAACCACGTAACATATCCCTTCATCTTTCAAGCTATATGTAATCAATAGTAGGTGGAATTATTTCAGTAAAATAGTAGGTGGAACTATTTCATGTTGTATTACTATATGTGCAATAATACCGTCCATCATTATTGTTTATATCCCACCCATCTTTTTTTTTCATGATTTCACGTTGATAAGAAGCGTTTCCATTTTCAGCTTCACTGTGTTGGTAAGGCAGTCTGACTCAACTACCTGTCGTTCAGCAAGAGTAGAGCGGCCAAACACCCTCCACCACAGGTGTCTCAGGGAATCATGAGCGCGATTGTACAGACTATAAAAAAAGTTTCGGCACCCTTACGACACGATACATTATGATACACCACACTACGCATTCTGAATCATCTCCTGAATTTCGGTGTGTGCTTGGTATCCCTGGCCCTGTGTTGCTGGTGTGTGTTACTTCGTCCGCTAATGATGAAATCCAGTGGGAGAGTGACAGAGGTACAGGGGTATCAACCACACCACGTATTCGCGCCGTCTGTAACAGTGATCGTTGCGAAAGGTATCAGCAGGGGGTGCCGAAAAATTTTTTAGAGGGTGTACATCATCACACCAAAACGTCACCGCTATTATCTCTTCTCAGCTCTCGCATAATCACCTGTTTATGGTATTCATAATTACACCTTTGAAAAGATCATAAGGTGCGATCTGTGTGTGACGCAGGCGGAGAGAGACACAGGAAGGAAGGGGGTGAGTGACAGTGGAAGGAAGAGAGAGAGAGGAAGGAAGGAAACAATGAAGGAGGAAAGAAGAAAGGAAGGATAGTTTGAAAGAAGGAAAGAGGGAAGATGAAAGGAGGGCGACGCGAAAAGAATAGGGTCTGGAGCATGAACAGAAAGTAGGGTGCGGAAGAGAATGAAGGAAAACTGAAAGATTAGCAAAGGAAAGAAAGGAGGGGTGGTAAAAAGTAGGTTTAGAAGAAGGATGGAACGAGTAAGGAAGGGGGAGAGGGAGAAGAGAAATGAAGTAAAATGGGAAAATAGAAGTATAAAAGGATCGGAGGACGTAACTTCAGAGGAAATGATGAATGGTTTATAAAGAAGGAAGAAATATTTTAAGGAAGGATCATTTATAGGACTGAACGAATGAAAGAAGCAACCTACTCAAGATTGAACAAAGTCGTATGGAGGCAGCAAGAATATTATTTACGTCACCAAACAGAAGGAATTAAAATTAAAAGATGGATCTAAGTGGAATATGGATGCCAGAAGGGGAAATATAGATCGGAGGAGGAAAAAATGACGAAGGTAGTTAAGCAGAAACTGTAACGCATGCTGACAAGAGGAAGGATATAATGGAAAGAAAATATGTGAAAGGAGTACTGTAGCTGAAATGGAATTAGACTAAGACTGAGAAAGAGACAGAAAAAAAAAAAGACAAATTTAGTTTTAGGCTTGGAGAGAGAAAGTGGTGAGGTGGGGCAGGCGAGAAATTGCAGTAAAAGAAGTTCACAGAAGAGGAGAGAGACAAGCAACCAAAAGACATTGACTGGCCTGGAGCGAAAAAGAGCCGAAAGAAAAGAGGAAGGATGGACAGAAACAGGAGACAGAGAAGGAAAAAAAGTGAGTGGAAACAAACAGAGAAGAGAGAACAACTGGCTGGAAAAAAGTTGTGATACTGAGGATGGGAAATGAAAGGGAAAACAGTGGTAGTGGAATGATTAAAAAGAATTTTATCAACAGAAGAGAGAGAGAAGAGAGAAAAAAATGTTGAAGAACAAGGAAAATAAAAAGAAAGGGAAAAAAAGAGAAGGTGACATCGACTAACAGAAGAGTCTGGGAAACAAAAGTGGGATGAAACAAAAGGATTGAGTACCTGTATAATGTAGAATGGTGATGGGGTATGAAGAGGGTTGTGAAAGTAAAAGCTATCTGTCTTCGGCTCAACTGTCAGTGATGGTTAATTAATAGAAAAAAAAAAAAAAAAAAAAGAGATGGTCAAAGTAAAAAACAGAGGGATTTAGTGGCACATGGCAAAGCAACAGAGGCACAATGTTTACGGGATGAAGGAAAGGAAAAGGGAAGAAAGCTGTCTGCACAGAAACGGGATAAAAAAAAGGTGAAGTGAGAAGGAGAGGGATACTGGAAAGAATGATGCGAATAGTATGTATGGCATAAAACTGTTGAGTTGTCCAGAAGGAGAAGAGAGGGGAAACATACAGGGAATGGGAATAACCTGAAAGGAATTGGAAGGGTGGTGATGGTACACGGGGTGGAGATGGGAATATACGAGATGGGATTAAAGAGGAGATAGAAAAAAAAGTTTTGAAACGGTGAAGAAACGTATAGAAAACAAGAAAGTGGCTCAGGAAAGAGAGAGGAGAGGATGGATGGGGGACAAAGGGTGAATAAAAAAAAATAACTGGAAAGGAATACAGGAGAAGCTTGGTGATGGTTGGGTGGAGAGAGGGTGGAAAAAAACATATCAGTAAGGCCAACTGCGTCCGACTCAGCTGGCAGTGAAGGTTAAACAATAGGGCCTTTACCCTCGCCTACCGAAACACTCATCCTCTCCTCGTCAGCATCATACTCCACCTGACAACGCCTGCAGGATTCACAAATTCTCTCTCTCTCTCTCCGTGCCTCATTGCTACTCACCATCACACCGATGATTATCTCTTAACCCCTACACCGCGGTCATGTTTTTGCTATCCTTGCATGTCCCGCGAGGATATTCGCTCTCCGACTGACTTTTTAAAAATATTTGCCAAAAACCAGTTATTAGCCCTAGAATATTATAATTAAATGTGCCTATGACACATACCTTCAGCTTTCTCCTGGGATGTTTGTTGAGCCTTCGTCGAGTACCGTAGGACTTGTGGAGACTTCTGAAGTTGGGTAACGAATTCTCCACTTTAAACTTCCCAACACCCCCTAATATGATTACCACAGCCTTATATTATCACTAGAAACACTATTCTATGATTTTCAAGTAGTTTGGAATCCATACACCCCCCAAAAAAAAACACTGAAAGCAATGAAAATTACGAGTGTGTACGAGCTTCCCAATGGAGCTCGTTTCCCGCTGGTATTTTGTCATATATTATTCATAAACACACTCACACTTTATATTCCTATTACTTTATTACACTTACATATATATATATATATATATATATATATATATATATATATATATATATATATACAGTATTTATCCATAAATTTCCTTCAGTAATAGTAGTTTATTTTCACTCCAGGCATTAACTTTCTCGTTCAGGAAACTAGCGTAGAGAGCAAAGCTTTAACTGTCATTACTCCAAGTATTTGTAGTCATATTCTTATATTAGTAATTATTTACATTTCGTTTTATTTACATTATGTTATACAGTGTCACTTCCAGTAAATAAGGGCCCCTTTCCCTTGGAGCCAGGATGAACTTGGGACACTGAAGCACTCGTAGTTTATCACCATTTCCTCCTCTGGCTCATCACACGATTCACCAGAAAGATTGTAGTCACTGTCCACCATTATCATGGATAAATTAGCCAGTTCATGCTCCACAGCAGAGTCATTTAGTCCTTTACCCCTTCCCACACGAGGTTTAGTAGGGGTAGGAGTCACAGGGCCCTCTAGAAGCGGCAGAAATGGAGGGGCGCGAGTGCTACGTGCTTTCATCTCAAAAAACAACACTGAACTAAATTATGAGGCGGATATGGGGCCGCCAAGGGTTGACAACGTCATAGAGGTGACAGCTGCTAATTTATATGGTGTGAAATGATTGGCAGGAAATTAGGTAGTTCCAGGTGAATGCAAATATCACTTAGGCTTCTCCCTTCCTTTCTTATATATATTTTTATTACGAGAATTGATTATACGGCATATTTCAAGGGGAAATAAACAGCGAAAATTAGTGAACAAGTGCACGTGGGGTGTTGCCAGGTGATAATTAGCCAACTCCAGGTGTATGGCACTATCAGTTACCTTATTTTTTTTTCTTGTATATATTATTTTGTATAAGAATAGGGCATAGGGCTTATTTCAATGGATGAAATCAGTGGAAAATTCCGGGGAAGATTTGCTTAGTGCAGAGTGGCCGGGCAGGCGAGAGGTGAGGGTAATGGAGGGGAGGTAGGGAGGGCAGTCAAGAATGGCGATAAATAGCTAAATTGTCAACAATGGATGGGAGTACAGATGACATTAGCAGAGCTGACTATTGTTGGACACCGGCAGTACTGATAGATGATACAAGCCATCATTTGAAAGCCTGGGAGTATTCAAAATAACACAGAATCGCAAAAGTGACGTCCCACGGTATGATCCATTGTGCCTGAGCGTCACGAAAGTGACGCCCTGCGGTTAAGGGGTTAATCACCCTTATTAATAATTGATGGTTATGAATACAGAGAGAGAGAGAGAGAGAGAGAGAGAGAGAGAGGTCTGTATTGGCAAGGATAAGTTAAAACTGCTACACAGGATGCCGAGTTGCATTGGTCTAAGCAAAAATACAGATGATTTTCAAATAAGTCATTATATGGGTTCACTTTGAAAAGCATCTTTCCTTTACCTGTCGCATCCGAGCAGATTTTTCGCCAATGACCCCCCCAATCCTGGCAGATTTTAAATTTTTTGTTTTGGCTAAAACCTCTGCATTTTATGAGAAACATCGAAAAATCAGAGAGAAAGTGCTCACCTGGCTTAGAAATGCCTGGTACAGGTGACCATACCCTCACCTGGTACCGTATTCTCTCAAGCCCGGCTCCAGAGAAGACATTCTCTATGGGAGGGGTAATGTTTCCAAACCACTCAGAATTGGTAGATATTTATTTACTACGAATTTATATGTAGTACGAGAGTATATTGGTTTTCACACAGTAATATAGGTGATATAAGCATTGTTTCTCTCAGCAAACACAACATACCACACCTTCCTTTGCAATGTTACCTCCTTATCACTTCTGATCGCTTCTTCCTCTGGCTCCACATAAACATTGTCCTCCACATTGTCATCGATTAGGGAATCACTCTAGGCTTGAATTTCATACTGTGATGCGACATGTCTTTACTGGCCAGGTCACTGGTAACAGGTGAGTTGCTAAGACAATGCCGTGTGGGGGGGGGAGGTCACGCGGGGTAAGGCATTGTCCCAACCTGGCCTCGGGTAGAGGAAGGTGTCCCTCTTATAAGTACCAAAAATCATTCATGAAAAATGTGCAAATGACGGACCTTTCAGTTGCAGGGCATTTATAAACGTCAATGGGAGTCACAGTGACACAATGTTCGGGCACATATGTACATCAATGGGATGAGGCAGGTTAATGTATTGTTACAGAACAGAGAGAGAGATAATGAACACTTCAAGTGAGAATACTAAAATCACTACTGTCCCGCAAAGTTCCAGGTTCATAACAAAAGAATTAGGTAAAATTACAAGTTAAATTTTAATGCTCAAACTAACAACTAAACATTCAGGACTCATAAGGATAATGTAATGGCAAAACAGGTTACATATACGGTTAACTACAATAGCCTCTATTAACATGAATTTAGCAAGAGCAAATTTATCTAAGTCAGCCCTGATAAATGAGAAATCCGGATAATGCTCAGTTAAAGCAAGATATATTATTACAGATACAAAATATTATTAATAATGGCTGACATCAAAAACTCTACATGAATCACAAAGACCCCACCAGGGCTACAAATCAACGCCTCAGGCTATACAGTACAAGAAAAATGGTAATAACACTTATACTCAAATTATACAGCAGCTAGATGATTGGAGACTTCCTGAGCACTCACAAAAATACACTTTACAGGGGAGGACAGAGATGTCAACAAAAAGTGGAGTAGATCTAAGTGGCAATAATGCAGAGACTGAGCTCATTATATAGTGGCCGGCAGAGCTTGATTCAACTTGCAAGAAGGACGCGGAAATGAAGGCACAGGGGAGGAAGAGTTGACAGTCCTGCTCTGAACAACAGAAAGAATGACTTACTCTACTATAAGGGGAGAAGGGGGGAGTGAGGTAGAACACGCAAGCCTGGTCACTATGGAAGCCACGAGGCGACTCGTGATCAAACATGCAGCATACTGTATGTTAGAATTATACAAAGGATGATGATATCATAGGCTATGTAACACCTCTCCACAAAGAAAAAGAAATTTACAAAGGAAATTTCTTATTCCTCTAAAACAATCTGTCTAAAGTCTAGATAAGCAATATGCAATAACATTTTCTTTCCCCTTGACATATTGTATGTCTAATGAATACTCCTGAAGAAGTAGACTCCATCTTCTCAATCTCTGATTTTTATCTTTAAACTTACTAAGGAATTTCAGTGGGTTATGATCGGTATAAATGACTATGGGGTCAAAACCAGAACACAAATAAAATGAAAAATGCTGTAAACCCAAAATCAAGGCCAAAATCTCTTTCTCAATAGTGGAGTAGTTCTTTTGAGGTGGAGTGAACTTCTTACTGTAATAAGATACAGGGTGTTCAATACCCTGATCATTCTCTTGCAGCAAAACAGTCCCAGCTCCTGTATCACTTGCATCAACAGCCATCTTAAAAGGCTTAGGAAAATTTGGAGTAGCAAGCACTGGCTGCCTTAATAGGATAGTTTTAAGTTTACTGAAAGAGGAGTCACAGTTATCGGTCCAGACAAATTTAACTCCCTTTTTCAGTAGTTCTGTAAGTGGTGATACAAGAACAGTTAAGAACAAATCTCCTGTAATAACCTACCATTCCCAAAATTCTTTGTAGCTCTTTCCTACTTTTAGGTCTGGGAAGATCACTTATAACCTGAACCTTAGCTCCTGGTGGTGCAACATGTCCATCACCAATAACGTACCCAAGGTACTGAACTTTAGCTTGACCAAACTCACACTTTGATAAATTAGCTACAAGATTAGCCTGAACCAAACGCTCAAGAAATTTACTGACATGGCATAGGTGATCTTTCCAGTTGTCACTGAAGATTAAGACATCATCAATATAAACAACACACCCTGCCAAACCCTCTGTTACAACATTCATGAGCTTCTGTAAAGTGGCTGGTGCATTCTTCATACCATATAGCATTACAGAACATGCAAAATTCTTTCTTAGTGTTACAAAACATGAGATCTCCCAAGCACGTTCAGTCATAGGTACTTGCCAGTATCCCTTTAACAAATTAAACTTACTTATGTACCTAGCCTTTCCGGTCTTGTCTATGCAATCTTCCACGTGAGGGAGAGGGCAAGCGTCTGCCCTGGTTACCCGATCAACACGTCTGCAGTCGACACAAAGCCGCTGCGACCCCTCTGGCTTAGGGACTAGAGTGACAGGAGAACTCCACTCGCTCTGACAGGGCTCAGTCATCTTGTGGTCCAACAGGTAGCCAAGCTCCTTTTGGATGAGAGGAACTTTCACTGGGTTCACACGGTAAGGAGGCAGTTTAATTGGCTTTGCGTCTCAACACAGTGGTTCTCCCTGGAGTGGCACGGAACACTTGCAGGTACTCCTGCAGTAATGCCGAAAACTCCTGCCTTTCCTCGGGAGCTAGATGAGAAAGCTTAGTCTGGAGATCATTCATGATATCAGGATTCTTCCCCAAACTATCACTCAGGCTCATACTGCATGGGAAAACTTCACTTGCAGACTTGAATGGAACAGCTACAGTGCAGACTGGGTTATTTTCATCCCGCCTTTGATATAACTTTAGCATGTTAATGTGACAAAGTTGCTTGTTCTTTCTACGATCTGGTGTGGCAATGACATAGTTGACATCACTGAGTTTCTTCTCCACGAAATAAGGACCACTAAACTTGGCTTGAAGAGGTTGCCCATGCACCGGTAGCAGAATCAAAACCTGATCTCCTGGCTGAAAGTGGAATAACCTGGACTTCTTATCATACCAAGTCTTCATCTTCTCCAGAGCAGCTCCTAAATTCTCTCTCTCCAGCTGTAAAGCAGTGGACAGCCGTTCTTTGAACTTCATCACATACTCCAGCAGGTTGACGTCATCTTCCTCCGATAGCCAGCATTCCTTGAGTAGCTTAAGGGGTCCTCTTACTTCATGGCCAAACAGTAGTTCAAAGGGTGAGAAGCCCAGTGATTCATTTGGAGATTCTCTTGCGGCAAATACAACGAATGGAAGACCTTTATCCCAGTCTTTCTGATGTTCCAAACAGTATTTCCTGAGCATCGATTTGAGTGTTTGATGATATCTCTCCAAAGCTCCTTGGGTCTGGGGATGGTAAGCTGAAGACGTGATCTGGGTGATGCCCAACTCTTTCAGAGACTGCTTGAAAACATTTGACATGAAATTACTTTCCCGATCTGACTGTACCTCATAGGGCAGACCAAACTTTGTGAAGAACCCTAGCATTTCCTTAACCACGTTCTTTGCTGAGATATTTCTAAGTGGAATGGCTTCAGGATAACGAGTAGCCATATCAATCAGGGTCAACACATAAGAAAATTCTGAAGAAGTCTTAGGAAGAGGACCCACAATATCCACCAACACACGGGTGAATGGCACCTCAAAAGGAGGAATGGGAACTAGAGGTGCAACCTTTTCGGTCTGATTACACTTCCCCACAACTTGACAGGTGTGACAAGACTTGCAATACCAGGAAACATCTCTGAAGATACCTGGCTAGTAGAAGTGTTTCAAAATGCATGCCACAGGCTTCCTCATTCCAAGGTGTCCTGCCAAACTGGAATCATGAGCCACTCTAATGATATCCTGCCTACAAACACGAGGGACGACAACTTGATGTACAACCTCCCATTCACAGTCGGCTGATGCTTTTGGGGGTCTCCACTTCCTCATAAGTACTCCTGACTTTATATAATAACAAGTAGAAGCACCAGCTGACTCTTCCTCACTGCAAGCAGAGTTAGCTAGACCTTTCATCTCAGGGTCAGCAACCTGCAACTCAACCAACTCTTGATGAGACAAATTATCAACACTATGGGGTACTGCCTCATCTGGTGAGTGGTCCAAATTAGCAAGAAAAGTGTCAGCTAGGATGACATCATCATCATCATTATCCTCTAAGTCACCAGTAACTTTAGACTTAGCCCTAGTGACAGCACATGCAGAGAACACATCAGGGACATCACAATCCTGGGTCGCAGTCACTGGTTCACCAGACAACTGAGGAGCTGGACACACTTGACTTCCACCATTATCATTTCCAAGTAAGAAAGTTACACCTGACATTGGGAGTGTCTCAACCAACCCAACCATAACGGAACCATTAACAAAACCAGACTCTAAATTCACTCTGCACAGAGGGACAGAGAAGTAATTATTCCCTACACCTTGTAAGATTACAGTTTCATCAGAGGAATTAACATTAGAGCCTAGAACACTGGTCAGCATAAGGGATTGGCAAGCACCTGTATCACGATATATTTGAACTGATTTCCTGTCATTACTGTCCAGAGGACTGACAAGACCATCAGACAGAAAATTAGCACATGAACTCTTGAGAGTGTCACCCACGTTACTGCTCAAAAGAGGAGCTTCATCATGAGAATTTAATTTACCCCTCAAAGCAGGTTCAGTTAACTCGGTTAATGAATTCTGGGAACTCTCAAGGGTGGACACTAGACCAATTGACTGAATATTTAAAGACTCCTTTTTGTTCACATCACGCTGTCTCCTGAAACTTTTCTCCGTAGTATGACCAAGCTTACTACAATAAGTATATTTACTTTTCTGAAATCTAGAGGTGAAGCTGGTATTTACTTCCTGAGAAACATCATCTTTATTCTCTTTCCTGTTACCTGTACTCTGAGTAGAGGCAACGTACTTACTCTCAGCTTTCCTTTTTTCTTTAGAATATCTCTTGTTAGTGAGAACATATTCATCAGCTAAAACTGCAGGATCAGACAAATTATCTATTCTTTTCTCATCAAGATATAGGCTTACATCTTTATTAATACACCTTTTGAAGTCCTCCAGCAAAATCATCTGCTTAAATTTATCAAAATCAGAATTTACATTTTTAGAATTTAACCACTGCTCTAACAGATCTTCTTTGATTTTTGCATACTCAACATGGAATTGCTTATCTTGCTTTTAAGTTGTCCTAAATTTTACTCTATAGGCTTCAGGAACAAGCTCATAGGTCTTAAGAATCAAGCTCTTAACTACATCATAATTATCAGATTGATCCTGAGGCAAAGATGCATAAGTTACTTAAGCTTTACCGGTGAGAACAGTTTGAAGGAGTACTGGCCAATACTTTTTGGGCCAATTAAAACCTGTAGCTACCCTCTCAAACAACTGAAAATACTTTGTTAAAAGGAGGGACAAGTTTAACATTTTTAGCCACATCAAAATCATCAGAGCTAGATGCTCCAGTTCCACCTTTTTTCATGCGATACTCATGGTCTGCCTGAATCCTAGCAAGTTCAATTTGTGCCTGAGCCTGTGCCTGTGCCTCCTGAATACGAGCCTGAGACTAAGCCTCCTTAGCCTCAGCCTCCTTAGCACGAGCCTCCTGCAGGGCTAGCTGTAACTTAGCTATTTCAATCTGCGTTTGCTCATCTGGAGGAGTTATATTAAACAAGCTTTTATTAATCATGTCAACAATTTGATCTTTAGAATGATGAGAGCGAACAGCAATTCCCAATTGTTGAGCAACAAGCTTAAGTTCATTCTTTGTTCTGTTTTCTACATCACACACTGTTTGCACATTTGACAAAAAATCTTTGGCTTCATGAAGAGTAGTAATAGTAGACATCATGAATAAATCAGTCATAAAATATCAAGCAATATCCTTATGATAATATCCTGCATATCCTGATAAGAGGTCGCCAAATTTATGTTACGGAACAGAGAGAGATAATGAACACTTCAAGTGAGAATAATAAAATCACTACTGTCCCGCAAAGTTCCAGGTTCAAAACAAAAGAGTTAGGTAAAATTACAAGTTGAAGTTTAATGCTCAAACTAACAACTAAACATTCAGGACTCATAAGGATAATGTAATGGCAAAACAGGTTACATATATGGTTAACTGCAATAGCCTCTATTAACATGAATTTAGCAAGAGCAAATTTATCTAAGTCAGCCCTGATAAATGAGAAAACCGGATAGTGCTCAGTTAAAGCAAGATATATTATTACAGGTACAAAATATTATTAATAATGGCTGACATCAAAAACTCTACATGAATCACAAAGACCCCACCAGACCTACAAATCAACGCCTCAGGCTATACAGTACAAGAAAAATGGTAATAACACTTATACTCAAATTATACAGTAGCTAGATGATTGGAGACATCCTGAGCACTCACAAAAATACACTATACAGGGGAGGACAGAGATGTCAACAAAATGAGGAGTAGATCTAAGTGGCAATAATGCAGAGACTGAGCTCATTATATAGGGGCCGGCAGAGCTTGATTCAACTTGCAAGAAGGACGCGGAAATGAAGGCACAGGGGAGTAAGAGTTGACAGTCCTGCTCTGAACAACAGAAAGAACGACTTATTCTACTATAAGGGGAGAAGGGGGGAGTGAGGTAGAACACGCAAGCCTGGTCACTATGGAAGCCACGAGGCGACTCGTGATCAAACATGCAGCATACTGTACGTTAGAATTATACAAAGGATGATGAAATCATAGGCTATGTTTATTCTTCATAGACTTAAGGTGACTTGGCTTATATCACGTCTTGGTACAGCAATGCGGTGCCTGCATCGTATCCAAAGTGCTAAAAACTTGTCAATATATATATATATATATATATATATATATATATATATATATATATATATAAGGTCAAAGATAGACTTGGGGACAAGTTCGAAGTTTGACCTTTCAAGGTCAACTTTAACAATTTTTATCCGTTGTAATCAAAGCTTGGGGGAAGTGTTGCGAGTAAGTCAAGAACGAAGGGTTTCGTATTTTATAACAATTAGTAATAGGGCAATATCAAAGAGCAAGTTCAGTATTTGATCCGCGTGTATGTGTGAACACATTGAATGTTTCCACTGCATCCCCCCATTTCATCCTTTGTCTCCCCCTCCCCCTTTCATCCTCAATTACATACACTCTTCTAGATGTTTTCCTTCTCCATCGTCTCTACATGACAAGCCCACCTCAAAGAACTGATCTTTCAGTGACACCCACTTAACCAATACAACACTCTTTTGTGTTCTCATTTGTTTCTTTGTCCCTCCACGTAACATCACATGGTTTTCTCAAGCGTTTAATTAACTATTTCAGACCATCAGTTTCTAGGAATCTCCTTCACTGTAAGAGCAATTATAAATGTATACAAGGTGTAATGAATCTGGTCTATAGACCATTTTACCTTACTCAGTTATCCATACCCATAGGAAGACATGTTCAGGCATTTTCAAATATCTTTGACAGTGCCTATGGTTTAGACGAATCCTTAAATAATATTGCAGTGTGTTCTTGCAAGGAATCATAAAAATTATTTCTAGCCTCATCTTAAGATAGGTTGCATCGAATCGGTATATTATTCTGCTGCTATTATTACGATGGTTCAAAAAAATCGTGATCTGTGATAAACAAGACATGTATTACATTACAGTGCCATTGGAAAATAATATGGTATTTCATTTCTGTATAAACCAATTCTGATTATAGCTCGTCCACCATGAAATGTAGTTTTTCGTACTTTGACATTTGTACTGAGTAGGTCAACGGCAGAATAAGAATCAAAGTGTCGGGAGGCACTTATCTTGGGTTGGCAGAGATGCCTCTGCCTTAAAATAATCTTCGTAACTCTGAAACACAAAGGTATTAATTTATTTTTAGGTATCTAAACTTAATTTTAATTTTTCATATCTAAAACATCGCCTAAAACTGCTAAAGCATAACGTTGACGAGCTAAAATTAAACTGACATAAACCCCAATTTCCCCATATTTTCCTTCTTTGTTAGACCCCTATAGCTCTAAAACAGCATAAGCGATCACATTTTTTTTTTTCCACACAGAGGTTTCATTTTTCATTAGGTCGCGAGCACAGTATATATTGCCCGAAAAAGATAAAAAATAATAGGTTGGGAAGAGGTCAGCTTTTAGTTTTCATCCGGTATACAGTACATGCAACTTGGTACAGTAGAAGGGCAACAGGTGCGGAAAGAGTGAGGTGTTTCGGTTTTGAAACAAAATGATCAGTATTTACGGTCACAGGATATTATTTAGATCAAACTTTGTGGACTGAATTGTGGTCAAACATGTTAAAAGGAAAGGTTTTGTCTACAGGAAATATCACTCCGTTTACAACACAGCTCCATGACGCAACTCAGGCTATGCGCACGTAATTTCAAGAGACAATCGTTTATTGTAACGTCATACTTTTTTAAATGCAAGGAAGAAGAAACCAAAGGCCAGGAGCCTACAAACTGTTCCCTCGAAGAAAAGAATATAAACAAAAACAAGACAAGAGCCAAATTCACGAACCGTACATTTCGAGATGCCTGGACACACTGCGTTTGAAAGACTGGCGATCATAGGCAGTATGAAATACAGACAGAGGAAGTTTAGCAAAGGGGGATGGTCAGGAGCTAGTCCTAAGGGCTTGATGAAACGGGAGCTCCAGCTCTCTGTCATCAGCTTTCCATCTACCTTGGGAGTAGCCTACTGCCCTGCTTGACTGGTGCTACAGTCTACTCCCTCCATGCCCAACAAACAGAATATAACTACGGGCTGTCTGCCTTGATTTGAAAGTTTCGCGTAATTTTAAGACTCTACTCGCTTTCCTTGACAATTTTTCCAGATTATCATCGTCTTTTAGCGTTAAAATCATATTACATTTCAGCATTAAAAATGTATGAACATGGTAATCTTCGGTTATATTGAACTGGAAACAGTACATAACAGAACAGTGGAAACAGATATAAAACACACACACACACACACACACACACACACACACACACACACACACACAGACATGCACGCGCGCGCAGACCCCCCCCCCACAGGCACACTCAAAAATCGAGCACCCCCAAACAATTCGTAACACCAGGATTGTCAGCGCGAGTACGGGTTAAATCTTTGCTCCCCTCTCTCTTTATTAACTCTTCATCAGTTTTCTTTAACCTATACCGTGCTGGGCATTAAAAAAAAAAAAATGATACCCCTCTATGCCAGCCGATTTTGGATTTTTTGTTTTCTGGCTACATGGGCTTAATCTATCGATAATAGATCCCTGTCACTAATAAAAGTAATCACTAAAGCCAGAAAGTTGGTTAAATCAAGTCAGGTTGGTGCCACTCTACCTCTGAAATCTTCGTGGTTACTGAGAGAGCAGAGCGTCTGTGAGCTTGTGAACCGATTATGGACTTTCTTTTTCTGTTTAAATGGGCTTATTACATCAATATAAGATCCCTGGCAATAATAAAAGTAATTACCAAAGCCAGGAAGTTGGTTGAATCGAATCAGGTTGGTGCTACTCTATCTCTGAAATCTTGGAGGTTTCTGAGAGAGCAAAGCGTCTGTGAGCCTGTGAACCGCTTTTGTTTTTTTTGTTTTTTTATGAGTAAATGGGTTTAATATATCACTATAAGATCCCTGGCACTAATACAAGTAATCTCCAAAGCCAGAAAGTAGGCTGAATCGAGTCAGGTTGGTACCACACAACCTCTGAAATCTTCAAGGTTACTGACAAAGCAGAGCGGCTGTGAGCCTGTGAAAACTCACTCGCCTCCCACATTTCTAAATCAGTCTTGTAAGCGTTGGAGAGAAATGTCTGACGTTAGCTAGATATGTAATTACCTTCCATTATACTTCGGTTGCTTGTAATGACTTCTCAGTGCTGCAGGATGTAGATTTACGTCACCTGCGTTTTTGAAAGGGACGTAGATCTACACTGCTGGCATGGTATGGGGTTAACATACTGTACATTGTCAAAAATTCATATTCTCTAACATAAAAGTCATTGCATGTAAATCATACTCCTTAATATAGTATTCATTGTATGGTATATGACATCACTTTCTTACTTGAAATTTTAACTGTTTTATTTTCTCTTTTTCGCTGTCCATACACCATTCATTTACAAATTATTTTCATAAAGTTAACCTCTCTCCTACTTGCCACTCAGCTAAGGATGAAAAAGAGAATGATAATTGCAGTGATGATAGTAATGTAACCTTGCTCTTTAGCAGTACCTCTTACAGGAAACCAATTTCAACCATTCTTACTATAACTAGGCTATTATTTATCCTATCCCTACAACTCCTACTACTACTACTACCATCGCAGATAATCCAGATAATTATAACCCAGATACTCTTACTCCTTCTTCCCAAAGTGACTCTTTAGATCTTCAGTCTTTTAGTTCACCGACTAATTTTTCTTCTCATACTGCTACCACTGCTCCACCACCAACGCCATCACTCACCCCCACTACTGCTTTGCTCGTCCTTTCTAAGTCTCCACTCAGTACAGTGACCAATCCAGCAACCTCCTTTCTCAAACTAAAACAACTATGGCATCCACGGCTCGGTGGGGATGTAGGGTCTGATAGATTTCTATGGTTAGTTTCCATGATGTCAAGTAAGTGGCTCAGTCTGGTTAATCTGCTCGTATCATGAAATTCTTGTATCGTCTGGACCAAAAAGAGATTGTTTAAGATACATCATGTGTTATGGCATTCTTGATGGTCTGGGACAATAGGATTGCAGATTTGTATCATGTGGGTTGGCATTTCTAGTGAGAAGCTGTGTATGTCTCCAGGAGACACTACATATTGCACATTGTGATATGAGATATAAACTATTGCCTATAATGCCTACAAAAATTCCAGTAAAAGAGGCAACATTTTATGAAGCAGCTGTTGCGAGATACCACATGGGTACCTCGCAACGCCGGCAGGAATAAGGTTATCAACCTGAAAGATTCTTGTCTTTTGATGGGTTGCTTTAGTTTCATATATTGGCTTGATCAGTGACGACTAGAGACTGCTTTACAAATCTGATTCATACCAGATCAATTACATGAACTATCAAAGGAGATAGCTGAAAAACTAGGAACAGCTATCACCACAGCTATCACTCGTCAGGCAGATACTCACACCACAGACACTCATGCCACAGACGGAATTATAAGGGCAATGCATACCTCTCACACCTAAACAAGGTCTTCATGTTCGGAGCTAACCACCAGGGGTGTTTCCAATAATGCTCGGTCTTTACTGGCGATGGTTGTTGCCTACAGGTGAGCATGACCAGTCGACCATGTGTGGGAGCCAACAGTCCTTGATTGTGTGCTGGCATTATGGTGTCTCTGGACACCGTGAATCGAGTTGCTATCGCAAACTTAAACAAGGCCATGGAGAATGGCAACAGCATAAACATTTACAACCCAACCGCACCTACTGCACATATCCATAGGAGACTACCAGCCTTATCACTGATGAGAATTGTCACCTTGCACAATGTTGGATGGGGGAAGGGGAGTGCAGCTCTCAGACAAACCCACCATTGCCACCAATTTATACCTCTTTTGAGTCAAGAAGGTTGTGCCCAAATCCCACTGCATTTTAGCTTCTTAAATATATCTTTTGCAGACTTTTAAAGATGTGACTTTACCTGGTGAATCTATGGGGATGACAAGCATGGTCATGCATAACACTGAACTGATTCCCGGCACTCAACGAATTTATGTCCCGGCATATATATTATCCCATAGCTTACCTAACGAAATACGAGATAGTATAAGATGTGTTAAATCAGGACATCACTGAACACTGTCAGCCCTTGGAATAGTCTGCTTTTCCTAGTAACCAAGAAAAGAGGTGCATTTACCCCCATAGTTGTCTATTGTAACATAAACTCCGTCAGTGTGCCCCATCGATTCCCATTACCGGTCTTAACAGATTTACCTGGATCACTATGCGAGAACAACATTGTTTTCACCTCACTTTACTTACTCAGTGGCTACTGTCAAGTAGAATTGGAAGAGTCGTCCCTCCCTACTTTCATTCAGTACCCCTCCTGGCCACAATTACTTCAAAAGGCTTCCTTTTGATCTTCGAAGTGCTCCATTAGTATTCGTGAGACTTATCCACTCTGTACGCAGTGGTATGAGCGGTATTTCTCTCTTTGCTTATCTAGATGACATCATTGTAGCGAGTAAGTCAATCCCTGAACAGTTTGCAAAGCTAAAACAAGTTTTTGATCACCTCCAAATGGCAGGTCTAAAAGTTAAGCTGAGCAAATTATCTTTCTTCTTGAAAAAATTATATTTATTGGACATGTGGTTGATGCTGAAAGAATTCATACCACAGATGAGAGAGTTAAGGCAGTTTCTAACTTCCTAGAACCTACCAGTCGGCTACTGATGATGTAAGGAATTTCCTTGGACTGAGTGGCTACTCTCGGTGATCTATTCAAGGTTATGCACAAAGCGACTCTCGTTTGGCTAAATTACTTAAGAAAAATTAATCTTATGTTTGGAATTATGATCAGTCTCATGCTTTTGAAACACAGGAGACTCTCTGCCTATTTACCAAGGCTGCTTTCCCTCCCAAAAGGTGGGTAGCCAAAACAGGACGAGACATTCCCAATTTACTCACCTACATGCATACACAATTACTTGCATCTTAGCCCCAAGGGGAGATGGGACAGATCTTCAACGCACCACACTGCTCGAGGGTCAACCACACAGAGCAATCAGTAACATCCGAAAGCAAGGCCCGACAGCAGAGCTGGTTTACCCCTGGCACATCATAATGGACCCATCCCCTTACCCGCACCTGACCTGATCAGCAGATCAGACCAAATGTGGGAGAATACTCCCTCCCACCCGCATTACCATTTACTCAAACAATTTCTCTCCAGTCATCCCTATCATGTGCAGCCACACTTCTTTGCTCTACAGACATCCCTCTCGCATCTAACACTCTTCAAGCTGTCCTTCTTTCTTATTTGTGGTCTTCCTCTCATCCTTACACCTCTCACATCTGATCCAGTTGTCTTTATCACCAATCGCTCTTCATGCATTCTCTCCATATGCCCAAACCATCGCAGCACTTTCTTCAACTCATTCAGCCATCTCCCACATATTTCCAGTTCTCCATTGCACCTCATCGTTTCTCACTCATTCCATACACGTCACTCCACACATACTCCTCAAACACCTCATCTCCATTACATTCAAACACTTCCTCTCTGCTACACCCATATTCTATGTTTCAGCCCTATACAATGCAGTCGGTACCACTACATAATCATACACTGCATGATTATTAAAATGATATATATCAGGTAGTGGCAGCAGAGGAGGAAATACAGAAATAATGAAGTGCAAATGGAAAATGTTTATGTACCCCACTATGCCTTGCTAACTTGCCCGTACCGCGTTATTCGTGAATGGTCATGGATTTTATTATTCACTCGAGTTATAGCTATAGGTCATTACATGTTGAATTATTTTTTTCATATTAATGTATTAAATGGGCAGAGAACGACTTTTCCTTTACTTTGGAGGATGGTTTTCCTATCACATTCAGAGTAAAGTTAGGCTTAAAACGCGTGATGATTGGTTGTGATCATGTCCGAATGCATACTTCAGTCAGAGGTTTAAGATTACTCTGTCTTGGATCATCTGTGATATAATCCAGCAACTTGATTATGACTAAACCTTACCTTAAAATCTGGGATAGCATAATACCTAGTCTAACTCAAATTCTTCCTGCTTCTTCTGCCACCTTGCCAAAAACCTTTCTGACAACTTTACCTCATCATCCTTCCCTCGTCTTTTCCACTCTGACGGCTCTGTAGCTATTTCTTCAACTGATAAAACAGAACTCTTCACTCAGACTTTCTTCTCCAATTCCACCTTAAATGATTCCGGTGCTACTCTTCCAACTCTTCAGTTACCATATTTTCTGCCGTGACTTCCTCAATACTAACTAAACATAAGGGCCTGATGGGGTCTCTCCTGTTGTTCTCAAGAACTGTTCTGTGCTTACACCCTGCTTAGGTAAACTTTTTCGACTTTGTCGACTTGTAGGGTACCTTTGCTTCTTGCTGAAAGTTTGCTCTCATTCAGCCTGTCCCAGAAAAGAGTGACCACTCCAAGCCCTTTACTATCGGCCAAAAGCTTTAACATTCTGTATTACGAAAAATCTATCCTTAAAAAAATAATTAAATAAATCACCTTTTGTATCAAAACCTTCTTTCCGACCATCAGTATGGGTTCCGCCAGGGATGCTCCACTGGAGATCTTCTCACCTACCTTTCAGACTCCTGGTCATCATCTTCTTTTCGTGACTTTGGCAAGAGTTTTGCCATTGCAAATGACATCTCAAAGGCTTTCATTCGAGCCTGGCATAAATCTTTAATTTCTAAACAGCCTTCTTACAGTTTCTATCTTTCTCTCTGTGCCTTCATCTCTAGCTTCCTTTCTGTTCGTTCCATAGCTGCCGTTGTAGACAGCCACCATAGTGATGCCAAATCGTGAGATGCAGATTTCACCAGACAACCACCAAAATTTCACCAGATTTCACCATCAGTTTATTATGATGCAAAATGTGTTAATGAAAAATATTACACTTATACTTCAGAATCCAAAAACTGTGATATAATGTGATAGGTCAGAAGTATTTTGAACAGCTAGTGTCCCAGAATACAGTCACTAATACTTCTTTTGAGACTGTTTGCCATACCTTCAACCAATCATAATATCTACAGGAATGAATCAAAGCCGGTTACTGTGGATATTTTATCAAGCTACACATGAAAGACAATATAGTAAACGTGCATATAGGCTACATCTATAAATTTTACAAAAAATTCACCTTCATTTCACTTGAAAATCGTGCAGTCATCATCCAGTCATTTACTTTACAAATTTTTCATTTTTAATTAATGAAGCCCCTCCCCGGAAAACAACTAACTAAAAAGACAAATAAGAAGCCTCGGACAAGGACTGACCAAACGATAACGACCCAGGACCAGACAAAGGACTTGGTAATGGCAACATGGAATGTAAGAGGAGCGAATGATGAGGTGAAAGAGAGAGAGATTCTCCAGGTGCTTGAGGGTGCGAAAGTGGATGTATGTGGAATTAATGAAACAAAATGGGGAGGAGAAAGTGTGAGACAATGGGAGTATGGATGGGGTATATGTGCAGGAGTAGGTGAGAATGAGACGGCAAAGGAAGAAGTATGTATAGTTGTGAGTAAAAGATGGAAGAAGAGCATAAAACAGTATGGATCACTTGGGTCAAGGATTGTGTGGGTAAGGTTGAAAGTTGGAATACAAATGTGGGCAATTGTGTGTGTGTGTGTGTGTGTGTATGCGCCAACGCAAGATCGTGCTAGAAGAGTGAGAGAAGAGTTCTGGACAAATGTGGAAGTGTGCATGGAAAAGTTTGGAAGGAATGAGAGAGTGTTTTTGATCGGTGATATGAATGGTAAAGTTGGGAATGTGAAGGTGGATGGAATAGTTGGTGAGTGGTGTGCCTGCGGAGATAGATGAGAATGGCAGTGCGTTAGTGGACATTTGTGCTGGGAGGGGGTTGGTGATAGCCAATACCCTCTTTAGGCATAAAATGAACCACAGGTATACATGGCGAGTGATGAGAAGGGTGGGTGGTGAACTGAATGAAAGGAAGGCAATGATTGATTATGTGTGTGTGGATGAAAGGATGCGAAGATGTGTAATGGATGCAAGAGCTTATAGAGGTTGGGGAGTGGACTTTCTGACCACTACTTGGTGGTGGCCAGAATTAGGATCCAAGTAACATGGAGAAATAAAAGAAGAGAAAGGCGAGAGGAAGGAGTAGTTGCAAGGAGAGTGGAAAGGTTACAAGAGGATGAGAAAAAGGCAGAGTATAAGAGAGAAGTGGAGGAACGATTGGGCAAATATGAAGTGGAGCAGATGGGGGACGTGGAACGTGTGTGCAGGATATTTACAGAAGAAATATGTGCAGCATGCGATGTGGTGTGTGGGAGGAAGAGAAGACGGAGGGGGGTGCAAGGAACAGTGTGGTGGACTGAAGAGGTGAGACAGGCTGTGGCACAAAAGAAGAAAGCATACAATGAATGGATGAGAAATAGGGGCATAGAGAGTTATATGTAGAAAGAAAGAGAGAGGTGAAAAGATTAGTAAGAGAGAGTAAGAAGAGAGTGGATGAGGAATTTGGAAGGAATTTGAGTGTAAAGTGGAGGGACTGTAAGAAAATGTTTTGGAAAGAGGTGAAGAGAGTAACACAGGGTGGAAGTGAAGTTAGCAGGGGAGTGAAAGATAAAAATGGTAGATTACTAGTGGAGAAGGGAGAAAAAGTGAGCAGATGGAGAGAACACTTTAAGGAGTTGTTGAACATACAGGATGGAAGTAATGCGAGTATAAGTGGCTGGGGAATGGCGGGGAGAAGGAGGGAGGTGAGAAGAAAGGAAGAAATCAGTAGGATAAAAGTTGTGGAAGCAATGAAGAAAGTTAAATTAGGGAAAGGCCCAGGATTGATGGAGTGTGTGGTGAAATGCTGAAGCATGGAGGAGAGATTGTAGCAGGATGGATGTGGAAGATGTGTAGATTGGCCTGGGAGGAAGGTAGAGTCCTGGAGGATTGGAAGTCAGGTATAATTTTTCCCTTGTACAAAGGAAAAGGGGAAAAAGAAGTGTGTGGTAATCATAGAGGCATTTGTCTTCTTAGTATAATGGGAAAAGTGTATGGTAGGATACTTATTGACAAAGTTAGAGAAAGAACAGAGGAATTAGTTGGAGAAGAAAAGGGAGGCTTTAGGAAAGGAAGAGGTTGTGTAGATCAGATATTCATTCTTAGATCTTTAGTGGAAAAATTTCTAGAGAAGGGAAAGAAGTTGTATGAGGCTTTTTATGGATTTGGAGAAAGCATATAACAGGGTGGATAGACAAGGATTGTGGAAAGTATTAAGAATATATGGAGTAGATGGGAAGTTGTTGAATGCTATGAAGAATATGTATGATGGTGTGAAGGCTGCAGTGCGTGTGGATGGTTAACTAAGTGAATTTTTCTCTTTGAAGGTTGGGTTGAAACAGGGATGTGTCATATCTCCATGGTTGTTCAATCTGTACATGGATGAGGTAATAAAAGAGGTACAAGGTAGGGTAGAGGATGTTGGAGTGGCTCTGGTGAGAGAGGATAGTGTTTGGAAACTCCCTGTACTGTTGTTTGCAGATGATACTGTGTTGTTGAGTGAAGACGAAGGGGAACTGCAAGGTTGGTGGATGAGTTTGGGAGAGTGTATAAGAAACAGAATCTAAAGGTGAATGTAGGGAAGAGTGAATGATGGTTTTTGAGAGAGGTGAAGTCAGTGATTGTACAGCGAGGTTGGATGGTGAGGAATTGGAAAATGTGAGTACGTTTAAGTACTTGGGTAGTGTGATGAGTAAGGATGGAGGCTTGGAAGGTGAAGTGCTTGATAGGTTACAGCAGGAAAGAAAGGTTGCTGGTTCTTTGAAAGCAGTGATAAGAAACAGGGAAGTGAGCATGGAAGTGAAAAAGTTACTTCATGACAGTATTGTGATACCAACTCTAACATATGGAAGTGAAGCTTGGAAGTTGTTGGAAAGACACAAGTCAAGAGTGAGAGCAGTGGAAATGAGTTATTTAAGAGGAGCCTGTGGAGTCACATGGGGAAACAGGTTGACGAATGAGGATATAAAGGAGCGTTGTGGTGTGGAAGTGGATGTGATAGGATGCGTTATAAGGAACACACTGAGGTGGTTTGGCCATGTGGAGAGGATGGAGGGTGAAAGACTGACGAAGAGAGTGTATGTGAGTGAGGTGGAGGGGGGAAGAGGGAGGGGGAGGCCAAGGATGAGATGGAGGGATGGGGTGGAGAGGTATATGAGAGAGGGGGGTGTGAGTTGGGAGCGGGGCGGTGAAATGGCGGGGGACAGGGTGACGTGGAGACGTTTTATTTGTGGCCACCCCAAACGGGATTGAGGCATCTGGCAATAAATAGATAGATAGATATCTTTGTCACAATAACCATCAGAATGAAGCTGACACAACCTGCTTATCGTCCTGATATTGTACCATACACACCCATTTCTCTACAAATAATCCCTTTTCTGATACATTACGTGATTCACTGGTCCTTGAAGGATATTTTATAAAGTTTTCTTTCTTTGTAGTTTACTTTAAATGTTACATTTACCTTATGATGAAATATGTGAGAGCCCATGCCGCCGGCCACTTGACAAGTTTAAACGGTGGAACTGGAATCAGCTGTTGGATGTAAACATTGAACTAGTTGCCATACGCCACCACTGAGTCACAAACACGACCACGTTAAAATCCTGGAGCCTTGAAAAAACACTATACTGGTTGACTTAATGTATATATATATATATATATATATATATATATATATATATATATATATATATATATATATATTGACCGAGAAGAAGAAAAAAAAAAAAGCACTGATCGGAGGATTGAGGTTATTTAGCAATAATGATTGGTCATCTACAATTTCACCAGATTTCACCAAATATTGTCTGGTTCCAAACTCTTCATTTTTTTTCACCAGGAAGCTTAAAAATTCACCAGATTTCCCGAATCTGGTGAAAAATTTCACCATCTGGGAATGCTGACCCACCATTCTTCTTCTTCTAGAACTATCAGTAGTGGTGTTCCTCAGGGCTCTGTTCTATCACCAGCTCTATTCCTTCTATTCATCAATGACCTAAGCTCTATGTTTAACACTATCCACTCATACATTGATGACTCCACCCTTCACCTTTCCATCCACTTCCCCCAGTGTCTATCTCAGCAGTTGTGTCAACAAACAATGGATTAGGCTATAGCAAACCTAATGTCTGACTTGGCTCATATCTCTGGTTGAGGTAAAAGTAATCTTGTTTTTAATGCATCAAAAACTCTGTTCTTACATCTTTCAACCCAACAAATTCTTCCGTAGGAGTATCCTCAAATTTTTAAGAATAATCAACTTAATCCTGTATCTTCTTTAAACATACTTGTGGTTTCATTCTCACGGGATTTATCTGGTAAGATCATAATATCTCCCATGTAAAATTTGCTTCCAGGAGATATGTGTGCTAAGCCGACTCAGTGCCTTCTTTACCTTTGCACCGTTGTTGACGAAACATGTGTTTTATTCACCCCTGTGTACAGTACAACTCTCATGTGTGGGGAGGCTCCCCACCTGCAGCTCTTCTGAACAAGGTGGGGTCAAAGGCTTTTCGTCTCATTAACTCTTCATCTCTTACGGGCTCCCTTCAACCTGTCTCTTCCCCGCATTGTTGTGTCTTTATCTCTTTTCTATCGCTACTTTAATGGTCACTGCTCCACTGAACTGTCTGCTTGTAGGCCTCCACCAAAATGGCAGGCATGTGGCACCCGTCTACCAACAAACTCTCAACTTTTTTCCGTCCAACTCTCTAATGGACTGGTTAACTGTTGCTTCCAGTCCTCCATGTATGCAACAGGTCAGCTCTGGAACTGTCTCCCTCTGTCTGTATTTCCTACTGCCTATGATATCCAGTCTTTCAAAAGCAGTGTGTCCAGGCCTCTCGAAAAGAACAAATCTTGTATTTGGCCTTTTGTTATATTGTTTATTTTATTCTTGGTGGGAAAAATTTTGCAGGCTCCTGGCCATTGGCTCCTTTATTGCATTAACCCCTTAACCGCGAGGCGTCACTTTCATGAGCTCGGCCACAATGGATGATACCGTGGGGCGTCACTTTTGTGATTCTGTGTTATTCTGAATTCGCCTGGGCTTTCAAGTGGTGGCTTGTATCATCTATCAGTACTGCCAGTGTCCAACAATGGACAGCGCTGCTAATGTCATCTGTACTCCCATCCATTGTTGATAATTTAACCATTTTTCCCCTTTCTTGACTCCCCTCCCTACCTCCCCTCCATTACCCTCTCCTCTCGCCTGCCCAGCCGCGCTGCGCTAAGCAAATCTTCCCCGGATTTTTCCACTGATTTCATCCATTGAAATGAGCCCTATGCCCTATTCTTATACAAAATAATGTATATAAAAATGAAATAAGGTAACTGATAGTGCCATACACCTGGAGTTGGCTAATTATCACCTGGCAGCATGCCATGTGCACTCGTTTGCAAATTTTCCCTGGTAATTTCCCCTTGAAATATGCTGTATGATTTATTCTCGTAATAAAAATATATATAAGAATGGAAGGGAGAAGCCTAAGTGATATTTACATTCACCTGGAACTACCTATTTTTGTTATGTATTGTCTGGATTTCCTACCAATCATTTCATAGCATATAAAGTAGCAGCTGTCACCACACTGACATTGTCAACCCTTGGCTGCCCATATAAGCCGCGTCATTCAGTTCCGTGTCGTCCTCTGAGGTGAAATCATGTCGCACTTGTGCCCCTCCATTTCTGCGGTTTCTGTGTCCATTGCAAAGGGCCCTGTGACCTCTACCCCTACTAAACCTCATGTGGGAAGCAGTAAAGGACTAAGTGACTCTGCTGTTGAAAGCGAACTGGCTGAATTATCTATGATAATGATGGATAGTGCCTATGATCTTTCGTTTGAATCGTGTGATGAGCCTGAGGAGAAAACCGTGACAGAAACTGCCAGTACGAGTGCTCCAGTGTCCCAAGTTCATCCTAGCTCCAAGGGAAAGGAGCCCTTAGTGCAGCAAGGGAAGGAATTTGGGAAGAGAGTGAAGAGGAGGCGGGTTAGCCCCGAAACAATGGCCCCGTGTGACCCAGCCCGCCATGAGTCCTGAGGTGAATCACCTCCCCACTCTCCCAGCCCCACTTCACTGATTACTTCCTCCTCTTCGGCGGAAATTTCTCCTGAGTCTTCGTCGTCATAGTCTCCACCAGCACCTAGAGTGAAGGCAGGCCGTAGGGGATGAGGTAAATCCCTGACTCGTCGTAAAAGTAGAGTAGCATCTAGAGTAAGGGCTGCTAGTGCTACACGGCAACTAGGATCAATCAGAGTGACCATGAAACAGCCGAGTCTGCCTTACAGCCACCCTCCACCCTCACCCACCCACGAGAGGGAACCCTGGGCGCCTTCGTGTGGACGAAATGTTTGATTTCGTCCCTGAACAACTCAAGTTTGATGAGAGTTCCACAGGGATATAGCCTGCCTTCACTCTTGATGAGGATGCTGAGTGTGTGAACTTCCTTTTGGCCTTCCTCAATGACTAAGTCATGCAGCACATATGTGATGAGACCAACAGGTACGAGTCACAACGTGTTGCAAGTGGTGCAGGTGCAGCGAAAATGCAACAGTGGACCGTGCTTGGAGTGCAGGAGCTGTATGTGTTCTTCACCCTCATGCTTCTCATGCCCCATTCAAAGAAGCATGAATTGGAAGATTACTGGTCCATGGACCCCTTACTACCCTCACCCACCTTCAATAAGTAAATGGCCAGAGATCACTTCTGTAACATTATGGGAAACCTGCTCTTCACAAACAACAATGTACCTTCCCAGACTGACCCACTCTGGAAGATCCGGGAGCTTCTGAACAGAATGAAGGATAAATTTATGTCATTCTTCCGCCCACTTCAGAAGGTTGTCATAGACGAATCCTTGGTTCTGTTCAGAGGACGTCTGAAGTTCGTACAGTTCATTCCAAGCAAATGTCATCGCTTTGGAATCAAGTTCTTTGTACTGTGCGACTGTAAGACGGGGTACATCCTTGACTTCGTCATCTATTCAGCCAGCACTGTCGATCTGGACAAAACACACCCCCTTGGCTTTTCAGGCTGTGTAGTGAAAGTGCTGCTTAAAAGGTATTTTGGTGGGAATCATGTGCTGTATACTGACAACTACTATACAGCACCGAAACTTGCTAACTACTTTTCAGAGCATGGCATCGGCTCCTATAGCACTGTCAAGAGCAATCGTGTCAACTTCCAAAAATTCCCCAAGGCAGGAAACTCGCAGCGACGAGACATGCACCTACGCAAGTCTGAAAAGATCCTGGCAATACAGTGGCATGACAAGATGGTAGTGCACATGCTCACCACCGTACACAAGGGGGAAATGAAAGACAGTGGGAAGGTCGACCGTAGGACAGGCGAACCTGTGAGGAAACCTGATGCTGTCATCGACCATAATATCAGCATGCAGCTGGTGGACAAGTCCAACATGATGACTGGAGAGATCGACTGCCTCAGGAAGAGTACTAGGTGGTACAGGAAAGTTTTTCTGCATCTCATTGACATGACGATACTGAATGCCTTCATCCTGTACAAGATGAAGGTAAAGCCACCCAAGTCCTTCTCCCTGAGGTTGTTCACCAGGACTTGTGTTCAGCAGCTGCTTGAGAGGTATGGTAGGTGACAGCAACTGCTCGAAGGCACCATTCTGTTAGCCTTCCTGACTGACTTGAACAGAGGGCATACATGGATCGGCGCAGACTGGTGCAAATGCCTGCCACAACGAAGAGGAAGGCTGCGATCTGCAGGTGCAAGATATGTGCATATACCACCAGACGTGCACCTGAGCACAAACGCACCTCTTGGCAGTGCGGTGAGTGCCAGGTTCCCCTCTGTGTAACATGCTTCTTTGATTACCACAGCCTGAAGCAGTTCTAAAACAGTGCAAGTGGAAATGTAAATAATGTGTAAATGATGTGTAAATAGCAAGTGAAAGCAATGGATGTTAATATGATTGAACAGTGGAATATAGTTTTATAAGTTACTGCAAGTGACAGTGCATAACATAGTGTAAATAAAATGGAATTGTAAATATTGAAAATACAATAGAAAATGTAAATAGAAATGTAAATAATTAATAATAAAAGAATATGGTACAAATGCTTGAAGTAATGACAGTGAAAGTGAAACCTTGACTCTCTACGAACTTTACTGATCGAGAAAGTGAATGCCTGGTGTGAAAATAAACAACTATTACTGGAGGAAACTTGTGGATAAATACTGTAGATATATATAAGTGTAATAAAGTAGAAGGAATATAGTGTGTGTGTGTTTATGAATAATAAATGACAAAATACCAGTGGGGAACAAGCACGGGTGGGAAGCTCGTATGCGCTCGTAATTTACATTGCTTTCACAGTTTTTTTTTTTTTTGGAGTATGGATTCCAAACTACTTGAAAATCATAGAATAGTGTTTCTAATGATATTATCAGGCTGTGCTAATCATATTAAGGAGTGTCGGGAAGTGTAAAGTGGAGACTTTGTTACCCAACTTCAGAAGTCTCCACAAGTCCTACGGTTGTCAACGAAGGTTCAACAAAAATCCCAGGAGAAAGCTGAATGTATGTGCCATATGCATATATAATTTTAATTTTCTAATAACTCATTTTTGGCAAATATTTTAAAAAGTCAGTCGGAGCAAGAATATCCCCGCGGGATGCACAAGGAACGACGAAAATATCCCCACGATGTAGGGCTTAAAGAAATTCCGTGGTTTGAACCAGTCTCAAAACCGAGGTTTAAACCTCTGTCCTGAATGCGGGTCATAGTCATCGAGATACAGGCTCTTGAGTGATCATGTGCTTAGAGCACTTGGCGAATTTTCTTCTCTCTCTTCTGTCGTCTGAAACTGGGGACCGTTCAGGATAGAATTCAACTTTGGAGGAAGCAGTATATATATATATATATATATATATATATATATATATATATATATATATATATATATAGATAGATAGGTAGATACATAGATACATACATATAGAGAGAGAAAAAAAAAGACTGAAAACTACATTTTATAAAATACAAATTTCATATATAAGAATATGTATGCATACATACGTACGTACATACTGACAAATACAACACGTAATACCACAGAAATGCTTACTTGAAATACATGTTAGCAATACAGTTTGAAATGTAATTCTAATCCTGTCGTACTTCTGCATATTTGTGCAAGGTATTATTTCACTAGTGTCATAAATAAAGAAATGACCAAAACTCATTTCAGCACTTTGGACATGCAACATTCTTGTAAATCTTTTTTGTCATCAAAGGAATACATCTCTCTCTCTCTCTCTCTCTCTCTCTCTCTCTCTCTCTCTCTCTCACACACACACACACACACACACACACACACATTATAAGGTTCAGACAAACGTGAGCACTTCCTCGGATAAGGAAATATTAAGGAATTTCATTCACACTATTACCAGACGGCTGTACTCTTCTGTGAGGTATGAAAGCTGTTACACTTAATAATCTTCTTCACATACAATTTTTAAAGTAGTGATAATGCATATCTGGTTATTTTTCTTAGTCCAAAATCAGTCCATTTGGTTAAGATGAGGAATAATTCAAGATGCAATACACGAAATGCAAAAATGTAACTTGAACACCGAAAAATTTCCCAAGAACAGTTATGTTAAAAAAGGAAAAGCACAACCATTGCCTGCTAGAAGTAGATCTATATTGGGATTTTGAGGTCAAGGTCACTGATTACCTACATGTCACATTAGGTCATCACTGTATATAAGTACACCATGTTTGCTGCTTCTGGCTTTAATCCTCCATAGAAAATTAGGTGTCATCCAGAATATCCAGAAAAGTCTTCTCTTCTTTTTTCAATCCCAGGCGAGATGAAAGTCACAGATCTTGCGCATGTCACCTTAGGTTATCACAGTCTGTATGTCCAGTGAGTTTGGTGGCTCAAACTTTAATTCTTCATGGAACATTGTTATATCCTGAATATCCGGAATATTCCTAGGTTTTTACCCCAGGCGATCTCAGAGAATACTCAAATGATTTAAACCATACTCCTCTCCATCTGCGTCCACCTTTTACAGTAAAATTTCAGCTTCGTAGCTTAAGAAGTCCCTGAGATTCCATGGCTGATTCACTTTTTTATGTTCCGGATAATATATGAAGATCCGGTTGACGAACTGCCACCATATTTGGCCAAAAGAAGTGAACAGCTGTCCGACTAAGTTGGACAAGTGTGAAGGCTCTTGGCCAAAGAGCCACTGGAATATCACAGTTTTTAAATAAGAAAGAAAAATAATATTGTCAAAACTTTGAAAACTTCTCACACAGATGAGGAAATTTTTAAATCAAGGATTGCCAACTTTCTCAAGGAAATGCATGAAGTTCTCCGCACAGCAAGGCATGGCATGGGGTAAATTGTCATGATGATTAATGAACATTCAAGACCATAAGATCCCACCATACGTGTATCAAGATCTGGGCCGAATCCAGCACTCGGGAAAAGGGAGTAACACGTTTTTAACTATGTTGATCTCATTACATATTTTCTCAGATTTTAATACCAGATCCTTTTCTTTTCTTTTCATAGAAATTATTCTGTAATTACATTTCTATGGGACTTAATGCACATATTTTGGTAATGATATTATTTTTTTATCATCATTGGTCAGCCGAGAATAGGGATGGATGCTGCACTAACGCACGCCACCCTCCCCAATCCGGGCCTAAAGATTATATGACCTTTGACCCCGTAAAACACTTTAAAATGAATAAGCTGGAAAAAAGTGGTGTCTGGGGATATCGAATCCGAATGGACTAGTGAAGGAATGGTAACCATCGGAAAAGTGTTCGGGAAACAGGAAAGAGAAATGTACAAGTTGGCAGATTCAATGTGATCTCAACCACAGTGTGAGCCATAAACAAGGCAGTCATTAATTTTGCCAGCTTGGTAATGTTACTGGTAATGTCATAACCAGTCACTTGTTGGTTTTGTTATTAACGTTGGCACCTCTGGTCCTACCACTGACGGTTCTCCTGCAAGCACCAGACTTTCACTTGTCATCAGTTCGGAGCAAATTTCCACCGTTCCTACAGAATGCATTCACTCATATTCATGACTTGCCTAATGGCATTAGCAAGAGTAACATTTGGTTAGTGTCTTGTGGAAAATCAGTAAAGCATATCTTGAAATTCAAACCTACAAGTTGCTTCAGAATGGGAGCAAACACATGTCCTTTACACAAGAAACCATTTGTTTTTACCATCTGACCACCACTATCCCACGATCAACCCCAATCCCATAATGAATAAACATGAAAATAACCATTTTTACAAAAAAAATTCGGGCCACTTATTATTTTTTCGAGTGTAGTTTTATACCGTCTTTTCAAAATTGCCTTATAGTTCATCTGGAGTTAGAGCCGTGGTCTGCTGTTGGAAAATATATTTAATCGATCCCAGGCAGGGAAGAGTTCGTGGATTTTATTTCTGCTAAAATACAGTAGTGCTAATTGATCATCCAAAAGGCTAACCTACACTTCACAAAATTACCCCCACTAATATCATCACATCAGCACCGAATGACGCAATCTTTGCATTTGTTCAGTATGGGGGAGGGGGATATTGATGTCGGTAAGGTGACAAATGACGGTGTGACTGGTAGAAGAATTGCTGGGCTTCGGGGAATGGGCTGTCACTACTGCGCCCCTATCTGGACTCATCAGGTAAATATGGACCTCTCTTTTAGTGAGTTATATCCCTTTTGGCTTAGGGGCTTTCGTAATTCCTCTTACTCAGTGGTTCAATTTGCATCTCATCATAATGTTATCGTTTATGATACTGATGCAGTCTGCTATTTGTCGATACAGCAGTGATGTAAACGCCATACGAGATTACATTTATTTCTTGTACAGTATATGGTGAAACACTTTTAGCCATTTCTTGCTATCTTCAAACGATTTCATGAGGCTTAGGTGTTAGATACAGTCATCAAAGTTCCCTTCCGTACCAGAGGTATTTCTCAAGATGAAACAGTTTGGTGGTAGTCTAATCAAAACGAAAAATATGTCACCGCAATGAATGGTTTAAACATGGGAAACAACCCACTAAGAAAGATGTGCTAGAAAGCCTCTTGTGGCAACGAGAATGCAACTCACTATAGCAAGGGTTGCTTCGCTTCACTGGAGGTACGACGGTAAGTGAAAATAGCAAAGACCTTGTGCAGAGTGTTAGTTGCATCCGTACGAAATTGCCTGCCTCTCATGTTGTAAACCCATGGATTCCATGCAGACCCTCCCAGAAACAGCCACCAGGATATGTACTCGAGGATGTCAAAGTGTTGTCGTAGAAACTTTTTGGCATTCACTGAGTGCCATATGAAGAAGAACCCTCGAGGCAGCAGAGCAAGAAGGAAAAGTGAGGTCATGAGCAGTTGAGTGACGAGGATGTACCGGTTCTCTTGGTTTCTTGGTCCGGCCACTCGCATTTTCCATTCGGCTTTCACTCTTGCCTCCTCCACTAAGAAATTCCTCATGGCTGTGATGGACAAGACAATTGTAGATAAGACTGCCACGGCGAAAAGAGCCACATGAATGTAAAAGAAAACCAAATTTGTATGAGTGGCAGACTTAAATGTAGATATTCCAACCATCAGTTTTGCCATACGATGGTACCTTACAGCAAAACCCGTGGAACCATAGGAGAACAGAATTGCCCCAAGAATCCCGTCAATCCACGTGAAGGTTACAAATAATACTACTTTAGGCACCGAGAAAATTTTTGTGTATGGAAGTGATTCTGTGGTTAAGACGAGGCGTTCAAAACTGAGGAGGGCAAGAGTGAGTAGCGAAACAAGTGTGGAAGTTGTGAACAGTAAACCTTGGAAAACATGGTACCATTTACCTAAAGTGACCAATCCTATCTGGACGATGTATGCAGTCATTGCTGCATTTGTATCTGTCATGGATTTAATTGTATACTCGAAAGGTAAATCTTGAAAGACGAAGGGATAAAGATGGTAATAAAAGGAAGGAAAAACAACAAAGATTGTAGTTAGGAGATCAGCTAAAGCCAAGGAGGTTCTCAGAATGCTAGACTCCTGGCTTCTGTGTCCCCCTGTTAACATTACTATCACCACCAATAGATTTCCCGCCAGACCCACTACTCCTACAAAGCCCACCAAAACAATCAACGAAATTTCCACTGACTTGCATGATTGTGACAGAAAGCTCCAATTTGGGTGGAGACCACGATTAACTGGGTTGTCCAGCCACTGTACTTTGTAATATGCATAACAGCTAGGCCAGTGGGTATTGGTGAACTCATACCAGCTCTTATTTCCTTCATCCTCGAATCGAATTAAATGACCGGGATAACAAGAGTCACTGTCAATAACATCATCAGCGCTAGTGAGTCTCACCTTCGCTCCTTCTACAACCTTTTCTTCATATCGACATGTTCCGTCACAAAGCATCCGAAGATGTTCGTAATTGTTACTTATGATGCTTTGAAAGAAATATGAGCTATAATACTTACCTAAATTAATGGAATATGGGCATGTATATGGATTTGCAAATACAACTCCTGCATTCCAACATATGGTCATGTATTCCTTTTCATCACAACCATAAAATAATCTATATAATGGCAAACAAACATCTCTGTAGGTATCTACGAAATACATTCGCAAATAATTGTTAGTTCCGGAAACACTAATATCATAATATTTTCCTGAGTCATTCGGGAAAAGTGAAGTGTGAATTTGATCACAGAGGAACTTTATATTTTTAGTATTAAATTTGGTGATTCCATACTTTCCTTCTACACATGAATCGTTGGGATGACCCAGAAATTCTCTGGAGAAAGTGTTTGGAGAGTGGTCGCATATGTGGAGGGAGTCAATGGGAAGAGCGGTTTGAAATTTGGCAATTGTAGGCAAATGTGTTTTATCTTGAGAGTTGGACACAAGAGTCGAGAGTTGATGTACCTGTGAAAACCGAGTCTTTCCATGACTCCTCCTCCATCTGGAGACTTGATAAAGATCTGATGGAGTTCCATTCTGTTTCTGACCAACTTGTCCGTGGAGCAGTAGGGCTGATGATAAAACATTCAGTCTATGCAGTGATGAGTTATTAATACAGCCAAATCTACAGTTCACCTTACTTTCATCTTTAGTACGTGACAGTCTCTGGTACCCAATGTTTCTTTGCCCATCCACATCAGTGGCCAAGAACAGGATCAGGGTGAAAATTAAGGATGTGACACAAGACGCCATACGGCAGTCCATATCTGTAAAGAAAACAAAAAAAAACTTATGAAACAGCCCCTCTCATATGCACAGTCCTTCACATCTAAAATATGAAACAAAGTAAAGAGGCAACATATGCTAGCAAATATATGACATTTCCAAAAAATATTTTTTGATAAATATCCTGTTAAACCGTGTTCAAAGCCCAATCAAATAGGGACCCGCGTGGGTGGAGTCGTAGGATGGGTGAGGTAATGCGCCCTGCACCCTTTACCGCTTCTTGATTGATTTACTATTATCATTACGTCTGTGTCATGATAACATTCATTTGCAATATGTTATTAGACTGTAGTCATAAGAATCACACACACACACACACACACACACACAATAATTATATATATATATATATATATATATATATATATATATATATATATATATATATATATATATATATATATATATATATATATACATAGGCTGTAGCACCAGTTGACCAGATTAGAACTCCCAAGGTGAATGGAAAGCTGATGACAGGGAGAGCTGGAGTTCCCATTTAGCCCTCGGGACTAGGTCCCGACCATCCCCCTTTGCTGAACTTTTTCAGTGTCTCAGTAACACAGAGAGCAGACCAGCATGCTCTCCAATACAAGTTTCTCCATCAACACCAAACTACATGCAGAGTACACACCACACTTCCATTTCCCCAAAAAAATAAATAAATAAAAAAAAATAATGCCGGCAAAACACGTGCCCTTGGAGTCCCCATGGGGGGGACCATAAATGTCCCCACCTTCCGCCTCTATCCCGGTGATGACTTGAGATGCCTTGAACCACTGTCTGACTCTCATCTTCATTTGTGCAACATTTGCGCCTTTCCTCTAACTTTCTCTCTGTTGAGCACCACCTCTCCTTCTCTAAACCACACCTTCTTTTTCTAACTGAGACTCAGCTGTCTGAGGCAACTAACAGCAAACCCTTTTCTGTATCCTCCTACTTTATCTATACTCATTTCAAAGCCAAAGGTGGCGGTTGTGTATATATACGCAACGACTTATCTTGCTCTCGTGTTCCTGAACTCGATTCTTCTGAATTCTCTACACTCTGGCTTCGGCTTCCCTGTCATTCTCTGAGTAAATATATCTGCACTGTTTACTTACCGTATCTCCTAACTCTACTGAATATTAAAAGTTCTTTGCCTATCATACTTCCACGATGGAACCCATTCTATCCATTTGTCCTTTCTCTGAAATCTTCATTTTAGGAGATTTCAATCTTCACCACCACCTTCGGCTCTCCTCTCCTTTCACTTATCCACCTGGTGAACAAGCCGACACCTTTTCTATCCTTAATGACCTAGAGCAGTTTGTAGAGCACCCTGCCCATATACTTGACCGTCTTGGAAAGAGCTCCAACATACTTGACCTCTTACAACTAATCCTTCTGCTTATACTGTTAATCTTTTCTCTCCGATGGGCTCCTCCAATCACAACCTTATCACCTTAACCTGCCCCATCGCTCCGGTACAGCCCATGGACCCTCCAAGGAAACGTCGTCTGTGGCACTTTGGAGCTGCGGATTGGGAGGCCCTCAGGCAGTACTTCTTTGATTTTCCCTGGAATGATTATTGCTTCCATGGCCGGGAGCCATCTGGGTGTGCCTTGCGCATTGCAGAGGTTATTCTCTCGGGCATGGAAGCATACATTCCTTTCTTATATCCTTTGACTAATGCAAGAAAGCCTTGGTTTAATCACGCTTCTTCTAATGCTGTCCACAACAAGGAGAGGCCCTATAAAAGGTACCGGAGCCAACCCATCCCTGAATCAATATTTGATACGTTTCTGCTCGGAATCATGCTAAGTCTGTTCTTCACTCTGCTAAAAATAACTTCATCCGTACTAAATGCTCTGAACTCTCCAACTCGAATTCTTTCCGCTCCTTCTGGCACCTTTCCAAAAACCTTTCTAACAACTTTACCTCATCATCCTTCCTTTTTCTATTCTACTCTCATGGACCTGTAGCAATTTCTTCTACTGAAAAAGCAGATCTCTTCTCTCAGACTTTCTCCTCCAATTCCACCGTAGACAATTCTGGTGTTGTTCCTCCATCACTTCCCCCCTCTGACTTCCTCATGGCTGACATTAAAATTTCTTCAGCTGATGTATTTTCTGGCATTACAGGCCTCAATACTAATAAGGCATATGGGCCTGATGGAGTCCCTCCTGTTGTTCTCAAGAACTGTGCTACTGTGCTTACACCCTGCCTAGGCAAACTCTTTCGCCTTTGTCTGTCAACTTGTACCTTTCCTTCTTACTGGAAGTTTGCTCTCATTCAGCTTGTCCCAAAGAAGAGTGACCATTCCCAACCCTCTAACTATCGTCCAATTGCTTTAACATCCTGTAACTCAAAAGTTTTTGAGTCCATTCTTAGTAGAAAAATTTTAAAGCATCTTTCCTATCGCAACCGTCTTTCTGATCGTCAGTATGGGTTCCGTCAGGGTCACTCCACCGGCGATCTTCTCACCTACCTTTCAGACTCCTGGTCATTCTCCTTTCGGGACTTTGGCGAAAGCTTTGCCATTGCACTTGACATCTCAAAGGCTTTCGATCGAGTCTGGCATAAATCTTTAATTTCCAAACTGTCCTCTTACGGGTTCTATCCTTCTATCTGTGCCCTCATCTCTAGCTTCCTTTCTGGTCGTTCTATAGCCGCTGTTGTAAACGGCAATCGTTCTTCTCCTAGATCTATTAACAGTGGTGTTGTAGGACTACATAATAGATAGATAAATAGATAGATAGAGAGACAGATAGAAGCAGGGAGTCAGATGATGAGAAGGTGTTGTGTCTGCGAGAATCGAGCAGTGCTAAACATGCTTACACACTCTTAACACTGAGGAAAGCTGACGACAGCGGCCAGTAAGGAGATGATGCAGTTAGCTGTCAGCAGTCCTCTCGTGAACAAAGATCTGGTAACCATGAGGAACACACGTGACACACCCCTGCTACACCAGATTTTAGGAAAGAGAGTTTAGAAGGAGACAAGCGACCCTAGAGAGAGGTCGAGACGGAGATTAGCCTTAGAACAGAGAGAGAGAGAGAGATAGCGAGACAGGGAGGTAGCTACCCGGGACTTAGACTCGTTCCGTGTTTAATGTTTCCAAGACAAATAAAAATAGTCCCATACTATTCTTTACCTCTCCTGTCACTACATGACATTTGGTGGGCAAGCTACTACAAGATATAAAAGCCGCTCGACCACAAGTCTAAAATATACTTCTCTACAAGTAACTACAAAGTCTTTATGACAGTGTTCCTCAGGGCTCTGTCCTATCACCAAGTCTCTTCTTTCTATTCATCAGTGACCTTCTAAGCTGTACATGTAACCCTATCCACTCATACGCTGATGATTCCACTCTTCACCTTTCCATTTGATTCCCACAACGTCCATCTCAGCAGTTACTTCAACAGGCAAAGGATGAGGCTATGGCATACCTAATGTCTAACTTGGCTTGTATCCCTGACTGGGGTAAAAATAATCTGGTTGTTTTTAATGCATCAACGACTCCGTTTTTACACCTATCAGCCCAACAAAATCTTCCACAGGTATTCCCACTAATGTTTAATAATATTCAGCTTAATCCTGCATCATCCTTGAACATGCTTGGGGTTTCATTTACTCGGGATTTATCTTGGAAAGATCATATTACATCTCTTGTAAAATCTGCTTCCAAGAGATTAGGCGTGCTAAGCCGACTCCGTTCCTTTTTTTACCCTGCACAGTTGTTGACTCTATACAGAGGGTTATCCACCCCTATGTGGAGTACAACTCTCATGTGTGGGGAGGCTCCCCACATACAGCTTTTCTCACTAGGGTGGAGTCAGGGGCTTTTCGTCTCATTAACTCTCCTCCTCTTACTGACTCCCTTCAACGTCTGTCTCTTCGCTGCACTGCTGGATCTTAATGTCTTTTCTATCGCTATTTCAATGGTCACTGCTCCTCTGAACTGTCTGCATGCATTCCTCCACCTTTACGACGGGCGCGTAGCACCCGTCTAGCAGCAAACTCTCATCCGTTTTCTGTCCAACTCTCTAATGCAAGAGTTAGCCGTTACTCCCAGTCCTTCATTTATGCATCAGGTCATCTCTGGAACTGTCTCCCTCTGTCTGTATTTCCTGCTTCCTATGATCTCCAGTCTTTCAAACGCAGTGTGTCCAGACATCTCGAAATGAACAGATCTTGAATTTGGCTCTCTCTTGTATTTTGTTTTTCTCTTGGAAGCAACAATTTTGCTGGCTCGCGGCCTTTGGTTCCTTCTTCCTCACATAATATATATATATATATATATATATATATATATATATATATATATATATATTAGGGTGGGTAAAAAATTCAAAATTCGACGAAACATGGCTATTTTGATGTCCTATTGTATGTTTTCACATAAATTAGTTCTATTTTTAAAAATGAGTCAGTGGTACTCCAGCAACTTTTAATTTAGTTTTTACGTTACTGATGTTCTAAGCATTCAGTGATTACCGGTGATTGGCACCTCTATAAATGATAACCCATTGTTTTGTATTTCTGTTGCCAACCACACGAACTGGTACTGGTTTACAGATTTGAATTTTGTATGAGTTTGCGTATTTTACTGGAATCATGGACAGTTGCATCACACGAGAAAGCACGAAAGACTTTTTGGCTCATCACGCAGTCTTGCGGTAAATGAGTTGCCCACTAGCTGTGATGTCATAAGGGCATAATATTTGAAACATAAATCCACATATCCGTCACTGAGCATCCAAGCCTATGCAGAAACTGTTGCACTTGATGTGGAAGGAATTTACAAGAAGGCTTCCATCTCAACTATTGATTACACCAGTGTTGTTATTCGTGTGAAACGCCTGATAGCAAAGGCACAGGAGCTTAGGAAATATCCAGTGAGCAAAAGGACTTCCAGCATCTACATAGAGATACTCGCCAGCCTTGACACCTAATTTGACATTGGTCGTTGCAAATGTTTAAAAAAATTCAATGCACGTGAGAGGCCGGAGTGTCAATGTGCTAGAGCAGACAAGATATTGTCTGAGGAGTGGCCTTTCTGGGTTGACCAAAATAGTTGCAGAAAAGTGTATACTGGTGGAATAGACCGGAAGAAGACAGCACAAAATAAGTGTGAAGCAAATAGGGTGATGAAAAGAAAGCTCTATGAAGAGTCCATTAGAGATACTAAGCAAAATAATGAAGATATAATGACAGCATGTATTGACGAAAGCAATGCCTGTGATGAACAATATGATAAGTATGTTGATGATGATACTGTAGAAGTAGATGGAAGCAAACAGTCAGAACAGTGTCAGAACAGATTAGTCTATCCTGAGCTGAGTCGTGTAGCTGATCGATGTCAAGTAACCAATAGAGACATGTGCTCCGTTGTGAATGCACCACTGAAAGATATCAATTTTCTTTGTGAAGAAAATAAATTTGCTCCCAATAAACTCCACCGTCAGAGAAAATACTGGAGAGATGTCACATTGCAACAACATAGGCTACAAATGACTTGAAGGAGATCGTTTGCATCGCTTTCGATGGAAAAATCGATCAGACGCTCAAGAACACCCAAGATGGTGAGAGAATCGTGAATGAAGCTCACTACTCAGTAGTTGCTTTTCCTGACGCGGTTTACATTGACCACGTTCCTCTCGAAACTGGAAGAGCAGCAGATATTGCCAAGGAAGTCATGTCTGTCATTCGAGAAACAGATTCAACAGATTCGTTGCAAGCTATCGTCTGTGATGGGATAAATGTCAATACCGGAAAGAGAAATGGAGTGGTCCATGAGCTCGAAACACAGCTTGGCAGACCACTACAATGGCTTGTTTGTTTGTTGCATCTTGTTGAAATCATTTTCCGAAGGTATTTCGAGGCAGTTGATGGTTCGACAACAGGTCCATGAGGCTGCAGAGGAGATATAGGTCAATTATTTGAATCTGACCCAAAAGATCTTCCAGTTGCTGGTTATAAACGTGTTGCTGGAAAAACTTGCATTATACCCGAAGGAGTTGTAAATGATCTCAGCAAAGATCAGGGCTACCTGTATCATGCATATTTGGCAGTGCAGCTGGAGATACTAATGAAGGTGTGGCACCATCTGCATAACCAGGATCGCTAAATCATGCCAGGTGGCTTACGAAAGCTAATCACGTACTGCGACTTTACATGTCAAAGGAGCAACCATCACCAACCCTAAAATGTCTCGTTTCATTCATTGTGAACTACTATGCTCCTGTGTGGTTCAGGGTGAAAGCCAACAGCTCGTGTCAGGATGGAGCCAAAAATTTCTTCTTCATGGTGGAGCTCCTTCAAAAGCTGCCTTTGGAGGATCAGGCGATCATTCGCCCTGTGCATGCCAATAACAGCTACTTGTGTCACCCAGAGAACATCCTGTTGTCAGATGTTGCTGATGAAACAAGCACAGATGAATGAGAATGATGACCAAGCCTCAGTTAGAATATTTGAAAAATCGGCACTGAAGATAAACTTCGATGCCACGAAGTACACTGAGGTGGTAGAACTTTCTTCTGCCACAGTTCCTCCATTGCTGAAGAATAGACTGGACCAAATGAACGAAAGCCGACCAATCATACTGGACGTGTACCCATGCCATTCCCAAGAAGTGGAACGCTGCACCATGGACGTATCCACCACAGGTAAAGTATTTGGGCATGAATCACGTCATGGTATACTCGTCCAATGTAAGTGATCTCGCAGCTTGTTCCCGAAGTGTGAAAGTAAACAAGACTTTTGATGTGTTCAGCTGTTCATGCCATATCTACTGTTCTTTTTCTTTTTCATTAAATAATACCTTTCATATGATTTGAAGACATTTATTTCAACTGTTACTTTCATTTTTAAAACTGAAATTTAACACAGAAAATGCATTTTAGTTCATCCGAAAAAATAGCATGTGCTTCTAAGTTTTGTGAGAAATAACTCAATTTTTAGATCCAAGTTGCTGGAATGGGTACGTATATATCGATTTTTTTTTTTTCGTAGTGTTATTGTCATTGTAAAGGAGCACCATTCTAACCATGTTTCAACCTGGCAACCCTAACTTGGTTCCTTTTCGACTAGCCTTAATATATATATATATATATATATATATATATATATATATATATATATATATATATATATATATATATATATATATATTGAAAGATATTAAAAACTACTGACCAAATGGCCTGTTGTTACCAGTAAGTTATCCACAACTTCTTCACAAGGATCATCTCCAACAGAATTTCGAACGAGGTAGACCCTAACTAGGCTAGGGAAGGCACAGGGTTTCGAAATTAATTTTAAACCACCGACCATACACATACCTTAAATGAAATAACTGGGAAGACAAACGACTTCAGGAACACTAGGTCTATGTCATTCACTGACTATGAAAAAGCCTTCTACTTGGTAGAGACAGCAGCTCCATTGAGTGAAATTAGTTAGGAAAGTGTAGATAAGATCTACTGTAGAATATTGCAAGACACAGAGACGGAACAACGATCATTAAGCTCCACTGAGTTAACGGAAATCCAATAAAAAAATGTGCAAGACAGGGCGACACTTTCTCCGTAAAATTGTTCACTGCATGAGTAGAAGTATTTAGAAAGCTTAACTGGAGTATTAAAGTGATTAAAATGGATGAATATCTGAGTAACCTAAGGCTTCCAAATGACATCTGGCAAGTGAGTCAGATGAAGCAACAGTTGATAGAACACTTACACAGAGAAAGCTGTTGCGTAGGACTGAAGATGAATAAGAATAAGACAAAGGTCGTCTTTAATAACCTGACACAAATTGAGGGAATAAGAATCCAAAATGTTTCAGAATTTGTTGATGAATTTCCGTGCCTAGGGCAACTCATACTGACTAACCCGTCATTCGAACCTGAAATATGTAGACGTATAAAGCTGGGTTGAAGCCCATTTGAAAGGCAAAGTAACATACTATAGGGCACCCTTGTGTTTAAAACATTTTTTATTTTATTTTATTTTTATTTTTGTCATGAATGAGTTCTCCCTGTTGTGATGACTTACGGCTGAAAGACATGCACAGTGACGGAACCACTTGAGAGACCGTTAAGAAATGCCCAGAGGTGTGGAAAGATCCGTGTTAGTAATCACATTATGAGATAGGAAAGAATCAGCTTGGGTTAGGAAATGTACTGGGATAGAAGACGTAATAAATTCACTAAAAAAGAAATGTGGCAGTGGACGGGCCATATTTGTAGAGGATGCGACAACAGTTGGACAAGGAAAGCGACAGACTGAGCCATTACTGACTGAAAGAAGATTGAAGAGCAAGGCTTGGAAATAAGTGATGTGATGAAATAAAGAATTACGTCATGAGATACAGGGTCCCAGACAGTAAAAAAATAGCAAGTGATGAAAGAAAATACGTTAAAGATCACAGGGTTCTGGAATGGAAAGAATTAGCACAAGACAATAGAAAGTGGAAACGACTGGAAGAGGCCACTATATTGCAATGGAATGTTAAGGACTGATAACTACACACACACACACACACACACACACACACACACACACACACACAAATCTATATAATAAAAGAACCGCTTTGCTTGTTTGTTTGTTTGTTTGTCTTTCAGTCACGCCTAAACCAGAGGCCAGAGATCCTCAGACCCATATATATTCTGAATCATGGTGATCCAGGGATGGTTTTAGGGGGGTCAAAATTCAGATCTGGGTCATCTGAGGTCACCGGTAGAGCGTTCGCCTTTTTGGTCGGGGCAACGCCGGGTACCCCCGTAGTCCAAGTTTTGGGATGGAGACTCATATGACCTCCAGTTCGGACATAGACTATGTGAGGTAAACCTCCGAGGTCATTTAAGGTCACTCATCGTAGGTCATTTGAGGTCACCAGTAATACACACTCCTACATCTGGACCCAGCAGCCCAATTTTTGGCATGAAGACTCACATAACCTCCAGTTCGGATATAAGCTATGTAAAGTTGACCTCCGAGGTCATTTGAGGTCACCAGTCACATATCATTTGATGTCATCGGTAATAGTAAGCAAGTGTGCACAAATCCTGTGCGTTAGTCTGTGAAAGCTGAAACAGTAAAGATCCTGGACCGCTTATAATCCCCCTTCAAAAGCATTAGAGGTACATGGTTTTTGTGGACTAGAAAGAAAGATTGAACTAGAACAAATAGGATTAGATTGTTCGCCTATTTGTCCCGGAAATATATATATATATATATATATATATATATATATATATATATATATATATATATATATATATATATATATATATATATATATATATATGTATCTATGTTTGTAAACGAATGGTGAAGGATGGAGTATTTCAAATCTGATATATGTAAATGATGTTGTTTCCTGCAAATAGTGAGAATGAGCTTTGTAGACTGGTACTGAGATTTGTGGGTGTCTGTATATAGTAGACTTCGAAAGTTGTTGTTGCCGTTGTTGTTACTACTTAATCATCTTCCGCCTGTCTCAGCATACCCGTCGACTGCAGGTATGATTCTGGCCCTTAGGGATCGTGCCATAGGTTCCTTACACCGTTGATGTTCTGTTTGCATCTTAGTGTGGGATGTGTTATACTGTGATCCATTATGTGGAATACGTTGTGTGGGCCTTTCCTACAAGCGAAGCACGCGTCATTTGTGATTTCATCCCACCCACATATATGCTGATAAATGAGGAACACTGAGTGACATCTTGATCTAAACCTTGCTGGGTGCAGAGTATGAGCTCTATTCAAGGTTACCTCCGAAGACTGGATGTCACGTCGGGAGGGGAGGCGCCGGCCTGTAATACCGTGTTCTGATCGTGATGCTGTATTGTCTTGGAGGTGAACTCAGTATGTAGGTGTTTATTGTTAGTTTACTAGTATCTGGAGGTTGAATGGTGTTCAGTAAGGTCTGTTAATGTTTGTAATGTGGTTGTTTTATGTACCTGGTTGTGCTGTGTGGCTCTTTCATATAATGCCAGACGAGCAGTGTGTTAGCACAGGCAAGAACAAAGAATTGTATGCCTGTCATACAGATACTCTTATGACAGGAAGAACCTTCATTTCCAGGTATCACTGAGCTCTGAAAGTGGTATTGCTGCAACCTGTGATGGTGTGTAGAGCGTCATCTCTATGGTCTGCAGGGTGGTGTAGAGGGTGCTGAATAGGACTGAGTTCATGCTGGTGAGGCATACAACATCACTGATCTGATATATTATTTTGATGAGAAGGAGGGTTTGTTTGCTGCTCAAACTGAGTCCGTAAGAGTGACTTGAGTGTGCTGAGTTGAGGGTTGCCCCACCTCTTGATATCTTGTACGTACAGTAGTCCTTGAGAGTAAGTCCAGTATTGCTTCAAGGGTATTGCTGGAGGATTTATGAGTGTGTATAAGTTTATCCCTCATTGAGAGGTCCTGCATCTGTGCGGTAAATGAGTACCTCTTGCATATAATTGTCATCAGCTAGAAGCAGCGGATTTAACCATAAAATGATGGTTCTGGGTGATTTTGAAACCCAAGAAGTAGCACTGTTGGGGGGTAATGGGCTTTTATAAATACCAGTAAATAAAATGTTACTGCGTCCACCGTCATAGGCAGTTTTACTGTAAATAAAATACATCATCATCATTATCATCATCATCATCATCATCATCATCATCATCACCATCATCCGGGTCTCCTTCCCCACCCTAGGGCAGGGAGAGGAGTAGCAACGTCCATAGTCTAAGTTTGCCCAGTTCAATGGGCATCATTCAAACCTGCGGAATCCTGGCTTCATCACATAAGCCACCCAAATTTCACGGTGTTCTGTAGCATCACATATACCTATCTGATAGAGTCAGTCCGAATGCTGTCACGTTAGAAAAAAGGGATCCTAAATCCCTGGTTATACGCTTCTACGCACATTTTCATCCTGCCAGCTCAATCTCTTGTCAGTCCCCTAGTCTCACCGACTTCCATACCTCTCTTCCCCACACACTCATCCACCATATCCCTCCACCTTCTCCTTGGCCTACCTCACCTTCTCCCTGCTTCAAATTCGTTCAGATATACCTTTTTCACGAGCTGTTGTCATCCATTCTCTCCACACATCCAAACCATTTCAGTACACTCTCTTCGATTCTGGCATCCACAGACTTCCTCACTCCGCATCTTTCACGAATCACATTATTCTGCATCCTATCCACTCTCTATACTCCACATACATTCGTCGGCAGTCTCATCTCCAGTGCTATTACTTGTGCAGAATGGAATACAGTAAGACTGTAATACCCCCTGGGGGTAGGGGGGTCTTTCAAGAATACTCCCCCAGTATCCCTGCTTGTCATACAATGCAACTAAAAGGGTTGGCCGAGAGTTAGTGCTCCTCCCCGGAAAATAACTAACTAAAAAAAAAAAAAAAAAAGCAGCCTCTAACAAGGACTGACCAAACGATGACGACCAAGGACTGGACAAAGGACATGGTAATGGCAACATGGAATGTAAGGGGTGCGAATGATGAGGTGAAAGAGAGAGAGATTGTCCAGGTGCTTGAGGGTGCAAAAGTGGATGTATGTGGAATTAATGAAACTAAATGGAGAGGAGAGACTGTGAGAGAATGGGAGTATGGATGGGGTATATGTGCAGGAGTAGGTGAGAATGAGAGGGCAAAAGAAGGAGTGTGTATAGTTGTGAGTAAAAGATGGAAGAGGAGCATAAGAGAGAATGGATCAGTTGGGTCAAGGATTGTGTGGGTAAGGTTGAAAGTTGGAATACAAATGTGGGCAATTGTGTGCGTGTATGCACCAACGCAAGATCATGCAAGCAGAGTGAGAGAAGAGTTCTGGACAAATGTGGAAGTGTGCATGGAAATGTTTGGAAGGAATGAGAGAGTGTTTTTGATTGGTGATATGAATGGTAAAGTAGGGAATGTGAAGGTGGATGGAATAGTTGGTGAGTGGGGTGTGCCTGCTGAGATAGATGAGAATGGCAGTGCGTTAGTGGACATTTGTGCTGGGAGGGGGTTGATGATAGCCAATATCCTCTTCAGGCATAAAATAATCCACAGGTATACATGGCGAGTGATGAGAAGGGTGGGTGGTGAACTAAATGAAAGGAAGGCAATGATTGATTATGCGTGTGTGGATGAAAGGATGCGAAGATGTGTAATGGATGCAAGAGCTTACAGAGGTTGGGGAGTGGACTTTCTGACCACTACTTGGTGGCGGCCAGAATCAAGATCTAAATAAGATGGAGAAATAGAAGAAGGGAAGGACGGGAAGAAAGAGTATTTGTAAAGAGAGTGGAAAGGTTACAAGAGGATGAGAAAAAGGCAGAGTACAAGAGAGAAGTGGAGGAACGATTGGGCAAATATGAATTGGAGCAGATGGGGGACGTGGAAGGTGTGTGCAGGATATTTACAGAAGAAATATGTTCAGCATGTGATGTGGTGTGTGGGATGAAGAGAAAACGGAGGGGGGTGCAAGGAACAGCATGATGGACTGAAGAGGTGAGACAGGCTGTGGAACAAAAGAAGAAAGCATACAATGAATGGATGAGAAATAGGGGCATGGAAAAAGTTGAGAGGTGGAAGAGAGGGTTATATGTAGAAAAAAAAGAGAGAGGTGAAAAGATTACTAAGAGAGAGTAAGAAGAGAGTGGATGAGGAATTTGGAAGGAATTTGAGTGTAAAGTGAAGAGACTGTAAGAATATGTTCTGGAAAGAGATGAAGAGAGTAAGACAGGGTGGAAGTGAGGTTAGCAGGGGAGTGATAGATAAAAATGGTAGATTACCAGTGGAGAAGGGAGAAAAAGAGAGCAGATGGAGAGAACACTTTAAGGAATTGTTGAAAATAGAGGATGGAGGTAATGCGAGTATAAGTGGCTGGGGAATGGCTGGGAGAAGGAGGGAGGTGAGAAAACAGGAAGAAATCAGTAGGACAGAAGTTGTGGAAGCAATGAAGAAAGTTAAATTGGGGAAAGCCCCAGGAATTGATGGAGTGTGTTGTGAAATGCTGAAGCATGAGGGAGAGATAGTAGTAGAATGGATGTGGAAGATGTGCAGATTGGCCTAGGAGGAAAGTAGAGTCCTGGAGGATTAGAAGTCGGTTATAATTATTCCCTTGTACAAAGGAAAAGGGAAAAAAGACGGGTGTGGCAATCATAGGGGCATTTGTCTTCTTAGTTTAATAGGAAAAGTGTATAGTAGGATACTTATTGACAGAGTTAGAGGAAGAACAGAGGAATTTGTTGGAGAAGAACAGAGAGGCTTTAGGAAGGAAAGAGGTTGTGTAGATCAGATATTCATTCTTGGAAAAGTTTCTAGAGAAGGGAAAGAAGTTGTATGCAGCTTTCATGGATTTGGAAAGCATATGACGGGGTGGATAGGCAAGGATTGTGGAAAGTATTAAGAATTTATGGAGTAGATGGGAAGTTGTTGAATGCTGTGAAGAGTATTTATGATGGTGCTAAGGCTGCAGTGCGTGTGGATGGTGAACTAAGTGAATTTTTCGCTTTGAAGGTTGGGTTGAAACAGGGATGTGTCATGTCTCCATGGTTGTTCAATCTGTACATGGATGGGGTAATAAAAGAGGTACAAGGTAGGGTTGTGGATGTTGGAGTGGCCCTGGTGAGAGATGGTAGTTTTTGGAAACTCCCTGTACTGTTGTTTGCAGATGATACTGTGTTGTTGGGTAAAGACGAAGGGGAGCTGTAAGGCTTGGTGGATGAGTATGGGAGAGTGTGTAAGAAACGGAATCTAAAGGTGAATGTAGGGAAGAGTAAAGTGATGGTCTTTGAGAGAGGTGAAGTCAGTGAATGTACAGCGAGGTTAGATGGTGAGCAATTGGAAAATGTGAGTACTTTTAAATACTTGGGTAGTGTGATGGGTAAGGATGGAGGTTTCGAGGGTGAAGTGCTTGAAAGGTTACAGCAGGGAAGAAAGGTTGCTGGTTCCTTAAAAGCAGCGATAAGAAACAGGAAAGTGAGCATGGAAGTGAAAAAGTTACTACATGACAGTATTGTGATACCAACTCTAACGTATGGAAGTGAAGCTTGGACGTTGTTGGAAGGACACAAGTCAAGAGTGAGAGCAGTGGAAATGAGTTATTTAAGAGGAGCCTGTGGAGTCACGTGGAGAGACAGGCTGACGAATGAGGATATAAAGGAGCGTTGTGGTGTGGATGTGGATGTGATAGGAAGCATTAGGAGGAATACACTGAGGTTGTTTGGCCATGTTGAGAGGATGGAGGGTGAAAGACTGATGAAGAGAGTGTATGTGAGTGAGGTGGAGGGGGGAAGAGGGAAGGGGAGGCTGAGGATGAGATGGAGGGATGGGGTGGAGAGGTATATGAGAGAGGGGGGTGTGAGTTGGGAGCAGGGCAGTGAAATGGCGGAGGACAGGGCGACGTGGAGGCGATTTGTTTGTGGCCACCCCAAACGGGATTGAGGCGTCTGGCAATAGATAGATAGATAGAATATGTGGAAGCTACAGTTTATTGCACTGAAAATCACGAGTTAGTATCTGTTTACGAAAGAAAATGGAAAGAAGTCCAGTGATGTTACTATTGAAATTTATAGTAGTTTTTATGTAAAACAGAAGCTCATGACGTTTCGTTTAAGTTGTTCATTTCATGGAGTATAAATCTTAGTTATGATTCAGTAAATGATCACTACTGTAAGAGGTATTTTGCGATTCTAGCGGGGCTGATGCGTTCTGATGTGTGTTGTGTGAGGTTGGTTAGTAAGGCGTTTTTGAAGTGTGGTGCCCTACAGCCGTGTTGTGAGAAAGCAAAGGCGACATGAGGTATGACTTTCTTTCGAATTAAGCATGCAATAATCTTGTATGACATGCTGAGTAGTGTTATGGATCTGTACGAGGAGGGTTGTGTTAGCTTATTTGTTTTACCATAGTAATGATTGTATCTTCTTTCTAAATGTTGAAAATGTTACAATGTGTTTTCGAGTACTTGCTGAACGCCGTGTGGTCCTGATGCCATCAAGCTTTGTCCTTGTAGAGTTTTTTTTCTTTCTTGATAATGTTACGTGTCTGTTCTTGAGTAAAGGGCATTACATTGTGTTCGATAGGAAAGCACTAAAGCACTGTGTATGCAGAGAAGACTGTTTTTCTTATCTAACGTGTGGTTGTGTAGGGTGACTTGTCGTTGAATAGAGGTCCACAAATAGGTGTGCTTTTTCTTTATAAGAAGGGACGTATTGTTTAGGTAATGGTGGCGTGGGTCCTTGAAGGTGCTTGTTTGCAAGTCAGTGATGCTGTTTTTTTTTTTTTCTTTTATTTTTGTAAGTAGACTGGACTCTATTGGGTAGTTGAGTGTCGTTGCAAAGGCCTTCCAGTTTTCGGATTTCTTTGTGTATCTTTTGTTGTCCATTTCCTTGTTTAATTCCTGGGGCGTTGTGATGGTGTTAGTGTGTGTGTGTGTGGGAGAGGAGAGTCGTGTTTAAATGAGTTGCGTTGTTTTATAAGGCGTGCAGTCTCCGGGATACAGTTTGTGTTGTGGTGTCTTCTGCTGCCTCGAGGAATATAGTTTCTGTCTACGTTAAGTATGATGTTGAATTTCGTGATGTGCCTTTCAGTGTAGGTGATGCGTATGTTGTTTTATTTTACTGAAGTGTTGTTTTCTTTCATTGGAGAACCTCATCCAGACTATATTCTTGTTGTTTTTGCATGTGATGTGTGATCGCTCTGATCTGGAGGGTATTCTAGTTGCAATAATTATAATGAAGTGACCTGATGGCAGTTTGGGTTACCTCTGCCTGATCGTGGTGAAAATGTCAGTGAAGAGAATGTGATATCTGGGGAGGAGGGGGAGTGGAGTGCTTGGTGGGGGATGTAGGTATATTGTGATATGTTACTGAGAATATACAAGTTGACGAACTTTGGTGGCACATAAGAGAGGTGAATCGCCATGTGTCAACGAAGAGAGACTGGAATTGCAGAGGAAGTTATAGTAACTGGGCTCATTAACAGAAAAGAGAGGTAAATGTGCGAAAGTGGAATATAAGGTGGCACAGGGGAGGAAAGTGGCTGATTCTATGAAGACACTGGTAAGAAATTGAGGTCTGATTGTGGTGGCTGCGAAAGGCTTGCATGAATATGATTTAGTGCCTGATTTAATATGCAGACGTGAGAATATGGTCTGGCATAAAAATGGAAATTTGAATTTAAATACTGTGGAAATGGGACTGTTGAGAAATTTGTGTGGTGTGTGAAACGTGTACAGGATGCAATTAGTGAAACTGTGAAGTAAGGAAGGCTGTGGACATCAGAGTTGAAGAGAGCATGCGTAGATGGTATGATTATGTGGACAGAATGGGTGTGTACAGGGTGTGAAAAGCAAATTTTATCTAAGAAAGTCTGAAGGTAGGAGAAGGCGTATAGTAGTACAAGACGGTGGATAGATACAATAAGTGAGTGTGCAAAAATTTGGTATGAAGAGTGATCAGGCAGCGTCGTTTATTTATTTATTTATTTATTTTTTTACAGAGGAGAATATGGCATGGGTCTGCCTTACCTGTTCTTTCCCGGCGAGATGACCGTCATTGGACTGATTTTAGCTGTATGAAGCGTGTAAGTGTGGATGTGTATGCCAGTAAGGTGGAGTAGGGATTCCGGAGCTTATACTCTGAGTGAATGGAAGTGTGACCCATTCAGTTGAGCAGATTTGGGTTAGTTTCTCCTTATATACCCTTATTTTTCTTGGGACTCATGACCCTACCTCACCTCATCCTATAGGGGGAGGGGAGAAGAAGTATGGATGGTGGTGATGATGAGGACGAAGTAAGTACCGTCCCGAACAATAGTTTCTTTACCCTCTAGGGAGATGAAACTTAAAGACAGCGTTGGAGAAGGGCCAGGCGGAGGAATATTGGCAATTCAGTGGTCTGTTAATGCTTCAAACGACATCGATCGACTCATCTGATCCCAGATATCTCATACCAGCATGAAGAGTTGTGAAAATATATTAAAACCTGCCCGCTAAACTCTTGTGGGAATGCATTATGAATAGATATGTGATTCATGAATATCTGCACACCTGAAAGCCTTTTCATGGCTTGTGCCATAGTTTGATGATGGAGTACGGCTAGAGTCTAGTACATTAGTGGGTGTCAGTTTTTCAAACTTGCTAATATGAGAGACGTTCAGTATAAAAAATTTGTGCTTGGACATCAGAAGATTAAAAAAAAAAAAATCGCATTTCAATCCCATTTAGTTCTCCTCGATAAATTGTTATATAAATATGAAGACTTTTTCGCCCTTTTTCGCTATTTTGTTGAATTTCTTGTGGACAAATACTTCATACAAAAATAATTTCTTACAAGTCTACCGCTCTTAAAATAACGCTTTTGAGCACCTATGATGTCATAAAGTACAGTATTTCTTAAAGTGTGTGTACATTCTTAAGTACCGTATATTCCATATGTTAGAAAATTTTTATAAAAATGCTAAATATATGGGTCATCTATTAACAGTCATTAACAAATCCCTTTCCAAACACAATTTAAACACTACTTAATCAATACTCTTTGGAAGCACTACTGATACTCTGGCCTCTTTCTACTGCTAGAGTCTAGATCTTCCGTTAATTCTCATTTCCCTATTACAGGGCCCGGTGTTCAGTATGAATTCAAAAAGGCTGACTAGACATTCAACCATCATGAAAACTGGCACTCTGTCTAGAACTGGCAGAGATTCTGCCATCTGAACATCCAACTGTACTTGATGTTCTAAGACATCTTTTTAGGGACTAGAACAGTGAAGATGTGAGAAGCTACCCGGCAGCCAATCTTGTAAACAATATTTATCCAGCACTGACTGAAAAATGGGAAAGAGCAAATGATTTGTTTCAACCTCCTGTAATAAATTCAAGAGTCTCCATACTGAATAAAACTGATGATCGCTGGGAGCTGGCCAGAAATATTACTCTTGGCAGAGGAAAAATTAAACGTGTTATTGCAAAGCTCTTCGACATCCTCAACTGCAAATTCGAAATCGTTGCCTACTATAATTACAGTTGCCTTCATGGTTGCAAAACGAAGCTCAAGTAAACTGTCAGTGTCCTAAGGAGAAAAAAAAAAAAAAAAAAAAAAAAATTTGAAAGAAGTTGCTATTATCAATGGATAAGGAGACAAAACTTTCTTCATTGGACATCATCTGATAGATCTTCCAGATTTTTCTAAATATTACAAGCACGTTAAGAAAAAAACAGCAGGAAGAGAAGAAAAGTGTAAACAGAAAATTGAGGTGAATGAGTAACATTCCTTGATATCATCTGAAACGCTTAAGCTTTCTGGAGATGAAGAAGACCTCAATGTGTCTGTTGATATTGTTCTAGATAAGCCCCAGTTTCAAACCCAAATCACATTCACCAGTAGACTAATGGAGTACAACACTTTACAAAATACGTAATGTATCAGATATGGAGTTGGCCTTCGTCCTACATCTGCCATTGCTACGGTTGCATTTGATGGATGCAGGGTTGATCACTAATGAGGACAAGAGGCTTGTAGTTGACCACAACAAGGTAGAGAGCCACAAGCACAACTTGTAAAGACAGAAGACCAGAAATTTGATTGTCGTAGCAAGGAAGCAATCCTCGACTGTATCACTTTTGATGATCGCCAATGCACAACAAAGGTGATGATCAGTGTGGAGGAATCAGATAGACAGTTTCCAGGGATGATTAAAGAGGGGAATTACGCTATATGCAGTGAGCCAGGTGGACAGTATCCCTGCTACTTCACACCCTGAAAATGCCTGAAAGACAAGGAAACATGCTGGGATCATCGCAGACACTCTCGAAGATTTTACGAGGAGATGAGACATTGGCAAGGATTTTCAAGCCTTTGGTGGTGACTTCATAAATGTCAGTCCTGACTGGGAAGGTGGCACTATGCACTGCGTAGAGCTGAAACTTGGTCGTGAGTTGGACTGGCTGGTTTGTTCGCTCCATACCAATGTGTTACCTCTGCAACACTTAATAACATTACTGGATGGCAAAACACTGTCAAATATCGAGTGGACTAGCATAATAGGGAAGATGTTTGATTCTGTCACAGAGCAAGAACAAAATTCTTCTTTTACAAAGTTACACACTAGAGAACCTGTACACCTGAGCAATGAATTAGCGATGGATCTCTCTGATGATCAAGCCTATGGTTTCAAGATGACACAGGCTATCTGCCAATAGACATGGCTTATCCTGAGACAGGTCCTGTAAGTCACTCAAGGTGGCTGACAAGAGCAAACATATTTACCGGGTATGGGTATCAAAGCATGGCTTGGGAATGATAGTGGAGTACATACTGGGCGTTTACTATCATTGCTAGTTCAACATTCAAGTGTGACAGGCTAGGATTCAGGGCTCTCGCCACGTTCTATTTCAACTGCAGAAGCGAAAGCACCAGAAAAAGGCTGTGTTGTATATTGTCATACCTACCATACAGCGTTCAGCATGGTTTGCCTTTAAGAAAATTATAGTCCAAGCACTGATTTGTTCTAATGATAATGGAGAGAAGCGGCAAAGTGCTCCAAAAGTTGGTGACCTGAGAAGAGATGGAGATACGACACACAACCTGGGGCTATTCTCTCCGTGCCAGGAAGACTCCTATCAACCCAGAAGCGTCCTCATTCATAGACCTTATTGACTGATATGATGGAGTGTACTAATTACCTCTAATTTATCACCTTACAACAACTGAATTGAAGAGGTTCATCGACGAGGTAGTGCAACTGCCTCAATGGACATGTTATGCTCAAGCCTTAGAAGAGGCAGTGAAACTCCCCCAGTGGGCATGTCACGCTCAAGCCTTAGAACGATGTGTCAAGCAAGTCACCAAAGCTATAAAGTATTTAGTTATGAGAAGCGCGAAAGCTTCATTAGAGGCCAAGAAACAAGCAGGCAGTTGATAACCAGAAATGAATCAAAGCAAGGACTTGGTGAAAGTGGAACAACGAACCAAAAAAATTAGTGTTTTAAGGTATATACTTTTCTCAAAGTGATTTTTTTTCGCTCTCATTAAAGAATATTTTTAATGTAACAATGAAACATGGTAGTTTCAGTACTATTCAGTTGGTGTTTACTTAACTGCAAGCCAAAAAATTACATTATTATGTTTGCATTAGGAAAGAATTATTTTTATTACTGTGCTAATATTATGGTTATTATTTACCATGGTATGTGTTGTCTTATATCAAAACTGTTTGTGGCTCTCAGCTTCCTATAGCAAAATTATCACACAGCCTATTTTAGTACCCTCATCAGGAAATTCGCAAATTAATTTTTGACCCCCAAATCAAAGAGCCCTGCTAGTACACGATGATGCTCAAAACTTAAGTATTTTGACCAAGTTACGGTTTTTCTTCATTAACCATATTCAGCCCAGTTGGAGGTACACAGTAATCTCTGCTCAATTCTGTGTGCCTGGTTGTCTTTTCTTTGTAAGAAATACAAAATCAGTCTGAATGGCACCTTCTGTAAGACTTCCTGAAAATATTCTGATTTAATCCCACTGAAATTAGGAAAAAATGTTCAAGTCATAAACTATAAAAATTTATTTGTATTTGCCTAACATGTCCCATTTTACACCGTGTGTTCACTTCCTTTCATGATGTTAACCTCCTGATCCTGCATTGTGGAATTTTCTGAAGTTCCAGTACAAGTGAGCTTTTCATTGTTTGTATAATCAATACTTCAGGATCAGAATAACATGATGCTGGTGTTACATCATAAGGAAGTTGAATCGTGCTTCCTCGAGCTCGAGCAGCATCAGTTATTCGTTGCTGATAACCATGATATTTTTGTTAAGGACACTGGAGCTTGGTTTTGTCTATTTGATGGACAAAAAGAATTGCAAATTGGTTCTGTGAATTATTGCAGAGAATTTCACCAATTTTCATACAAGCCACTGTTTATGGAACTTTTCATATGCTTCAAATTCGCGACTATTCATCTTCTGAAGTTTTCTGCTCATCTCCTCTGTCATTATTTACTGTTTTATGAACCTTCAGATGGGCATTTCCTACTTGGAATGGATCTTTATTTCTTTCAGTGACCACATTGAAAATCTGGATATCATTTTCCCCCATGGCAATTTCCAACTTAGAGTATTCTTGATATACCAGTGAGTTACATGCAGTGATGTTTACCTCACTAAGCTGTCGATAGAGGCATCTTATTGTAGGAATCTTGTGGTGGAGCTGAGCTTCGATGATTGCTTTGTTAGCATATTCATCTCATGATGTGTGTGGCTCAAGTCTAGGGTTTCAAACCTAAGTCATGGCGGACACTTATAGTGGGGGTTCGATGTGTGTTCTTTAATTTACTTCCAAATGCTCACATCCTGTCAGTACTGATACAAAAGTAACGATTACAACATTTTCTCCACACAGCCATTTTATTCGCACATTGTAAGCATGTAGAGGGGTTAAGTGCGGCTATTACTTTCCATTTAGGGAAAAGATTTGGTCCTGCAGTGGAGATACTATGGACTGTCAGCACATGGTTGATCAACTCCTTCACTTTTGCTAACTACTTGTTTCTTGTATTCCAGTTATCCATAAAGTACTCATTTGGGGCTTGTTCATTGTTTCTTCTCAGTCCATATGAATTCATATGGAGCTGAAACATCGTTTGTACATTATTTTATCTATCCATCTATATATATATATATATATATATATATATATATATATATATATATATATATATATATATATATATATATATATATATATATATCATTCATCCATCTATCATTGCCCCATGAGTAGCGTAGGAGCCCGGGGCTAGGCAGTTGGTCCTGACATATAAGATGAGAGTGACCAACCTCACTCATCTCTGAGTGGCATTACGTGAGCAATAAACCCCAACCATCCCTTGGGTATAAACCTTCACCGGCTCAATCCGACTGGAGCACAATGATTACCCACTAAACAACCAGGCGCCAAAATTTGGTTATATGGTTACCACCCAGCGTAGTAAATAGTTTCCTGGTGTACAGGAAACCATTTGGCCTGTCACTCAGTGTAGAGTCACCCATAGGCAGAAGGAAAAGGAAAGAATGAAGGAATGAAAGACAGAAGACGGAGTGTAAAGTCACCCGTAGGCAGAAGGACGAGGAACGAATGAAGGAAAGAAAGACAGAAGAAGATGGAAGGAAAGAAGGATGGAGAAGAGGACAGGGCAGACACTCAAGAGCAGCACTACATTGAGTGAGTGGATGGTGACCGGCCCCACCTACCACACACACACACACACACACACACACACACACACACACATATATATATATATATATATATATATATATATATATATATATATATATATATATATATATATATATATATATATATATATATATATATATATATATTAATGTAACAAGCAGACTGTGCAATCACTCTTTTCGTGAAATAATTACACTGTTTCCGAAATAAGGTTAAATTTCATTGCATTTTTTAAAAAAGTTGATATAAGCTGAGAATAAGTAACACTAGCATAATGATGGCTAACTTAAGTAAAGTTACATTCAATCAGAAAAGTTTAGATCAAGGTGTAGTTAACATAAGCTAACTATGACCATAATTATCCATAACTGACCCACCCAATATTACTTAGCCGATATCTAAATTAACCTAATCTAACCTAACCTAAACTTACACTAGATTATTCCAGTCTAGCATAACCTCGCCCTAAACTAATCTACCCCGAGTTATCCCAGTCTAATTTAATCTCATTTCACGAACTGACCAGACATTGCACGAAATTACTGATTTCACAATCTCTCTATCTGTCTGTCTGTCTATGAATCTATCTATCTGTCTGTCTGTATCTATATCTATGTATGTATCTATGTATGTACGTATGTATGTATGTATGTATGCATGTATGTATTTATACCAGTTGTATACTAGTAAGTTGGAGTATTTCTGTATAAGTGATGCAAAAATTTAATGCACATTTTAGTGCTCTCTACACCCAGATTTGGCCAGATTTTGGTGACTGAGATTTGGCAATCAGCTCCTTTTTATCAGTAATCGCCAGGTTGCCAGAAATCTCTCTTTACTTATATATATATATATATATATATATATATATATATATATATATATATATATATATATATATATATATATATATATATATATATATATATATATATATATTGTTACCTAGCCTATGATTTCATCATCCTTTGTATAATTCTAACGTACAGTATGCTGCATGTTTGATCACGATTCGCCTCGTGGCTTCCATAGTGACCAGGCTTGCGTGTTCTACCTCACTCCCCCCTTCTCCCCCATACAGTAGAGTAAGTCGTTCTTTCTGTTGTTCAGAGCAGGAGTGTCAACTCTTCGTCCTCTGTGCCCTCATTTGCGCGTCCTTCTTGCAAGTTGAATCAAGCTCTGCCGGCCCTCTATATAATGAGCTCGGTCTCTGCATTAGTTGCCACCTAGATCTACTCCTCATTTTGTTCACATCTCTGTCCTCCCCTGTATAGTGTATTATTATTTTTGTGAGTGCTCAGGAAGTCTCCAACCATCTAGCTGCTGTATAATTTGAATATAAGTGTTATTACCATTTTTCTTGTACTGTATAGCATAAGGTGTTAATTCGTAAGCCTGGTGAGGTTTTTGTGATTCATGTAGAGTTTTTAATGTCAGCCAGTATTAGTAATATTTTGTTGTTGTTGTTGTTGTTGAAAGATTCCCTGCACATATAGTGCAGGCCGGGCCATACATTAGCCCGGTCAGTGGTGTATGGGCTGATTAAAAAACAGTAAGTGGGGAGAACAGGACCTGGGGATTGCCCAGCACACACGTCCTGTCTCCTGACTGGCTTTGTGGTGTGTGTGAATATTTTGTATCTGTAATAATATTATATCTTACTTTAACTGAGCATTATTCGGTTCTCTCATTTATCAGGGCTGACTTAGATAAATTTGTTCTTGCTAAATTCGTGTTAATAGAGGCTATTGCAGTTAACCATATATGTAACCTATTTTGCCATTGCATTATCCTTATGAGTCCTGAATGTTTAGTTGTTAGTTTGAGCATTAAACTTTAACTTGTGATTTTACCTAAGTCTTTTGTTTTGAACCTGGAACTTTGCGGGACAGTAGTGATTTTAGTATTCTCACTTGAAGTGTTCATTATCTCTCTCTGTTCCGTAACATAAATTTGGCGACCTCTTATCAGAATATTCAGGATATTATCATAAGGATATTGCTTGATATTTTGTGACTGTTACTTATTCATGATGTTTACTATTACTACTCTTGATGAAGCCAAAGATTTTTTGTCAAATGTGCAAACAGTGTGTGATGTTGTGATGTAGAAAACAGAACAAAGAATGAACTTAAGCTTGTTGCTCAACAATTGGAAATTGCTGTTCGCTCTCATCATTCTAAAGATCAAATTGTTGACATGATTAATAAAAGCTTGTTTAATGTAACTCCTCCAGATGAGCAAACGCAGATTGAAATAGCTAAGTTACAGCTAGCCCTGAAGGAGGCTCGTGCTAAGGAGGTTGAGTTTCAGGCTCGTGCTAAGGAGGCTGAGTTTCAGGCTCGTGCTAAGGAGGCTGAGTTTCAGGCTCGTGCTAAGGAGGCTGAGTTTCAGGCTCGTGCTAAGGAGGCTAAGTTTCAGGCAAAAGCTAAGGAGGCTGAGTATCTGGTGGACTGGTATCATTCATCCTGCCTGAACAACGGGTTTGGTTACCCCCTTTCTGGAAAAGGAAAGGAGACCAGCATAACTATAGTAACTACCGTGGTAATACTGTGCTTAATGAACCAGGCAAGTTCTTGCTGACATTCTCCTGATGCATATCCGGAACCACTTGCTCAAGTCTCAGAGGCCTGAGCAATCCGGATTCACACCCAAGAAGTCTACAGTTGACTGCATCCTAGTTCTTTGCGTTCTCGTGGAACGCCACCTTGAGTATTAAAGAGGTCTGCATGCAGCCTACATAAATCTCAAAAAGGTGTTTGACTCAGTAAATCGGGAGGTATTATGGGAGCTCCTGCTACTCCATGGGATCCCTGCAGGGATAATGCGACTGATTGTCGGCCTGTATTCAAACACTGTGAGAGCTGTCAAGTGTGGACGAAGATCATAGGACTTTTTCCCAGTAAGTATTGGAGTTAGACATGGATGTATCCTTGATCCCTCGTTTTTCAACACATGCATGGATTAGGTAATGGGTTGGGCTGTGACTCTAAGTCACTGTGGAGTATCAACTGGCAATTTCAGGGTTACTGGCCCTGACTTTGTTAATGATGCAATTATCCTAGCAGAGTCGCTGGAGCCACTACTTAGTGCCCTTGTGGAATTTTACGAGAATGTGAAGATGCTAGGATTAAAGGTCTCTTGGGCCAAGACCAAGATTCAGGTATTTAGTGGCTTGTTGGATGAAGCAATTCAGTCTGTTCAAGCATGTGGTGAGAATGTGGAAGTTATGGAATGGTTCATTTCTTTTTGGAAGTGTGGTAAATGACAATGGTATGTCAGGGGATGGGATTCCTCATCTCATGGGTGTGGCCAATGGGTTTATGAATTCACTCAGTTCAGGTATTTGGCATTACCATTTATTGTGTAGAGGGACGAAAATTCGCATCTTCAAGACACTGGTGCTCCCTCTCTTACTCCATGGCTATGAGACCCGGACACTAAGCAGAGGACTTAAAGCAGGTAAGTGACCCCTTTGGTACTAAACGTCTTTGTAGCATTATGGGATATTGCTGGTATGACCACATACGTAACGAGCAACAACTATGTGGGACAGAGTCTAGGCCTGTTACCCACGTAATACGTCAACGCCAACTCCAGTTATATGGACACGTGGCCTGTTTCCCTGAGGCTGACCCTGCCTACAGGGTGATCTCTGTGAGAGTTGCCCAGGGTGGAGACCGAGGGAGCAGGCCACGGAACTCATGACTGGAGCAGGTTGACTATTCATATCGAGAGATACTTAGAGAAGGAAGAGTCGCTGCTAGGAAGGTTGCACAGAGGGACCTTCGTGGATGAAGTCGAAGGGTAAGTGAAACTATGCGTCCCACGGTTCTTGACCCCTCCCCCTTCCCCATGATGACAATGTTAGTTGAAATAAAACGCTGAATTAATTATTTGCAGGAACAGTTCATAACACTCTTTACTGTAACCTTTCTTTCCATGTCGAATATGGTGCATCATTTCAAGAAACATAAAGGATCATTTACTCTGTCAATATCATCAGCATGGTAATCTTGATGATTTCGTGATGTGTTTACTTGGCTGGGGGTAGGGGGGTTTTTCAAGAATACTCCCCCAGTATCCCTGTTGTCGTAAAAGGTGACTAAAAGGGTTGGCGGAGGGTTAGTGCCCCTCCCCGGAAAACAACTAAAAAAACAAACAAAAAGCCTCGGACAAGGACTGACCAAACGATGACGACCAAGGACCGGAAAAAGGACATGGTAATTGGAACTTGGAATGTAAGGGGAGCAAATGATGAGGTGAAAGAGAGAGAGATTTTCCAGGTGCTTCAGGGTGCGAAAGTGGATGTATGTGGAATAACTGAAACAAAATGGGGAGGAGAAAGTGTGAGAGAATGGGAGTATGGATGGGGTATATGTGCAGGAGTAGGTGAGAATGAGAGGGCAAAGGAAGGAGTATGTATAGTTGTGAGTAAAAGATGGAAGAGGAGCATAAGACAGTATGGATCAGTTGGGTCAAGGATTGTGTGGGTAAAGTTGAAAGTTGGAATACAAATGTGGGCGATTCTGTGTGTGTACTGTATGCGCCAACGCAAGATCGTGCTAGAAGAGTGAGAGAAGAGTTCTCGACAAATGTAGAAGTGTGCATGGAAAAGTTTGGAAGGAATGAGAGAGTGTTTTTGATTGGTGATATGAATGGTAAAGTAGGGAATGTGAAGGTGGATGGAATAGTTGGTGAGTGGGGTGTGCCTGCTGAGATAGATGAGAATGGGAGTGCGTTAGTGGACATTTGTGCTGGGAGGGGGTTGGTGATAGCAAAAACCCTCTTCAGGCATAAAATGATCCACAGGTATACATGGCAAGTGATGAGAAGGGTGGGTGGTGAACTGAATGAAAGGTAGGCAATGATTGATTATGTGTCTTTGGATGAAAGGATGCGAAGATGTGTAATGGATGCAAGAGTTTATAGAGGTTGGGGGAGTGGACTTGCTTACCACTACTTGGTGGTGGCCAGAATTAAAATTCAAGTAAGATGGAGGAATGGAAGAAGGGAAAGACGAGAGGAAGGAGTAGTTGCAAGGAGAGTGGAAAGGTTACACGAGGATGAGAAAAAGACAGAGTATAAGAGAGAAGTGGAGGAAATGAATTGGAGCAGATGGGAGACGTAGAAGGTGTGTGTAGGATATTTACAGAAGAAATATCTGCAGCATGTGATGTGGTGTGTGGAAGGAAGAGAAGACGGAGGGGGGTGTAAGGAACAGCGTGGTGGACTGAAGAGGTGAAACAGGCTGTGGCACAAAAGAAGAAAGCATACAATGAATGGATGAGAAATAGGGGGTGTGGAAGAAGTTGAGAGGTGGAAGAGAGAGTTATATGTAGAAAGAAAGAGAGAGGTGAAAAGATTAGCAAGAGAGAGTAAGAAGAGAGTGGATGAGGAATTTGGAAGGAATTTGAGTGTAAAGTGGAGGGACTGTAAGAAAATGTTCTGGAGAAAGGTGAAAAGAGAAAGACAGGGTGGAAGTGAAGTTAGCAGGGGAGTGAAAGGTAAAAATGGTAGATTACTAGTGGAGAAGGGAGAAAAAGTGAGCAGATGGAGAGAACACTTTAAGGAATTGTTGAACGTAGAGGATGGAAGCAATGCGAGTATAAGTGGCTGGGGAATGGCTGGGAGAAGGAGGGAGGTGAGAAGACAGGAAGAAATCAGTAGGATAGAAGTTGTGGAAGCAATGAAGAAAGTTGAATCGGGGAAAGGCCCAGGAATTGATGGAGTGTGTGGTGAAATGCTGAAGCATGGGGGATAGATAGTAGTAGAATGGATGTGGAAGATGTGCAGATTGGCCTGGGAGGAAGGTAGAGTCCCGGAGGATTGGAAGTCAGGTATAATTATTCCCTTGTACAAAGGAAAAGGGGAAAAGAAGTGTGTGGTAATCATAGGGGCATCTGTCTTCTTAGCATATTAGGAAAAGTGTATGGTAGGATACTTATTGACAGAGGTAGAGAAAGAACAGAGAAATTAGTTGGAGAAGAACAGGGAGGCTTTAGGAAGAGAAGAGGTTGTGTAGATCAGATATTCATTCTTAGATCTTTAGTGGAAAAGTTTCTAGAGAAGGGAAAGAAGTTGTATGCGGTTTTCATGGATTTGGAGAAAACTTATGACAGGGTGGATAGACAAGGATTGTGGAAAGTATTAAGAATATATGGAGTAGATGGGAAGTTGTTGAATGCTGTGAAGAGTATGTACGATAGAGCGAAGGCTGCAGTGCATGTGGATGGTGAACTAAGTGAATTTTTCTCTTTGAAAGTTGGTTTGATGTGGATGTGATAGGAAGCGTTATGAGGAACACACTGAGGTGGTTTGGCCATGTGGAAAGGATGGAATGTGAAAGACTGACGAAGAGAGTGTATGTGAGTGAGGTGGAGGGGGGAAGAGGGAGGGGGAGGCCGAGGATGAGATGGAGGGATGGGGTGGAGAGGTATATGAGAGAGGGGGGTGTGAGTTGGGAGCAGGGCAGTGAAATAGCGGGGGACAGGGCGACTTGGAGGCGATTTGTTTGTGGCCACCCCAAACAGGATTGAGGCGTCTGGCAATAGATAGATAGATAGATAGAATATCCTCTTGTGTGTTACTGATGCAGATTGTGGCTCTGTTCAAACGATAAATCCAACATACTAGATCTTTACAAGATGTCATAATTATGTAAACTAAACTGTCTGCAATAGGGACTTAAAGCTTTCGGTGATAATTAATCTGGCTTTGAACACGAAAACTTTTTCATCCACTCTTCATATTTCCAGATGACTTTATTCAGCTCAAAATAGTTTGAGTTGAGGAGGTTAAGTATCCTGTAGTATTTCTCAGTTTAGTAAGAGAAGTAAGCATGAATAAATTCGTTTATAAGTAGTAATAATAAGGAAAAGATGAGTTCAAAAAGGCGTTAAATGAGTGAGGTACAAAATAATATATATATATATATATATATATATATATATATATATATATATATATATATATATATATATATATATTAAACCAAGGAAGAAAAGAGGTAATAAAATCATATGTACTTACTGTTTTCTGCTTTTTAATTTGGCGTGACGAAGACTGATGAAAACTTAAACATTTATATTTAATCCCAAGTTCACTCTTCTCAAAACTTCACTACGGAAAAGTCATTTTCAGTATCCGGCTACCACCAGATAATTATTACTTGTTTTTAGGAATGATGTGTGGTAGTAAAGTGGTGATTGAAGGCATTACTTAACGCTTATATTTTGAAAAGTCTCTCAAAACTGGAAAATGTCGTCAGGAGGCAGCAGGAATAAACTACGTATGACGTCCTTGGGTTGAAGAGATCAGTGCTTCAAACGGTACTGTTTGCACTATGGTGGTCACAGACATCTCTGAAAACAAATTATATGTGCATTAAGAACTCTGATTTTCTTGAATGGGGCACATTGTCATACTTGTTTTTACTGCATAAGTTATGGTAGAGACAGTTTTCCGGCTTTCCGTGGTTGTGAACAAGTGGTCAGTTTGACTGGGCAATGCGCTGATAATTCTCATTTTTTTTATCTTCACTTCCTTTCTTTTCTGGGAACCTCTCTTGTCCAACCTTTAGGTGAGAAAATATATATATATATATATATATATATATATATATATATATATATATATATATATATACACACACACACACACATACACTGGTCACACTGTAGAGCTAATACATAGTATAAAAGAACGAATATACTGCGGTAAACAACTGTCAGTGCGACCGTGTTCAAGCAGTCGAGAGAAGTGGCACTGTGGATATTGTTGGTGGAGGCCGGACGTGGGCTGGGCAAGAACGATTGCTGCACCGGATATGGAGAGATAAATGTCAGTGTGTAATTATAATCACTTGTAAGCTTAAAGTATGTGGCATATTACAAGTAGATACGCTTGTTTTCATTCATACAACTAACACTTCAAACTGAGTTGCAAGTGAAGTATTATGTGAAAAACACCACACACACACACACACACACACACACACACACACACACACTATCTATATATCTATCTATCTATATACCTAGGTTGTTTCACCCAAAGAAAGGGAGGTAGCCGAGACAAGACGACACACTCCAAATTTACTCATCCACACACACACATTTATCGGTATCTTAGCCCCAAATGGAGAAGGAACACAGGGCTGTTTCTAGCCTTTTGGGGGCCCTAGGCAGAATGCTGTTTGGGGGCCCCTATCTTATGAAACTATGGGATGCCAGACGAAAAGGCGCGAACAAAAGCCGAGAGAGCCAAGAAATAGCCAAGCACCACAACCTCGAGTCACTTTACACATATTTTAATTTCTTAAAAAGCTAATATTGGCAGCTTGGGGGCCCCCTAGTGGCATCGGGGGCCCTAGGCAACCGCATACTTCGCCTATAGCAAGAAACGGCCCTGAAGGAACAGATCCACACACACAAAAAAAAAAAAATAAATAATGCTTTAATAATCAACTGTAATGGAGACTTGGTTTTCATGTAAACTGGTTAGGTTCCTTTGTAAATACGAACCAAAAACCACTGGGAGAGGTTATCGTTCCACAGATATGAAGATATGGGAATAATAAGGCAGTAAAGGAAAACATGAGCTATGAAGACGGAAGGACAGATACTCTACAAGATACTGTATTGGAAGAAAACAAATATCTGAGTAGCCTCTTGTTCACAGATGATACTGTTCTTTTTATAAACACATTGTCAAAAAAGGAAAGGAGAAAAATGGACCTGGAGAAGAGCTAATGGAGAAGCAAAAATGAAATCGACTTCATCATAGCATATAAGAACGACACGGTCATCGATGTCACAGTTATCATTACAGGAAATATAGTAAGTAGCCATAGAGTGGTGGGCTGCACAGCCAGATTCAGATTCAAAAGTGAAAGAAAGATGCTGATTGGAAATAAAAGGGCATGGTCAATAAAAGTAAGTGCAACAAAGCTGACTCTCAGTTAGAAATATAGTACAGATTTCAGGCTCAATGATGTATCGTGTGTGACATTGATGAGTCAAACGGATGGCTAACAAAATCATTAAAGGAATCAGCGGAATTAGTGAGGAAAGCTAATATAACTAAAGCCAACAAATATTAAAAAACAACCCTTCAGCTCATGAAACGAAGAAAGGAGATGTAAGTGAAGACAAAGAACAATGAAACTGAAAAAGCAATATCAAGGTAGTTAACTATTTACTTATTGTGTAGCCACGATAAGGAAGCTTCGCCATAACTATTCATGGTACATAAGGTGTGAATTTTTAGCATCAAAAACAAGTTTGTGACTTTAAAATAGTAGTTCAAGGTCATTCATATTAGGAACATGTATTTAGATTGACCTAGGGAAGCTTCTTGTGTAATATCAACAAGACCTGAAGACAAAGATGTGGAAGACCGCATAGGTACATTTTACGTTTGTCTCAATAGCTGGCTAACTGTAAGCTTAACTGTAGCCATATTCCTTTTAGAAAATAAAGGGGGACACAGCCATATTTCTGTAAAACTACAGCTATCCAGCTTTCCTGGGTTTCTCTAAAACTTGTGACTAGGAAAACACTGAGCAGATTTGAATTGGTACTTTCAGCTAGGCTAAATGGCAAAATATTTAGCCAAAAATTTCAGCAAACTTTTTTAACATACAATTTTCAACGAAAAACCTGTATCTCAACTAAGTTCTGAGATATTTCAACTTCAAATATGCAGTTTTTGGACCAAAAACTAGTATATGACCTCCAGGAAAAGGTCAAAGTCATTTATATTTGGTACAAGTACATGGGTTACCGTAGGGCACGTTCCTGTAGAACATCATCAAGATCTAAGAAGAAAAAAAATAGTGCAATGAAAATTAACGATATGAAAGCAATAAGCTTCGCCATTTATACGGCGAAGTTTAATAAACTTATCAATAAGTGACAGAAAGAAGAAACATGAAAGCAAATCATGAGTCAGATCATAAAAATAAAAAAAAATAAGTTGATAAAATAAAAAGTCGAAAACAGGTCCAAAGCAAAACAGTACTAAGAAGGCAACCATTTTATATCACTGAAAGACAACAATTGTTAATAAGGTGCAGAGAGATGTTGAAGAGAATTGAAAATTATTTACAAAGAGTTGTGTGCATAAAGGATAATAGTACTAACAGCTGAGCGTAATACTAGACGCAGAGGCCGTGGCTCAATCGGTAGAGATTTGGCCTGTAGTCCTAACGGACCCAGGTTCAAATCCCCGCTGGGGCAGGGAACAGTTTAAGGATTTGAATTTCATTAAATCAGGTTTTACTGATCTACTAGAAGACCCGCCGACGTGTCGTAAAAAAAACCGCGCTAATACCAATACACCAGTACTGTATGAGACAGCCCTAGCATGTATGCAATATGGACGGTGGGTGTTAGCGCCGAAGTGGTGACATATAGAGGTGTATGGTATGTAGGAGGACTACTGGGCCTTGATAGCAGGCTGTGAAGCCTGTGCCCAGAGTAGGACACATAAAAAAAAAAGGTAACCAAGTACACTTTTCTCTTAATAATAAGAAAGGAGGAAAGGCTCCGTAGGTAGATGTAATAGTAAAATTTCAAAACCGGCTCGCCCGCTTGTTTACCCCAATGAACAAAAAAGAAGAGGAAATTTCCCAAAACACGGTGTAACGCAATAGTTATTTTGCTTTACAAAAATGGCCACTCAAAGGATCTTCGTAACTATTGACTGACTAGCTTATTATCATTTATTTATAAACTCTTCACTAAAGTTCTAACGAACAGAATAACCACTGCACTTAGGTTTGGTTGATTACGAATAGGTTTTCGACTCAGAGGAGCACAGCAATTATAACATCAATGCGGGAGGGAGAAAACGAGAACTTTGTAAAACTGCTCAAAAACAATAAAGAAGGAACTACTGCAGTTAAGTTACATAAAGACTTACAAAAAAAAATAAAAATAAAAATACGAGCATCAGGATGATAGTTTCACCAATATTATTTACAGCATGCCTTGAAAACATTTCTATAAAGCTGAAATGGAAGAACAAGAAGTAGACATAGATGAGGAAAACCTAAATAATTTAAGATCTGCAGGTGACATTACATTAATCTTAGAAACAGCAAAAACATTGCAAGAAATGTTAAATATTCTAAACAGAGAAGATTTCAAAGTAGGGGTTAATATGGACTGGCATAAAACTGAAGTAACGTTTAATCTAAATACACCAAAGAGCACTCTCATTATGTATGAAACGCCAAATATATAACGATTTTATAATCCCAGCTATGACCTACAGCTGGGATCTGGAAACCGAAAAAAATTAATGGAAGCAACCAATCTGTTCTCAAAAAGCAACGGAATGGTCAATACTGAGAGTATCGCTGAGATTCAGGAAAAGGTCAACTTGGGTAACAGAGCAAACTAAAGTCAAAGACTTTATAGACCTTATAAAACAACAAAAATGGAGGTGGGCAGACCATGTACCAAGAAAAAGGGGATAATTGATGGAGCAAGAGGCTGCCTGACAGGACTCGAGAAAATACACGTGTAGCAGGAAATAACTAGACAGGAGGTGGAGGGATGAGATAGAACAGTTTGCAGGCAAAACCTGCCAAAGATTGGCCGAGTCAAGGTATTCGTGAAGATTGTGAGTAGCCTTTGCTCAGCAGTGTACTTGCAGTGACTAATGATATATATATATATATATAGATAGATAGATAGATAGATAGATAGATAGATAGATATAGATAGATAGATAGATAGATAGATAGATATAGATAGATAGATAGATAGATAGATAGATAGATAGATATATTTATAACTCCTTCATGTCGGTAACATTTCTCCCTGATTCCTTATGATTTTCTCTATCTTTAAAGAGATTTTCCAACAAGAGGGGTTGAATAATGCCTTCATGAGCCACGCATTGGAGTACATTCTCCCCTTAGGCAATTTAGAGCGTCGGCAAAAGGCGTAGCAAAAATAATAAAAAATATTCCCTTTTCCGGAAAGGGGCATGAAAATTAACAGAAACAGAACAAGCTCTGTACTGAGAAAACCTGAGCTCAGCAACGCAATATAATCTCGTAGCAGTGCAGGAGAGAGAGAGAGAGAGAGAGAGAGAGAGAGAGAGAGAGAGACTGGTTCTTATTGAGGCTTGAGACAGGAGAACGTATATGGCAACGATGAAAAACCCTTCCCAACGGATGAAAGAGAAGGCATAGGATCAATGCCTATCGACTGCAGACAATCATCTTTTGCCAAGGTTCAACCTTCACCTTTGGATGAAGAGTGATATGGCGGAAACAAACTTCGTGGAAGAGTCTGACTAGTCTAGACACTTAATTTCGATGTGTCCCAGTTGCCAACTGCCTATGGTACAACTGCACCAGCAACTCTCCTGTGCATGATTTGCGACGCCAAAAGCATGTTTGTTGTGCTCGAGTTCGTACACTCTCTTTTCAGCCATTCTATTCATTGTTTTGTCCCTTTTTAACGTCTTCGTTCCTGGCCGATCTGTTGATCTATCCATCCACCAATCTGTCTAGCCACCTGTCTGTCGATAGGAGAAAACGGAGAATAGCGGTGAAGGAAGATGGAGAAAGCGGGAGAAAGACGAGATAAAATGTGGAGAAAGTAGGAAGGTGTGTAGAAAGACTGAGAGATGAGAGGAGGGAGAACGGATTTGAAAACGGGAGTAAAGTGGATAGATGCGGAGATACCTGATGACGAGAGTGGAGGGAGACTGAGAAGATAAAGTCTGAGTTACCATCCGTGACAAAATGTAAAGTTTTGTTTTCTTTTTCCTACTGATCTGCTGCCTGAGGGTCATTAGTGCAGACAGTAGGATATCGTTCAAGTCAAAAATCTCCCAGAAAAAAACGATTAAAGGTGGTCTTTTTACATCAGAACCTCCGATTGCATTTCTCCATTAACGGTAACAAGGGGCTAACAGCTGTGTCCACCAGTCTGACCAGCCGGAGATTCGAATTCAAGTGCTTTAAGTTGCTGGCTTGGAGTGTTAGCCAATGTTTCACCACCCTCCACACATATTACTGAATGACCATAAAATGTATTCCGCTTCTTGACTAAACACCCGACCGTTTAGTAAGAGCTTAAAAGATTTGTTGCTGGAGCCAAGGGGTGAAGAAACTCGTAAACCTGTTAGAGAGAGAGAGAGAGAGAGAGAGAGAGAGAGAGAGAGAGGCCAGGAAGCGAGCATTATGACTGAAGAAAACAGAGAATGATCAAGAGTTTCGTGGAAGTTTTCTTGCAAAACTGACTGACTTAACAAGAAAAAATAAAGGTAACTGCCAGGAAAATGAGAAACAAGAAGACTATATTTTAGAAGAAGAGCGAGTGAGCCAGAAGGAAGTTAGCAAAATAAAGATAAAAATATTGGTCGAAGTAGTAAGAATGCATACAAATAGGAGTTTAGACTGGAGGAAGACGAACGAAAGAGAAAGTTAACTTCCAGTTGAAACAACCCTACCATTGTTTTCCAGTTAACCCTAGATGTTTTCACTTAATGTAAATAAGTGTCTCAGAGCCGCGAGAATGTAAAAACTGCTGCCATTGATTGTGTCACCATTAACCTTTTCATGGTCTAGATACCCGAACATTCTATTCTATCTGACAAGACGATTTAATTCAAATGTAGTGAGCCATTGAAACATGGATGTTAAGAAAATAACAATAATGAACTCAACGACCTCCGTACAAATATATTTTTTATGTTATTCTTTCTATCACCAGACGATTATATTTTAGCTTAAGACAGACACTTGGAAGTGTTGTAGTTATATACTGTCCTCAATAACACCTTCGTCAGTACAAGGCTTTCTTAACATGAATACAGTCGCCTGAGAATGGGATGAAAGGCATAATAAAAACACTGTGTTCAAAAGTTTTAATCGTTGGACAACAGGGTGTATTTCTGTAGTGGATGAAGTTATTCTGGGTTATTCAGAGGAAAATCCTATAAGCAGTCATTAACTGCATAAAGATGTAAGTGTGTGTGTGTGTGTGTGTGTGTGTGTGTGTGTGTGTGTGTGTGTGTGTGTGTGTTTAAAAGAAGAGCAAGACTGTGCCAGTGAGCAAGAGCTGGCAAAAGGAAAGCTTACGAAAGCAGCCACACCTTAGTTAACTAATGCTGGGAATGATGTCAGTCAGGGGAACTTGGTGGAGAATATTATGTACTAAGACTGGTGCCCTTTCCCCCACCTACCTTTCTCTCTCTCTCTCTCTCTTGGTACCCCATGTATAGAGGGAGCCAATTTATCGTACTCTATCATCCTATGTTTCCACAGTAGAAATCCATATAGGTAAAGCTGTCCTCTTCCATCAGCATCTCGTTTATCATTCGTAATTTGCAATCATCCATTCCATTCAAATACCAGCAATTTGTCTTTGTTTACATTCATTTTTAATTCACATCCATAGACAAACTAATCTCCTATTCAGCCATCAAACCAGTATTGCTATTATACTTCCTTCCTCTCTGATACCTTCATTATGCTTTTGTTCTCCTTCACTTTGAGTTTCCAACCTTTTCCATTCACTTTCCTTATCCGCCATCCAGTCACTATAGTTACCTTACCCTGCTGTAGGCTGGGACCTACCCACTAATATTATTAACACTTCAAAATACATTCAACCAAATTATTATTTCCTTATCCATTCTTTCCACATATCGTCGATTTGCATTTCATTCACTTCGGTGTGAATAACCTCAGGTGCAAGAGATACGCTTGAAAGCCTGGATATCAAAAATAGAGGAAATACAGCTAGAGAAAAGAGTGGATGGGACGACGGAGGGGAGAGAAATGGCCGCAGGGAGAGGGAAGAACAGAAAACAAAATATAAAGCAAGAATATTGTTGGAGACTGTCAGAGAAGGAAAAATAATGAGAGTGCAGGGAGACAAGAAGCAGCGAGAACGGAGATGAAAAGACGGAGATGATGGATTGAGGGAGAGGGGTGGTGAGGATGACACAAGAAAAGAGAAGTATTAGAATGTTAAGCAGGATGGAGACAGATGTGGAAAAATGGGGAGGAAAATGAGGCAGAAAATGGAGAAAATGGGAGAGGAGAGTAAAAAGTACTGGTGGAGTGGAGGGGGAGGGACAGAAAGGGACAAAATGGAGAAGGACGAGTGTCAGTCATGGTAGGAAATCGTTGTAGGTGAGGTAAAAGCAAAGGAAGGCAAGTTGCAACTGAACTATTGGTCATCTCGAGGCTATTTCTGTTGGTTAAGCTATTTAAAAAATAAGCATTCTGTGAGTCGAATGCCGGGACAAAAAATGCACAAAGGGTTCAACCTCACCCAAACCTTTCACCCATCAAACCTAGCAGACGAAACCGGCATGAAAGTGAGAATTATCACACTTTGCACAAAATAAAAACTGTCATTAAAAATCCGTAGGAAAGGATACATGGAAATCTATATCGTTTGGTGACTTAATCGGTATGTGAAAAGCGTTATTAAATGCATAACAATGTTGCGCTGTTGCCGTATTCTCTTTGATCTGCATGAGAGGAAACAATAGTTATTCATGTACCATGGGTCATCTGAAACGATAATTATTCATGTATGGTTTTATCAGTCATCTCTGAACGTGGATAACTGGGAATTAGATGCTGCATATTTGTCCAAGCTAATTCCAGTGAATCTGATTACTGTATCGCAGTTAACCACCAGTGGTTCGCAAACCTTAAGGGCGAAAAGACTCAAAAGAAAAAATAGGGCCTTCAGCAAGTGTGTGTGTGTGTGTGTGTGTGTGTGTGTGTGTGTGTGTGTGTGTGTGTGTGTTTCACGATGAACCATTCATTTATATTCAGTATTCATATTCTGTCTTTGCGACAGACGTCAAAGCACATTATTCTTTGTACCCCTGTAATAAGTTTTTTTTATCGTTTTGTCAGTCCCTTGGTGACCTTCCTGAGTTCTCTCTCTCTCTCTCTCTCTCTCTCTCTCTCTCTCTCTCTCATGACACAAAGACCTACCTAGTATATCACAGTATGTGATTTGGAAGCAACAGGGAAAGAGGAACAGGGAGACGGATAGGAGAACGGTGCTGGGGGATTAGAGGGAAAGGAAGGAGATAAAAGGATGGTAGGATGGAGAAAAGATCAGAAGTGAAGGAAAGAAAGAGGGGAAGAGGGAGAAGGAAAACGTGAAGGAAACAAGGAGCCAAAAAATATAGGAGTGACGAATATGTCGGAGAGGGAAACCATGGAGGGGTAGGATAGGGAGGGGGAAGAATCAAGTTAGGAAAGGAGAGAGGATGAGAAAATGGGTACAAGTAGCGGGTAGAAGGGAGAGAAATAGGCGTACAAAAGAAAGCAAATAGCAACAAATCTACAGTATCGTTTTTTCGAGGCTATTTGTTAGAGTGTAAATTATAATTATCGCAACTATTTTGTGAGTCAAAGAAAAGGGGAGAAGAGAGAGAGAAAGAGAGAGAGAGAGAGAGAGAGAGAGAGAGAGAGAGAGAGAGAGAGAGAGAGAGCAGGGTAGAAAAGGGAAAGAAGGAAAAGACATGAGTGGACGTGGTGTATGTTAGTGGTTCGTGGTTAGGGAGGAGGGAAAGGGAGGGAAAGGGGTGGGAAAGTAGAGAAAGGAGGATCAGGAAGGGAGTTTAAATCGTGGGGGGAGAGGGAGGGCAGGGAAGAGAGGTTAAATTGAGGAGGGAGGGAGAGAGAAAAAGGAGGTTAAGGACTATAGAGAGCACAGGAGAGAGGACAAGAAAGAGGGAGTCAAGATGGGGAGAATAAGAAAGCCAAAAAGTGAATGCGGCGAGAAAGACCAAGAAGACAAGGGTAAAGGCAACGTGAGCAAGAACGGGAGGACATAGATTAGTGTGGTTCGAGGGGGATGTGGGAAGGGGTGAAGGAAAAGAGATCTGATAGAGAGAGAGAGAGAGAGAGAGAGAGAGAGAGATGAGTCAAGAAAATGGAACAGATGATACAACTATCTATCTGTCTATCTATTGCCAGACTCCTCAATCCCGTACGGGGTGGCCACAAACAATTGGTCTTCACGTCGCCTTGTCCCCCTCCATTTCACTGCCTTGCTCCCAACTCACACACCCCTCTCTCATATACTTCTCCACTCCATCCTTCCATCTCATCCTCGGCCTCCCCCTCTCTCTCCCCCCCTCCACCTCACTCACACTCTCCTTGTCAGTCTTTCACCTTCCATCCTCTCCACATGGCCAAACCACCTCAGTGTGTTCCTCCTAACGCTTCCTTTCACATCCACATCCACACCACAACGCTCCATTATATCCTCATTTGTCAGCCTGTCTCTCCATGTGACTCCACAGGCTTCTCTTAAATAACTCATTTCCACTGCTCTCACTCTTGACTTCTGTCCTTCCAACAACTGATTCATTAAATAATTATCTCAGGCTCACATGACTCAAATATGGACTTCGTAGAAATCTTGTGATATAGACTGGAATAAAGTACAAGAGATGTCCCTAGCATGAGAGGGATAAGGATATTGCAGGAGAATTGTATCTTTGTGTGACTCTTTGGGTATGAGGTGTAGTGCAGGCTGGAACGTTGTCCTTGGAGGGAGAGTGATGCCAGAATTTAACCTTCATGTTGACTAAGTACGAATCAGAAAATAATGTGTAAAGTGAGGGCAGGGCATGTGAAAGTCTAAGTGCTGACTTGTCTGTGTGTGTGTGTGTGTGTGTGTGTGTCAGAGTCTGTATATACAGAATCCTCGGTGTGAACCAACAGGGTCTAAACAAACATCAATATTTGAAGGGATTATATAACCCACCAGCACCTAATTCATTTATCTTTGTCATTGGAGGCTTCCCAGAACTGCTTCGGAGAAAAATCTAAATTTGTTATTACTACTCTCATGTTTGTTATTAAAGTCTTTCTATTTTTGACAAACATTGCATCAGTACATAACTCTCAACCCATTTCTGTCAAACTCCTTAATGCAAGGGTTAACCGTTACTCCCAGTCCTTCATGTATGCAACAAGTCATCTCAGGAACTGTCTCCCGCTGTCTATATTATATACTGCCTATGATCTCCACTTTTTCCAATGCAGTGTGTCCAGGCATCTTGAAATGAACGAATCTTGAATTTGGGTCTCTGTTCTCCTGTATTTGTTTTTTTCTTTGAGGGAGCAATCTTGCAGACTCCTGGCCTCTGGTGTCTTCTTCCTTGCATTAAAAAGTACATAAAACAAATGGCTGAGGAAATGATGTTACGAAATACTCCGAGCCAACGAAATTTAGGCAATAAACGTGGACCACAGGAGACAAAAAAGAGAAGCACTGGTCCACCGTGGCTCCAGGGGTAGTGTAGGGAAAAGGAAAAATAGGCAATGATAAAACAGTGTTCGGCGGAATGTATGACCGAGAAGAAAGTAGAATGGTATGGAAGTGAATGACTTCGGAGAGAGAGAGAAAGGCTGTAGGAGTAATTATGTACACGAAGAAATAAAAACATAGACAGGTAGAAGCAAAAAGATGAAATGGGACAATAGAAGATGGATAGAAAGAGATGCGCTACAGGACGAGTAATGTATATAGAAGCGATAGAAAAATTGAATGGGACAGGCAGAAAGAAAGGAGGAAACGTCGGTAAGTGAAGATGAAGATTCCAAATAAAAGGAATGAGAGATAGACGTGAGGGATAGACAGAAAAACAAAAAGGAAGCGGCAGTAAGAGGAAATATAAAGAATTAAGAGTATAGGAGGGGAAAGTAGAAGACAGGCAAGAGAAAGAAACAAAAGTATATATATACGGAAGCAAGTGGACGAGTGGTGGGTAGGAAAGACACGGAAAGAAAAAGCAACACGGAAGAGAAAGGGGGAGAGAGAGAGAGAAAAAAAAAAGCAAGGGGATAAGACAAGGACGTAACGAGAAGACAAAGATGAGGAAAAATCACAAGATGTCTAGACAGATACATAGAAACGAAGTGCTGGGAAGATAATAATAAGGGGTAGAAAGAAAACGAGAAAAGAAACAGGAGAAATAATGACGTGGCATAGAAACAACCGTAATGGGTGGGGTGTACGGGACTGACGGAGAGAACAGACACAGAGAATGAGGAAAAATGTTGAAACAATGGATTGATGTGTATGGACAGGCCAGAGAGAGAGAGAGAGAGAAGCAGGATGCGAGACTAGGGAGGGGAAAGGGAAGTTAATGGACGTGGTGGAGTGAGAAGAAGGGGGGAAGGGAAAGAGAAGGGTAGAGGGTTTGGGTGGGGGGGGGGAAGGAGAGGAAGGGAGAGGGTAGGAACCACATTTATCCCTCTCCATAATTCACATTTCGCTTTCGTATTCTCCCACCCCCTCTCCCCCCTGATGCCCTCGCGCCACTCTCGTGTTACCGCAAACTTTCTCCGACCTAAGTCACTTCCTATCTCCACCATCCTTCTTTCCTTCCTCTTCTCTTTTGCATCTCCTCTCGTTTCTTTACTACCATCCCCCTCTCCTTCCTAACCACTCTGCCAGTTCGTCGCTCCTTTACGTTTTTATGCACCATCCATTTTATTTTTCTTTCTTCACGATTCTTCTTACCCATCTTTTTTATACCATTCTCCTGCATTCTAGAATAAATTTTTCAGGTTCGTATATCATTATCAAGTAAAAAAGATCTAATATTACCTAGAAAAGTACCCCGTGGGGGTAGGGTTTTTTTTCAAGAATACTCCCCCACTATCCCTGCTTGTCGTAAAAGGCGACTAAAAGGGTTGGCGGAGGGTTAGTGCCCCTCCCCGGAAAACAACTAACTAAAAAAACAAACAATAAGCCTCGGACAAGGAATGACCAAACGACGACGACCAAAGACCGGACAAAGGACATGGTTATCGGTACGTGGAATGTAAGAGGAGCGAATGATGAGGTGAAAGAGAGAGAGATTGTCCAGGTGCTTGAGGGTGCGAAAGTGGATGTATGTGGAATAACTGAAACAAAATGGATAGGAGAAAGTGTGAGAGAATGGGAGTATGGATAGGGTTTATGTACAGGAGTAGGTGAGAATGAGAGGGCAAAGAAAGGAGTATGTATAGTTGTGAGTAAAAGATGGAAGAAGAGCATAAGACAGTATGGATCAGTTGGGTCAAGGATTGTGTGGGTAAAGTTGAAAGTTGGAATACAAATGTGGGCGATTGTGTGTGTGTATGCACCAATGCAAGATCGTGCTAGAGGAGTGAGAGAAGAGTTCTGGACAAATGTAGAAGTGTGCATGGAAACGTTTGGAAGGAATGAGAAAGTGTTTTTGATCGGTGATATGAATGGTAAAGTTGGGAATGTGAAGGTGGATGGAATAGTTGGTGAGTGGGGTGTGCCTGCTGAGATAGATGAGAATGGGAGTGCGTTAGTGGACATTTGTGCTGGGAGGGGGTTGGTGATAGCCAATACCCTCTTCAGGCATAAAATGATCCACAGGTATACATGGCGAGTGATGAGAAGGGTGGGTGGTGAACTGAATGAAAGGAAGGCAATGATTGATTATGTGTGTGTGGATGAACGGATGCGAAGATGTGTAATGGATGCAAGAGTTTATAGAGGTTGGGGGAGTAGACTTTCTGACCACTAATTGGTGGTGGCCAGAATTAGAATGCAAGTAAGATGGAGGAATAGAAGAAGGGAAAGACGAGAGGAAGGAGTAGTTGCAAGGAGAGTGGAAAGGTTACAAGAGGATGAGAAAAAAGCAGAGTATAAGGGAGAAGTGGAGGAACGATTGGGCAAATATGAATTGGAGCAGATGGGAGACGTGGAAGGTGTGTGTAGGACATTTACAGAAGAAATATGTGCAGCATGTGATGTGGTGTGTGGAAGGAAGAGAAGACGGAGGGGGGTGCAAGGAACAGCGTGGTGGACTGAAGAGGTGAGACAGGCTGTGGCACAAAAGAAGAAAGCATACAAAGAATGGATGAGAAATAGGGGCGTGGAAGAAGTTGAGAGGCAGAAGACAGAGTTATATGTAGAGAGAAAGAAAGAGGTGAAAAGATTAGTAAGAGAGAGTAAGAAGGGAGTGGATGCGGAATTTGGAAGGAATTTGAGTATAAAGTGGAGGGACTGTAAGATAATGTTCTGGAAAGAGGTGAAAAGAGTAAGACAGGGTGGAAGTGAAGTTAGCAGGGGAGTGAAAGATAAAAATGGTAGATTACTATTGGTGAAGGGAGAAAAAGTGAGCAGATGGAGCGAACACTTTAAGGAATTGTTGAACATAGAGGATGGAAGTAATGCGAGTATAAGTGGCTGGGGAATGGCTGGGAGAAGGAGGGAGGTGAGAAGACAGGAAGAAATCAGTAGGATAGAAGTTGTGGAAGCAACGAAGAAAGTTAAATCGGGGAAAGCCCCAGGAACTGATGGAGTGTGTGGTGAAATGCTGAAGCATGGGGGAGAGATAGTAGTAGAATGGATGTGGAAGATGTGCAGATTGGCCTGGGAGGAAGGTAGAGTCCTGGAGGATTGGAAGTCAGGTATAATTATTCCCTTGTACAAAGGAAAAGGGGAAAAAGAAGTGTGTGGTAATCATAGGGGCATTTGTCTTCTTAGTATAATAGGAAAAGTGTATGGTAGGATACTTATAGACAGAGTTAGAGAAAGAACAGAGAAACTAGTTGGAGAAGAACAGGGAGGCTTTAGGAAGTGAAGAGGTTGTGTAGATCAGATATTCATTCTTAGATCTTTAGTGGAAAAGTTTCTAGAGAAGGGAAAGAAGTTGTATGTGGCTTTCATGGATTTGGAGAAAGCATATGACAGGGTGGATAGACAAGGATTGTGGAAAGTGTTAAGAATATATGGAGTAGATGGGAAGTTGTTGAATGCTGTGAAGAGTATGTACGATGGTGCGAAGGCTGCAGTGCGTGTGGATGGTGAACTAAGTGAATTTTTCTCTTTGAAAGTTGGGTTGAAATAGGGATGTGTCATGTCTCCATGGTTGTTCAATCTGTACATGGATGGGGTAATAAAAGAGGTACAAGTAGGGTAATGGATGTTGGAGTGGCCCTGGTGAGAGAGGATAGTGTTTGGAAACTCCCTTTACTGTTGTTTGCAGATGATACTGTGTTGTTGAGTGAAGACGAAGGGGAGCTGCAAGGCTTGGTGAATGAGTTTGGGAGAGTGTGTAAGAAACGGAATCTAAAGGTGAATGTAGGGAAGAGTAAATTAATGATCTTTGAGAGAGGTGAAGTCAGTGAATGTACAGCAAGGTTCGATGGTGAGGAATTGGAAAATGTGAGTACGTTTAAGTACTTGGGTAGTGTGATGAGTAAGGATGGAGGTTTGGAGGGTGAAGTGCTTGAAAGGGTACAGCAGGGAAGAAAGGTTGCTGGTTCTTTGAAAGCAGTTATAAGAAACAGGGAAGTGAGCATGGAAGTGAAAAAGTTACTACATGACAGTATTGTGATACCAACTCTAACGTACGGAAGTGAAGCTTGGACATTGTTGGAAGGACACAAGTCAAGAGTGAGAGCAGTGGAAATGACTTATTTAAGAGGAGCCTGTGGAGTCACGTGGAGAAACAGGCTGACGAATGAGGATATAAAGGAGCGTTGTGGTGTGGATGTGGATGTGATAGGAAGCGTTATGAGGAACACACTGAGGTGGTTTGGCCATGTGGAGAGGATGGAGGGTGAAAGACTGACGAAGAGAGTGTATGTGAGTGAGGTGGAGGGGGGAAGAGGGAGGGGGAGGCCGAGGATGAGATGGAGGGATGGGGTGGAGAGGTATATGAGAGAGGGAGGTGTGAGTTGGGAGCAGGGCAGTGAAATGGCGGGGGACATGGCGACTTGGAGGCTATTTGTTTGTGGCCACCCTAAACGGGATTGAGGCGTCTGGCAATAGATAGACAGACCTTTTTTTTTTCTCCCAAAATAATTTTCTTTTAAATTTACAAAAACGTTCTTCTCTAACTGTCCCTAAAATTTTTATATTCTCTCAAAACATTTTACTCTTATTTTCTGTGGCAACAACTTTCCGATACCTATTCCAGTAACAACTTTCTCTTAATTTCTCTAATAACTCTTTCTCGTACTTTCTATGACATAATCCTTATCCTACTTTGTTTCCTCCTTTTTGTAACAGCATTTTCCTTTATCTCTAATGCACAATTTTTACTCTCCTTAATTATTTCACTACGACCGTCAGAAAGGGTGACTAAATAAGGCATTACATTTTGTTTCTTCTCAGTTTCTTCTAATTATTCTTCTTTCCTGACTTTTTACTGCTCTTTTTTTTTCTGGTCTCATATTTTTCCCTCTTCCTCTTCCATTCTTCCTCCCTTTTCATCTTACCTGTCTCTCAGTCTTGTTGTTTCTTTCTTTTCGTTTCCATGTCCTCCTCTTCTATCTATTTCCTATCTGCATATCTTTTTTTTTTTTCTCTCTCTCTCTCTTTCCGTCCCATTTCTATCTCCATTCTTCATTCACAGTCCTTCATCCTTGTCTTTCATTTCACTCTTTATCTTCTTCCTTCCCCATTTTTTTTTTTTTTAACTCTCGTTTTCCACTCTTTCAATATCCCAGGGTCTTGCATTTTGCGGTTTCTTCTTCCCTGCGATTAATGACTCGATTTTCTTCTTCAGTATCCCGCTGTCTCTCTCCTAGTCTTCACTTTCTTTATCCCTTCCTTTTTCCTCCCGCCATCCTTTTTCACAATATTATTGTCCCTGTTATTAGTTTCTCTTTTCCTCTTCCCAGAGTTTCATATTTCCCGCTTCCAGGTTCTTATTTTCCTTGTTTGACTTATCTCTTTCTCTGTTCATTCCCTCCCCTTTCTCTTTTCTTTGTTTCACTTCTCTTCCCTTTCCCGCTGTTTCTTATTTATCTGTCCAATTTTCTATCAATCTATCTATCAACTGTATATATATATATATATATATATATATATATATATATATATATATATATATATATATTGTTACATAGCCTATGATTTCATCATCCTTTGTGTAATTCTAACGCACAGTATGCTGCATGTTTGATCACGAGCGTGTTCTACCTCACTCCCCCCCTCCTCCCTTATAGTAGAGTAAGTCGTCCTTTCTGTTGTTCAGAGCAGGAGTGTCAAATCTTTGTCCCCTCTGGCTTCATTTGCGCATCCTTCTTACAAGTTGTATCAAGCTCTGCCGGCCCCTATATAATGAGCTCAGTCTCTGCATTAATTGCCACTTAGCTCTACTCCTCATTTTGCTCACATCTCTGTCCTCCCCTGTACAGTTGTTATTATTGTGAGTGCTCAGGAAGTCTCCAACCATCTAGCAGCTGTGTAATTTGAGTATGAGTGTTATTACATTTTGTTCTTGTACTGTATAGCATAAGGTCTTAATTCGTAGGCCTAGTAAAGTTTTTGGAATTCATATTGTCAGCCAGTGGTAACAATATTTTGTATCTGTAATAATATATCTTGCATTGTCTGAGTATTATCTGGTTTTCTCATTTTATCAGGGCTGACTTAGATAAATTTACTCTTGCTAATTTCGTGTTAATAGAGGCTATTGCAGTTAACCATATATTTAACCTGTTTTTTGCCATTACATTATCCTTATGAGTCCTGAATGTTTTGTTGTTAGTTTGAGCATTAAACTTTAACTTGTAATTTTACCTAACTCTTTTGTTTTGAACCTGGAACTTTACGGGACAGTAGTGACTCTTAGTATTCTCACTTAAAGTGTACATTATCTTTCTCTGTTCCGTAACATACATTTGGCGACCTCGCCAGGATATTCAGGATATTATCATAAGGATATTGCTTGATATTTTGTGACTGTGATTTATTCATGATGTCTACTATTACTACGCTTGATGAAGCCAAAGATTTTTTGTCAAATGTGCAGACAGTGTGTGATGTAGAAAACAGAACAAAGAATGAACTTAAGCTTGTTCCTCAACAATTGGGAATTGCTGTTCGCTCTCATCATTCTAAAGATCAAATTGTTGACATGATTAATGAAAGCTTGTTTAATGTAACTCCTCCAAATGAGCAAATGCAGATTGAATTAGCTAAGTTACAGCTAGCCCTGCAGGAGGCTTGTGCTAAGGAGGCTGAATTTCAGGCAAATGCTCGTATTCAGGAGGCAGAGATACAGGCTCAGGCACAAATTGAACTTGCTAGGATTCAGGCAGACCATGAGTATCGCATGAAACAAGGTGGAACTGGATCATCTAGCTCTGATGATTTTGATGTGGCTAAAAATGTTAAACTTGTCCCTCTTTTTAATGAATCTGATTTAACAAAGTATTTTCAGTTGTTTGAGAGGGTAGCTACAGGTTTTAATTGGCCCAAAAAGTATTGGTCAGTACTCCTTCAAACTGTTCTCACCGGTAAAGCTCAAGTAACTTATGCATCTTTGCCTCATGATCAATCTGATAATTATGATGTAGTTAAGAGCTTGATTCTTAAGGCCTATGAGCTTGTTCCTGAAGCCTATAGAGTAAAATTTAGGACAACTTATAAGCAAGATAAGCAATCCCATGTTGAGTATGCAAAAATCAAAGAAGATCTGTTAGAGCAGTGGTTAAATTCTAAGAATGTGGATTCTGATTTTGACAAATTTAAGCAGATGATTTTGCTGGAGGACTTCAAAAGGTGTATTAATAATGTTGTAAGCCTATATCTTGATGAGAAAAGAATAGATAATTTGTCTGATGCTGCAGTTTTAGCTGATGAATATGTTCTCACTCACAAGAGATATTCTAGAGAAAAAAGGAAAGCTGAGAGTAAGTACGTTGCCTCTACTCAGAGTACAGGTAACAGGACAGAGAATAAAGATGATGTTTCTCAGGAAGTAAATACCAGCTTCACCTCTAGATTTCAGAAAAGTAAATGTACTTATTGTAGTAAGCTTGGTCATACTTCGGAGAAATGTTTCAGTAGACAGCGTGATGTGAACAAAAGGGAGTCTTTAAATATTCAGTCAATTGGTCTAGTGTCCACCCTTGAGAGTTCCCAGAATTCTTTAACTGAGTTAACTGAACCTGCTTTGAGGGGTAAATTAAATTCTCATGATGAAGCTCCTCTTTTGAGCAGTAACGTGTGTGACACTCTCAAGAGTTCATGTGCTAATTTCCTGTCTGATGGTTTTCTCAGTCCTCTGGACAGTAATGACAGGAAATCAGTTAAAATGTATCGTGATATAGGTGCTTGCCAATCCCTTATGCTGACCAGTGTTCTAGGCTCTAATGTTAATTCCTCTGATGAAACTGTAATCTTACAAGGTGTAGGGAATAATTACTTCTCTGTCCCTCTGTGCAGAGTGAATTTAGAGTCTGGTTTTGTTAATGGTTCCGTTATGGTTGGGTTGGTTGAGACACTCCCAATGTCAGGTGTAACTGTCTTACTATGATATTGGTGGAAGTCAAGTGTGTCCAGCTCCTCAGTTGTCTAGTGAGCCAGTGGCTGCGGCCCAGGATTGTGATGTCCCTGATGTGTTCTCTCCATGTGCTGTCACTAGGGCTAAGTCTAAAGTTACTGGTGACTTAGAGGATAATGATGATGATGATGTTATCCTAGCTGACACTTTTCTTGCTAATTTGGACCACTCACCAGATGAGGCAGTAACCCATAGTGTTGATAATTTGTCTCGTCAAGAGTTGGTTGAGTTGCAGGTTGCTGACCCAGAGTTGAAAGGTCTAGCTAACTCTGCTTGCAGTGAGGAAGTCAGCCGGTGCTTCTACTTGTTATTATATAAAGTCAGGAGTACTTATGAGGAAGTGGAGACCCCCAACAGCATCAGCCGACTGTGAATGGGAGGTTGTACATCAAGTTGTCATCCCTCGTGTTTGTAGGCAGGATATCGTTAGAGTGGCTCATGATTCCAGTTTGCAGGACACCTTGGAGTGAGGAAGACTGTGGCACGCATTTTGAAACACTTCTACTGGCCAGGTATCTTCAGAGATGTTTCCTGGTATTGTAAGTCTTGTCACACCTGTCAAGTTGTGGGGAAGTGTAACCAGACCGAAAAGGTTGCACCTCTAGTTCCCATTCCTCCTTTTGAGGCGCCATTCACCCGTGTGGTGGTGGATATTGTGGGCCCTCTTCCTAAGATTTCTTCAGGATTTTCTTATGTGTTGACCCTGATTGATATGGCTACTCGTTATCCTGAAGCCATTCCACTTAGAAATATCTCAGCAAAGAACGTGGTTAAGGAAATGCTAGGGTTCTTCACAAAGTTTGGTCTGCCCAAGGAGGTACAGTCAGACCGCTGAAGTAATTTCATGTCAAATGTTTTCAAGCAGTATCTGAAAGAGTTGGGCATCACCTAGATCACGTCTTCAGCTTACCATCCCCAGACCCAAGGAGCATTGGAGAGATATCATCAAACACTCAAATTGATGCTCAAGAAATACTGTTTGGAACATCAGAAAGACTGGGATAAAGGTCTTCCATTCGTTGTATTTGCCGCAAGAGAATCTAAAAATGAATCACTGGGCTTCTCACCTTTTGAACTACTGTTTTGCCATGAAGTAAGAGGACCCCTTAAGTTACTCAAGGAATGCTGGCTGTCGGAGGAAGATGACGTCAACCTGCTGGAGTATGTAATGAAGTTCAAAGAACGGCTGTCCACTGCTTTACAGCTGGCGAGAGAGAATTTAGGAGCTGCTCAGGAGAAGATGAAGACTTGGTATGATAAGAAGTCCAGGTTACGCCACTTTCAGCCAGGAGATCAGGTTTTGACTCTGCTACCAGTGCATGGGCAACCTCTTCAAGCCAAGTTTAGTGGTCCTTATTTCGTGGAGAAGAAACTCAGTGATTTCAACTATGTCATCTCCACACCAGATCGTAGAAAGAACAAGCAACTTTGTCACATCAACATGCTAAAGTTATATCACAGGCGGGATGAAAATAACCCAGTCTGCACTGCAGCTGTTCCACCCGAGTCTGCAAGTGAAGTTCTCCCATGCAGCATGAGCCTGAGTGATAATTTGGGGAAGAATCCTGATATCATGAATGATCTCCAGACTAAGCTTTCTCATCTAGCTCCCGAGGAAAGGCAGGAGTTTTCGGCATTACTGCAGGAGTACCCGCAAGTGTTCCGTGCCACACCAGGAAGAACCACTGTGTTGATGCATGATGTCGATGTTGGAGACGCAAAGCCAATTAAACTGCCTCCTTACCGTGTGAACCCAGTGAAAGTTCCTCTCATCGAGAAGAACCTTGGCTACCTGTTGGATCACAAGATGATTGAGCCCTGTCAGACCGAGTGGAGTTCTCCTGTCACTCTAGTCCCTAAGCCAGGTGGGTCACAGCGACTTTGCATTGACTACAGACGTGTTAATCAGATAACCAAAACAGACACTTACCCTCTCCCTCGCATGGAAGATTGCATAGACAAGATCGGAAAGGCTGGGTACATAAGTAAGTTTGATTTGTTAAAGGGATACTGGCAAGTACCTATGACTGAACGTGCTAGGGAGATCTCATGTTTTGTAACAGTAGGAAAGACTTTTGCATATTCTGTAATGCCATATGGTATGAAGAATGCACCAGCCACATTTCAGAAGTTCATGAATGTTGTAACAGAGGGTTTGGCAGGGTGTGTTGTTTATATTGATGATGTCTTAATCTTCAGTGACAACTGAAAAGATCACCTATGCCATGTCAGTAAATTTCTTGAGCGTTTGGTTCAGGCTAATCTTGTAGCTAATTTATCAAAGTGTGAGTTTGGTCAAGCTAAAGTTCAGTACCTTGGGTACGTAATTGGTGATGGACATGTTTCACCACCAGGAGCTAAGGTTCAGGTTATAAGTGATCTTCCCAGACCTAAAAGTAGGAAAGAGTTAAAAGATTTTTGGGAATGGTAGGCTATTACAGGAGATTTGTTCTTAACTTTTCAATTCTTGTATCACCACTTACAGACCTACTGAAAAAGGGAGTTAAATTTGTCTGGACCGATAACTGTGAATCCTCTTTCAGCAAACTTAAAGCTATCCTATAAGTCAGCTAGTGCTCGCTACTCCAAATTTTGCTAAGCCTTTTAAGATGGCTGTTGATGCAAGTGATACAGGAGCTGGGGCTGTGTTGCTGCAAGAGGATGATCAGGGTATTGAACACCCTGTATCTTATTACAGTAAGAAGTTCACTCCACCTCAAAAGAACTACTCAACTATTGAGAAAGAGCTTTTGGCCTTGATTTTGGGTTTACAGCATTTTTCATTTTATTAGTGTTCTGGTTTTGACCCCATAGTCATTTATACCGATCATAACCCACTGAAATTCCTTAGTAAGTTTAACCCCTTAACCGCGGGGCGTCACTTTCGTGACGCTTGGGAGCAAGGGATCATACCGCGGGGCGTCGCTTTTGTGATTCTGTGTTATTTTGAATTCACCCGGGCTTCCAAGTGGGGGCTTGTATCATCTATCAGTACTGCCAATGTCCAACACTAGTCAGCACTCCTAATCTCATCTGTACTCCCATCCATTGTTGACAATTTAGCTGTTTCTCCCCGTTCTTGACTCCCCTCCCTACCCCCCCTCCATTACCCTATCCTCTCGCCTGCCCGGCCATTCTACGTTAAGTAAATCTTCCCTGGAATTTTTCACTTATTTCTTCCATTGAAATAAGCCCTATGTCGTATTCTTATACCAAATAATATATACAAGAAAGAAATAAGGTAAGTGAGAGTGCCATACACCTGGAATTGGCTAATTATCACCTGACAACACCTCACGTGCACTCGTTCGCTAATTTTCGCTGTTTTTTTCCCCTTGAAATATGCCGTATAATCTATTTTCGTAATAAATATACATGTAAGGAGGGAAGGGAGAAGCCTAAGTGATATTTACATTCACCTGGAACTACCTAATTTATAATGTATTGTCTAGATTTCCTGCCAATCATATCAGTGCTACAGAAAGCTGTTTCAAGATTTAACATTGGTACCTCTGATTATATATCTCCTAAGTAGGCCTCTAATCTATTTTCGTAATAAATATACATGTAAGGAGGGAAGGGAGAAGCCTAAGTGATATTTACATTCACCTGGAACTACCAAATTTATAATGTATTGTCTAGATTTCCTGCTAATCATATCAGTGCTAGACTTAGCTGTTTCAAGAACCAATATTGGTAACTCTGAATAACCCCTAAACAGGCCTCCAGGCTGGCCCTGCGTTATCAGTTTACTCTCATCTTCCGAAGTGAGGGGACGTATGTTTCTTCTTGCTGACTTCAAGGCCTTTTTTCACCCCCATGCAAATGGCTCTGTGACCTTTACCCCCTACTAAACCTCGTGTGGAAAGAGGTAAAGGGCTGACAATTGATAAAAGAGTGACTACGATCTTTCTATTGAGTAAAACAGTGCAAGTGGAATTGTAAATAATGTGTAAATAATGTGTAAACAGCAAGTGAAAGTAATGAATGTAAATATACGTGAACAATGGAAAATAGTTTTATAAGTTATTTCAAGTGACAGTGCACAACACAGTGTAAATAAAATAGAAATGTAAATAACGTGAATAAAATAGAGAACGTAAATAGAAATGTAAATGAGTAGTATTATAAGAATACGAGTATATACCCTAGGAGTAATGAAAGTGAAAGTTTCACTCTAGCATGTCTGAATGCTATGAGTTATGAGAGTGAAGATGAAAGTGACATTCACTCTCAATGCCAGTATACAGGACGAGAAAGTGAATGCTACGTATTTTACTGAAAGAAATTGAATCCCTACAGTGACAATAAACTAATACTACTGAAGGAAACTTATGGATAAAGACTGTAGATATATATAAGTGTTATATAGTAATAAAAATATAAAGTGTGAGGGGTTTTATGAATAATAAATGACAGAGTAACAAAAGCGAACTAGTGCCAGTGCGACGATCAGACGCGCTCGTAATTTCCATTGCTTTCACAGTGTTTTTTTTTTTTTGAGTATGGATCCCAAACTACTTGAAAATTGTAGAATAGTGTTTATAGTGTTTGTATCTGGCTGTGGTAATCATATTACGGGTTGTCGGGAAGTGTAAAGTGGAGACTTCGTTACCCTACTTCAGAGGTCTCCACAAGTCCTACGGTAACGATGAAGGCTCAACAATCATTCCAGGAGAAAGCTGAAGGTATGTGCCATAAGCATATGTAATTTTATTATTCTAGGACTAACAACTGATTTTTGGCAAATATTTTTTGAGAGTCTGTCGGAGCCCAAATAACCCCGCGGCACACGCAAGTCATTGGTAAACAAGCCCGCGGTGTAGGGGTTAAAGATAAAAATCAGAGATTGACAAGATGGAGTCTACTTCTTCAGGAGTATTCATTAGACATACAACATGTCAAGGGGAAAGAAAATGTTATTGCAGATTGCTTATCTAGACTTTAGACAGATTGTTTTACAGTAATAAGAAATTTCCTTTGTAAATTTCTTTTTCTTTGTGGGGAGGTGTTACATAGCCTATGATTTCATCATCCTTTGTGTAAGTCTAACGTACAGTATGCTGCATGTTTGATCACGAGCATGTTCTACCTCACTCCCCCCCTCCTCCCTTGTAGTAGAGTAAGTCGTTCTTTCTGTTGTTCAGAGCAGGAGTGTCAACTCTTTGTCCCCTCTGGCTTCATTTGCACGTCCTTCTTACAAGTTGTATCAAGCTCTGCCAGCCCCTATATAATGAGCTCAGTCTCTGCATTAATTGCCACTTAGATCTACTCCTCATTTTGCTCACATGTCTGTCCTCCCCTGTACAGTTGTTATTATTGTGAGTGCTCAGGAAGTCTCCAACCATCTAGCAGCTGTGTAATTTGAGTATGAGTGTTATTACATTTTGTTCTTGTACTGTATAGCATAAGGTCTTAATTCGTAGGCCTAGTAAAGTTTTTGTAATTCATATTGTCAGCCAGTGGTAATAATATTTTGTATATGTAATAATATAACTTGCATTGACAGTATTATCTGGTTTTCTCATTTTATCAGGGCTGACTTAGATAAATTTACTCTTGCTAATTTCGTGTTAATAGAGGCTATTGCAGTTAACAATATATTTAACCTGATTTTTGCCATTACATTATCCTTATGAGTCCTGAATGTTTTGTTGTTAGTTTGAGCATTAAACTTTAACTTGTAATTTTACCTAACTCGTTTGTTTTGAACCTGGAACTTTACAGGACAGTAGTGATTGTTAGTATTGTCACTTAAAGTGTACATTATCTTTCTCTGTTCCGTAACAATATATATATATATATATATATATATATATATATATATATATATATATATATATATATATATATATATTGTCTATCTATCTATTCTGCTTGCCTGTCTGTCTGTCTCATTATTCCTATCTCTCTCCTCTCAACCCGCCAACTCATGGAAATTGCAAATACTTTTTAAGGCCTAGAAACTTATGTGTGTGTGTATTAGGACTCCATATTATAATTACAAATCATAATAGATAGATAGATAAATAGATAGATAGACAGCTCTATGCGAGCCTGGGAATGGGAAATGATCTTGCAAGTTACACTGAGGAAAAGCTGACGACAGATTACGAAGTAGCCAGCAAGGAGATGATGCAGTTAGTTGTCAGCAATTCACCGGTGAACAAAGCCTTGTTGACCATACACACACATACACACATACTCACACACAGGCTTCTAGAACTTTCCAATCACAAGGAACACACGTGATACGTCTCCTGTTTCACCAGAATTTAGGAAAGAGAAGTCAGAAGGAAGCTAGCCATAGAACAGACAGGTCGCAGGGAGAAGGGCTTAGCAACTTGAGAGAGAGACAGAGAGAGCGAGACAGAGATATAGCTAGCGGGACTCTACTTTATACTTCGCTCTGTGTGAGAGACTTGTTAATATTTCCAAGACAAATAAAAATAGTCCCATACTATTCTTTACCTCTCCTGTCACTACATGACAAATGGGAAAGAAGATTATCTACTCACAAAGCTACTCAAGTATAACAACCGCTCGTCCACAAGTCTAATACATATAACTTCTCTACAAAGGAGTTACAAAGTCATTTCATGACATTTGGTGGCAGCGGTGGGATACGAACCTCGTCTACGATTCAACAGTGAATTCCTACAAAATATCAAGATTGAAAACAAAAATACCTCTCACAACCAACAACTTACAACCAGCTCCTGACAGTATTCTCTCCAACCAGCCCCCTCCGTCTCCACGATCATCACGCTGATGTAGAAGAGATCACACGACGTCTTGCCAGTAGTTTAACAAAGTACTGATACAAACAATCTTGAAATTTCTACGACCAACCAACGAACTACAACCATCTACAATCAACTACAAGTAACAACTCTACGAGTCGTCTGTATAATCTTCTACACGCACCTACAATAGTGGCAGTCTTCATCCTACAACGAGTAAATCACAAGAAAAAAGGACAACGAATTCCTCGAGGAAGAAAAACGGAACAAACAAACGAAGAATGAGACACGACTCATAACTCATCCTACTCACTCGTCTTCACTCAAGTTACTCATCGCTACTCATTCACTCACCACAGCTACCAGTGTGGGAAGTCGACGTCATCATGCGTGCTTGCTGAAAAGACGCCACGTCAGTCAACACACCACCTGCACCACCACTCACACCATTTCCACCACGGTAAAAATTAGTGAGTTACATAGTAACTTCATTTATACAATACACAGTGATAGACAATAAGCTTCTGCACAAACATATAAAACGTGTTGTATAGTTACAGCTTAAATACACATACTTACTTCAGTTATCTGCATAACTCAAACACTAAATAATCACCAACAATAAATATTCTACACTGTATATATTCATTCATTTATTAAACATTTATTTACTACCAATGAGTGTTACCATTTATACCTACATAAAATACGTGTTTCATACATACAGCTATACATTATTATATCTCCAAGTGATAAAGAAAATATACCATCACAGTTACTCAGTGAGCGATTAAGAGAACTGTATTAAACATTTATTAATTAAAGCTACCTAGTGGAAACAGATAAATTAAGTTACAAGGTAAACTAGAGAAAAAAAAAATGGCCAACACAAATGACGTTAGCAAGAGTGAACATCTTCAACACAATCGTAAAGACAATGATTTCCACACAGTGCTGACACATATATTGCCCACGATAGGTACAAGTGATCAACAAGTCAGTGTATATAGTTAATACTGTATATAGTGTATATATATTTTTTATATAAAATAACAAAATATGGGACTATATAATATCATTTTCAGTAATATCTGTGCAATATAAACTAAACTTTAAAAAAATATCCCAAGGAAATTAGCCAGTATTTATGCAACCATGAACAACATAGAAAAAACGTACACAAGTGAAGAAAAACAAACTATAGAAAATCAATACATACAACAAAAAAAAGAAAGAAAAAGTAAGAAAGAAAAAAGAGAGAAATAAAGTAAGATCACATAACAAACAAATGAAAATAAGTGCAAGTGTTACTACAAATGCCAAAATACCACATAAACTACAAACAAAAAAGCAAATTGTTGTCTCCACAAGCTAGTGGCATGACACATCATCACTATCATCGATCGCAGCATGACCGGATTCATATGTTAGGACTGCAATTATTACAATTATGTAACGACAAACGATTGCATTATGTTACACTTGCTACAATTACTACAATTATGTAACTACAAATGATATGTAACAATTATGTAACTCCATATTATAATTATGTAACGACAAACGATTGCATTATGTTACACTTGCTACAATTATGTAACTACAAACGATATGTAACAATTATGTAACGACAAACGATTGCATTATGTTACACTTTGCCAATTAACAGTTGCATTAACAAGATGTAACTTTTATGTAACTCTAACTACAATTATAAGGCCAAGACACTTATGTAACAGTTGCATTAACAAAATGTAACTACAGTTATAAGGCCAACACAATTATGCATTACCACAATAGTTTGTAACAATTCATAAAATGTTACAATTATGTATTACCACAATGTTAGTACAATATTATAAGTCATACAACTATAGCACAATTCTGTATTACCAGTATCATCATACAAGTTAGGTGAAATATTAGACATTACTAAAATGATAACTCAATATGTAATGTATAATGTAGCAGTATTACCATTGCACAATTATATGCGTAAGTCTGTTATACATACACATCTCACAAAATGTATACAGCTTGTTTAAAAATGTATTATTACTGAATAATCACTATTTTTTTTTTTAATGCAAGGAAGAAGGAACCAAAGGCCATGAGCCCGCAAACCAAAGGCCATGTATATGTATACAATATTCATACAATTATGTTACTTTTACAATATTATGTATTTCACTTAATTAGCTTAAAAGTTCATTATAATGTGTATATAATATGTATTAATATGTTATGACTATTAACTGTCGATGGTACGCCATTTTCGCGTGACCGAGCATATATTAGGACTCCATATTATAATTACAAATCATAATAGACAGATAGATAAACAGATAGATAGACAGCTCTATGCGAGCCTGGGAATGGGAAATGATCTTGCAAGTTACACTGAGGAAAAGCTGACGACAGATTACGAAGTAGCCAGTAAGGATATGATGCAGTTAGTTGTCAGCAATTCACCGGTGAACAAAGCCTTGTTGACCATACACACACATACACACATACTCACACACAGGCTTCTAGAACTTTCCAATCACAAGGAACACACGTGATACGTCTCCTGTTTCACCAGAATTTAGGAAAGAGAAGTCAGAAGGAAGCTAGCCATAGAACAGACAGGTCGCAGGGAGAAGGGCTTAGCAACTTGAGAGAGAGACAGAGAGTGAGATAGAGAGATAGCTAGCGGGACTCTACTTTATACTTCGCTCTGTGTGAGAGACTTGTTAATATTTCCAAGACAAATAAAAATAGTCCCATACTATTCTTTACCTCTCCTGTCACTACATGACAAATGGGAAAGAAGATTATCTACTCACAAAGCTACTCAAGTATAACAACCGCTCGTCCACAAGTCTAATATATATAACTTCTCTACAAAGGAGTTACAAAGTCATTTCATGAACATGTGTGTGTGTGTGTGTGTGTGTGTGTGTGTGTGAGAGAGAGAGAGAGAGAGTTGCAACTGAAGCGTGGGCTTGCTTTATGTGGCTGAAAGACAAAGAATTAAATGGATAAAGAGTTCACCAAAAAATGTTATGACATGTAAAAAGGAGATATCATGAAGGTGTTCAGTGCAAATTGTTACTCTAAGTAACGTGAGAAAAGTACCGGTATAGTAAATGTTACGATACTGCTCACCGACCTCTTCCACCCACAGTGCAGGCACACACACACACTCGCACACACACACACACACACACACACACACACACACACACACACACACAACCCGGGAAGAAAAGACGGGACTGGAAATCGGACAGGGAGCAACTTTCAACCCACTACAACATTAGGCATAACCATCCATCCATCCATCATCCAATCCTACATTGCCCCATGAGGATCGTAGAAGCCAGGGGCTAGGCAAGTTAGTCCTGATATTTAAGATGAAAGTGACCAGCCTCACTCATCCCTGAGTGGCATTACGTGAGCAATAAACCCCAACCATCCCTTAGATATAAACCTTTACTGGCTCAATCCGCGTGGAGCACTGTAATTACCCACTAAACCACCAGGCGCCTAAATTTGGTTATATGGTGACAGCCCTGCGTAGTAAATGATTTCCTTGTGAACAGGCATTACAAAGCCATATATTTCCACGCCTTGAACTGGTCTATTGAGGAAGTATTACTATTTCTGCTTTTAGTCGATTCCAGTTACTGCAGACCTTGTACATGATAAAACTGTCTAACATATCACGGTGGAACGGCTTCATTTCAAGCTTCCATCTGGGATTTGGCGCTGAGTTGATGTTTTCCTAAGTAGGAGTGTGTGCTGATAGTTAACTTTGGAACACAATTGTTCAGTCTACGTACTGTAACACTGTCATCCGACCTGACAGACCCGATTTTGGAAAATCAATGAAATTTTTTAAATACAATTAATAAGCTTAGAAGAAACCTTTAATAATTATCTGAGTTACTGAAATCTGTATTTATGCAGTTTAAAAAAGATTGTTCCAAGCTGCAAAATATTGCTTAGTGATCGATAGTAAGAATAAAATAGAGTATTTTACCTTCCAGCAGCCAGAATATAATCTATGACTAACCCTTTCTTTGGTTACGAGTTTCCTAGGAATTGTCTAGAGTAAGCCAAAGTGAATTTAGGTATAACAACTGAACACTCATTTAATGACGGATAAAGATATTAAATGTATATAGTTTATTTAGATTTTTGTCAAGCATGAAATCCCCCCTCCCCCGCCATGCCATGCCTTGAATAATTGTTAAACATAACATTTAAGAGTAAGTTCGGTGCTGGAGTGGGAGCCTTCACTCAATGACATCCACATAACCGAACAACAGAATTGTTATGAAAAAAAAATACTTGTTAGTTCCCTTCTTGTCCTGAAAAAAAAAATATATATATATATATATATATATATATATATATATATATATATATATATATATATATATATATATATGGTATTGGCCTATAGAAGAAAGGGCAACTTTAGACTGGTTCATCCGGATCAGGTATAGTTATGAAAGCAACCACAACGACAATAACAGTAAAATCGCGCTGTAAATCTTTTAAGGGCCTGTTATTATTGTGTACCTGCTCGTTAAACGGTTTAGCCAGTATTAAAAAAAACACTGTATAGGCTTTAAGTGTTTAAACTAGAAGGATTTTTCGAAGCTTGGAACATCCGCCACCTTCATGATCTAAGGATTTAATGTATTTGAAACCGTTGTGTGGGCAAGATCTTCGACAGATTCTCTGAGAGTAGAATTACTGTGACCTTCCCTGACCGTCAAGCCTTCCACAAAGGTTGATCTACATCAGATTCTGATAAATAAACCTCCATAAATAGAGTATGGTGTACAGTATGAGTTTTTGCTCTGGCTAGCAACGGACGAGTGTGGCAAACTTTTGATTATTTAAGTCTTTAAATGGATATCCCTGGTGAAACAATGAGTCAGGGTAAGTTTCAGACGTCATACGCTTTTTTTTTTTTTCCCTAAAACACTATTTTTTCTTACCGATATCCGACCTACAGAAATTCTTACATAAATTTCCACTCCATCACAAATCAAAGCAAGTTCCAGGAGGAGATAGGGAAAATAATCGTATCGAGGAGTGTGGGTGTGTGTGTGTGTGTGTGTGTGGTGTAAAGAATTGAGTAATACAATATTTTACCCCCTGCATTACCCTTACCCTCTATATTTCTTCAATATTCAGTAGCACTCCAACATTTACTCTCCCTCCCGCTAATGGTAACAAATAAACCCATCGACTCCGCTCACTCGGCGTATCTGAATCGTTGAGATCTAGTGGAAACCGGAAAGGGAAGACAATCTACGCTTTTGTCTGTTCGTTGTTCGACTGTAACATAAGCGAAACAAGGCATTATTAAAATTTTCTTTTCATATAACCATGTTATCGGACTCTAATCCTCATTATTGATATTACTTCAGTTTTACATGTTATAATGTCTTGAACTTAAGGGCTATAATAGAGAGAAATGTATAGCAGGCAACTGTGGTGACCACGACTGCGGCACTGCCAAATTCACAGGTTGGCTGGAGGAGGGTGGATAACTACCGTACACGTACACCTGACGGCACAGTAAAAACACACACACACACACACACACATATATATATATATATATATATATATATATATATATATATATATATATATATATATATATATATATATATATGAGGGGGATTTTGGTCTAGAATTGGGACGAAACACATTTTGATGTTCAAACTTTAATAAACGGGGTGCGATACATCTAAAATTATGATTATCTTTAATTTTCTTTCGATAAGACCAGAATAGAAGAAAATAATGAGACGGTGACCAGGCGACTGAGAGAGAAGGAAAAGAATCAACTTAATATATGGGTGCAAAGAAACATGTGTTTTCAATCTGGAGAACAAATAGAACATGAACGTGAATATATATCAACGGTTCATCCTCACACACACACACACACACACACACACACACACACTTGTTCAGTCTACTATATTCCTTATGTTTTTTACTCCCTCCTTGGATATTCCTCAAGCGCCCCGACGGGAGTGGCCCCACAGGTTTAGAACCATTGCACGAGAGAGAGAGAGAGAGAGAGAGAGAGAGAGAGAGAGATTTATGGAAGGCGAGCAAAGACAATCAACAATAATGTCGATATGTTGGATAAAATAGGTAAAAGAAACCATCCTTATATATCTGGTCTGATCCCGAGTCTCACTAACGAGACCCGGTTATCTACTTGTATTAGTTGTCCTGGTTTCTATCTATCTGCCTGTATTGCTGTCTATTTGTCTTTGTTTTTTTCAGCCTATGCATTTACTTACTAGTTGGTCGATTTTCCAACTAATATATTTTTTTCAAACTCTTGAAAGGTTACTCTATCTATGGTTTAATATGCCAATACTTCCACTGTCCTGTGTATCTATATAACTACCTGGTTGGGAGAGGTTATCCCCGATGGGTATTATTTCTCGTTTCTTACCATTCACACTCACTGGACACGGTCATTTAATTGAAGGCCTGTGGCATCAGCTGGAATACAGTACTAGAGTTGCCCTGACATCTGAAGTTTTTCAGGTGACAACACTAAAATTAAGGTTTCGTAAGCTGACACTTAACTGAATAAAACTGTCTGGGCATTAAGTCGAATACTGCACAGCAAGTATCCGAAATATGGGAGGGTTACATATTTGCCTCCTCCTGCATATGTCCAGTGGTTCAATGGCCAGTGACTTCCTGGCTTCGGCTTTGTGATGCATTCATACCTTTGACACAGACCAAGAACAAGATGGAGGGGCAAGATGGGTGCAGTATATGAGGGAGGGAGGCTTGTTGTGGGTGGGAGAAGGGGTCGTTACTTAAAAGGGACAGAAAGAATAACAGTTGGTTTTGGCTTGTCACCTATACATGTTTCAATCCCTGGCCGCCACTAACCAGACCCAGTAGTCTAACACTGTTGGCTGCTGCAGAGTCTGTCAATCATATGTAAGGAAAAGCAATCTTACCTTAGACATATCTATCACTCTATCCATCCACGTAATTTCAAGCAGTATCATTAATCAACTAGCCAGTTTATTAGCCTGCTATAAAAGTCAGTCTATCGATCTGTTTTTTTTTTTTTCCATCTACTTCTTTATAAACCTATATATCCATCCACCACTGTACATATATATATTTTTTTTATAAAATGGCGAATAATAACATAGCCTCTGAGTTCCCAGGGGGAGGGACCATAAATGCCCCCACCATCTGCCCTTCTCCCGGTAATGACTCAACGAGCTGCCTGGAACCAGTGTCTGACTCACTTCTTCATTTCTGCAACACTCACGGTCTTTCCTTTAACTTTCTCTCTGTTGAGCACCACCTCTCCTCCTCTAAACCTCATCTTCTCTTCTTAACTGAGACTCAGCTGTCTGAGGCAACCAATTGCAAACCCTTTTCTGTATCCTCCTAATTTCTCTATAATCATTTCAAAGCCAAAGGTGGCTGTTATGTATATGTATGCAACGACTTATCTTGCTCTCGTGTTCCAGAACTTGATTCTTCTGAATTCTCTACTCTCTGGCTTCAGCTTTCCTGTCATTTTCTGGCTAATTATATCTGTGCTGTGTACTTATCACCTAATTCTACTGACTATGAAATTTTTTTTGACAATCTTACTTCTACGATGTAACACATCCTATACGTTTTTCCTTTCTATGAAATCTCCATTCTAGGAGATTTCAATGTTCACCACCACCTTTGGCTCTCCTCTCCTTTCACTTATCCACCTGGTGAACAAGCCTACAACTTTTCTATCCTTAATAACTTAGAGCAGCTTGTACGGCACCCTACCTGTATCCTTGACCGCCTTGGAGAAAGTTCCAACATACTTGATGTCTTTCTTACAAGTAATCCACCTGCTTACACTGTTAATCTTTTCTCTCCATTGGGCTTCTCCAATCACAAGCTTATTATCTTAACCTGTCCTATTGCTCAAGTACAGCCTGTGGACCCTCAAAAGAAAGGTCGGTTGTGGCACTTTGGAGCTGTTGATTGAGAGGCCCTCAGACAACACTTCTTTGATTTTCCTTGGAATGATTATTGCTTCCATGGCTGGGAGCCACCTGAGTGTTCCTTGAGCATTATGGAGGTTCTTCTCTCAGGCATGGAAGCATACATTCCTTTCTCATATCTTTTTACTAATGCAAGAAAGCTTTGGTATAATCACGTTTGTTCTAATGCTGTCAACAACAAGGACAGGGTCTACTGTATAATTGGTACCAGAGCCAACCCACCACTGAATCACATCTGTTTTATGTTTTTGCCCGGAATCGTGCTTAGTCTGTTCTTCGTTCTGCGAAAAATACTTTCATCCACACAAAATGCTCACAACTCCCCAACTCGAATTCTTCTCACTCCTTCTGGCACCTTGCCAAAAACCTTTCTAACAAGTTTACCTCATCATCTTTCCCAACTCTTTTCTACTCTGATGGCTCTGTAGCTATTTCTTCTACTGATAATGCATATCTCTTCACTCAGACTTTCTCCTCCAGTTCAACCTTGGATGATTCCAGTGCTGTTCCTCCATCACTTCCCCCCTCTGACTTTCTCATGGCTGACATTAAAATTTCGTCAGCTGATGTATTTTCTGCCATCACTGGCCTCAATACTAACAAAGGATATAGGCCTAATGAGGTCACTCCTGTTGTCCTTAAGAATTGTTCTTCTGTGCTTACACCCTGCCTAGGTACACTCTTTCGCCTTTGTCCATCAACTGATACCTTTCCTTCTTGCTGGAAGTTTGCTTTCAATCAGCCAGTCCCAAAGAAGGGTGACCATTCCCAGCCCTCTAACTACTGCTCAATTGTATTAACATCCTCTGTCTCAAAAGTTTTAAAGCCTATTCATAATAGAAAAATTTTAAGGCATCTTTCTTATTATAACCTTCTTTCTGATTGTCAGTATAGGTTCCATCAGAGACGCTACACTGGCGATCTTCTCGACTACCTTTCAGACTCCTAATCATCCTCCTTTCGGGACTTTAGCTAAAATTTTGCCATTGCACTTGACATCTCAAAGTCTTTCGATCAAGTCTGGCATAATTCTTTAAATTCCAAACTGCCCTCCTACGGTTTCTATCCTTCTATCTGTGCCTTCATCTCTAGCTTCCTTTCTGGTAGTTCTATAGCTGCTGTTGTAGATGGCCACCGTTCTTCTCCTAGATCTATCAACAGTTGTGTTTCCCAGGGATCTCTCCTATCACCAACTCTCTTCCTTTTATTCAGCAATGACCCTCTAAGCTGAACATGTAACCTATCCATTCATACGCTAATGATTCCACCCTTCACCTTTCCATTCGGTTCCCACAACGTCCATCTCATCAGTTACTTCAACAAACAAGAGATGAGGCTATGGCACACCTATTGTCCTACTTGGCTCGTATCTCTGACTGGGTTAATAATAATCTTGTTGTTTTTAATGCATCAAAGATTCAGTTCTTGCACCTATGAACCCAACAAAATCTTCCACAGGTGTACCCACTAATGTTTAATAATATCCAGCTAAATCTTTCATCATCCTTAAACATACTTGGGGTTTCATTCTCTCAGGACTTACCTTGGAAAGATCACATTATATCTCTTGTAAAATCAGCTTCCAAGAGATTAGATGTGCCAAGCCGACTCTGTAGCTTCTTTACCCCTGCACAGTGGTTGACTTTATACACTAGTTTTATTCGCCCCTGTGTAGAGAACAACTCTCATGTGTGGGCAGGCTCCCCATATACAGCTCTTCTCAGTAGGGTGGAGTCAAAGGCTTTATGTCTCATTAACTCTCCTCGTCTTACTGGCTCGCTTCAACCTCTGTCTCTTCGCCGCACTGTTGCTTCATTACTTCTTTTCTATCGCTACTTCAATGGTCACTGCTCCTTTGAAATGTCTGGTTGCAGCCCTCTACCTCTACGATGTGCACGTAGCAACCGTCTAGCAAAAAACTCTCATCCCTTTTCTGTCCAACTCTCTAATGCAAGAGTTAACTGTTACTCCCAGTCCTTCATTTACGCAACAGGTCACCTCTGGAACTCTCTTCCTCTGTCTGTATTTCCTACTTCCTATGTCTTCCAGTCTTTTAAACACAGTGTCCAGGCATCTCGAAATGAACAGATCTTGATTAGGCTCTCTTTTGTATTGTTTTTGTTTTGTTTTCTTGGAAGGAACGATTTGTGGGCTCTTGGTCTTTGGTTCCTTCTTTCCTGCATAAAAAAAAGAAAAAACATACAGCTCTTTTCAATAATATGATGAAAAAGACTTTTTTGTCTCAGCTATACTTCTCTTCCTGGCTTCATTCAACTTCCATCCCTTTGCAGTGCTATTGTATCTTTGTCTCTTTTTTATCGCTACTTCAATGGTCCCTTCTCATCTGAATTTCCTGCTTTCATCCCTCCACCACTATGGCGGGGGCATAGTACCCCTCCAACAACAAAATCTCATCCCTCTTCTGTCCAACTCTCTAATGCAGTAGTGAGCCGTTACTCCCAGTCCCTAATGTGTGCAACAGAACAACTCTGGAGCTGTCTTCCTTTGTCTGTATTTCATACTGACTTTGGTCTCCAGTCTTTTAAACTCAGTGGTTCGAAATATCTGGAAATAGACGGATCTTGAATTTGGCTCTCTGTTGACTTGATTTTACTTTATCTTGGAGGGAAAATTTTGGAGGCTTCTAGCCTTCTTTCTTGCAAAATAAAGTTCAGTTATTAGTTGGTGAGGTTGGTACTTGTAAGTGTGTGATGAAGTGTGCAACAAAAAGCAGGTTTTATGTACCATGTAGAGTCATTTGTTGAGGTAGGTACTTGTGAGTGCCTGGTGCATTGTGGAATTAATAGCTGGTTTTATATACCACGCAGAGTCATTGTATGGTTAGGCTGGTGCCTGTGAGTGTGCAACTACTGGTAGGTTTGATGTACAGCTAAAACATAACTCTTCGCTCAGACTTTCTCCTCCAATTCCACCTGACACGATTCCGGTGATGTTCCTCCATCGCTTTCTCCCTTTGACTTCCTCTTTACTGACATTAAAATTTCTTTAGTTAATGTTTTTTCTGCCGTCATGTTCCTCAGTACTAGGGGGGCATATGGACCTAATGGGGTCCTGTTGTCCTCAAGAAGTGTGCTTCTGTTCTTACACCCTGTCTAGGAAAACTGTTTCGCCTATGTCTGTCAACTTGTATCATTCCTTCTTACTGGAAGTTTACTCTCGATCAGTCTGTCTCAAAGAAGGGTGGCCATTCCAAGCTCTGTATCAATCCGCCAATTCCTTTAACATCCTGTACTTCAAAATTTTTTGAAATTATTCTTTAAATTAATTATTTAAAGCACCTTTCCTATCATAAACTTTCCCATAATCAGTATGGGTTCTGCTTGGGGCGATGTTGCTGGTGATCTCACCTTCCTTTCAGACTCTTGGTTATTCTTCTTTCGGGACACTGGGGAAAGCTTGCCATTGTCCTTGACATCTCAGAGGATGTCAATCGAGTCTGGCATAAATCTTCAATTTCCAAACCGCCCTCTTACGATTTCCATCTATCTATATGTGCCTTCATCTCTAGCTCTCTTTCTGGTCGTTCTGAAGCTGTTATTGTAGACAGCCACTAGGACTATCAATAATGGTGTTCCTAAGAGTTTTGTCCTCTCAGCAACTCTCTTTCTGCAGTTCATCAATGACCCTCTAGGCTATACGTCTAACCCCATTCACTCCATTCTTCACCTTCCCATCCGCTTCCCGCAGCGTCCATTTCAGCAGCTACTTCAAACAAGTGGTGAGACTATGGCACACTTAGTGTCTGACTTGACTCATACTTCTGATTTGAGTATAACCAATCTTGTTGTTCTTAAGCCATCAAAAACTCAGTTTTTACATCTTTCGACCCATCAAAACCTGTGAGGAATATCCTCGAATGTTTAACAATACCCAATTAAATTCGTCTTCTTTGAACACACCTGCGATTTCATTCCCTCGAGGATTATCTTGGAATGATTATATTTACTTCTCTTAAAGGAGACGTTTCTCCTCCGGAACGCCCAGAAAATAGCAATTCACTTCCCACCTTCGCTATATTTCCACTAATTGTTGATTTTTTTATTTAGCATGGGTGGAAAGAAGTCTCTACGAACCCAGTCGAACAATCAGAAGTTAAACTGAATCCATTATTTCTGGAGTTAAGTGGTTTTAAGAGAATTACCCAAGTTGCATGCACGGCCAAGGAATTTGAAACTCAGGTGGGAAGGTCCTTGTTATTGGCATATTATGTAAGGTTATATGTCCAAGTTTAGCCTGATGACTGAGATACAGCTGCTGCGAATATGAGCCGATGGAAAAACATGAAATGTCGATTGGTTTTTAGATAGGTGTAAAATGTGCGTACATTTACACAAACAGAGAAACAAAGGAGGCCCTATCATTACAATCAGTCCTTTACAAGCTTTGATGTGCAGCGGAAGAATACTACCTCATAGTGTCCGTCCCTCATAGTAGAATTTTTATATTCGAATGAAAATACAACAGTTTCGTTTCGGTCTGTGTATGTTTTTAAATACACAGTTTTCATATACGGATGTTAATTCATTCAGTCCTTCCCTTCATGGTACTGTGAAATCAAGAAAACACAGTGACCCTAGCTTCATCAGAGGAGAATAAAATTACTGCAATGAAACAGCCAAGTGGTAATTTTTGTCAGGAGTGCATGTAAGCCTTTGTTCACTTATGTTTACTAACGCATGGGGTCGCAGGCGTTACGTAATAGCAATACATTTATAGAAGGAGATCGTCCACACCAAATTCTGTTATTTTACTTGTTTAAGGGAGACACACTTTGTTTAGGGGAGAGTGTGTCAGTCTGGCAAAGGGGTTCTGAGAGAGAGAGAGAGAGAGAGAGAGAGAGAGAGAGAGAGAGAGAGAGAGAGAGAGAGAGAGAGAGAGACAGAGAGACAGACATACAGACAGACAGACAGACAGACAGAGACAGAGACAGAGACAGACAGACAGACAGAGACAGACAGGCAGACAGACAGAAAGAGAGAGAATGTCACAGGGACACGCAGCACCTCTAAATGTCTAATGGTCCCTACCGAGAGGGATTCACGAATGGAGATACAGAGTAGGCTTCACGCTGCAGTTCTAATACTGAGGTAAGAGCATAGCAAAGATAAAGTTTCTCCCAAAACACTTCTCCAACCCGCAGTTCAGGCACGGGAATTAAAACAAAACTAAGCCCAGGGAATAAGGCCGGGCTACGAAAATTTACAGGAAAGGAAGAAATATTCAATCTACCTCAGATATGAAGTACAAATCTTTGTCCAACCTCATCTTTAACTTTTTTTCTTTTGAATACGGACCCAGGCATGTTGTGTTAGGCAGCTCGTCTTTCGTCAGCTGATGAACCGTTTTTACCACATTTTTTCCTTCATTGGGTCCTCAAGATATTTTCACTGAAGTTATGTCGTTTACTACACCGAGGCTTAAAATTGGAATCTCTCTCTCTCTCTCTCTCTCTCTCTCTCTCTCTCTCTCTCTCTCTCTCTCTCTCTCTCTCTCTCTCTCTCTCTCTCTCTCTTTCTGAGTGCCTTTATTCTTTTCTTTGTTCTCTACTTTTTAGACTGGAAAAATACTGGCAAAAATTATGCCAGGAATCAGGTGGCTATTGAAGAGTTCTGCTTTCCAAAAGGACTGGAAGCCGGAGCAGGAAACAGCCTGATTTCAATGTCGCGAAAATTGACTTTATTGATCTTCCTGAAGACCCATCAGTTTGTCGTGAAAACACTGGCTAATCCTGTTACAACAAACTTGACCGAGATAGCAACAAGAATGTGTTCGTTACGGAAGGTGGGTAGCGCGAATGTGTTGATGGATGACCGTCTGGATCACATATGGTAACTGCTGAGACCTGGGGTACGAACTGTCAAGTTTATCACGTGAATCGGACATGTAATAAAAATAATAATGATACAGTTGATGCAATGGATTTATATTATTATTGACTGCAGTAGTAATATAACAGCAGTAGAAGAAGAAGCAGCAGCAGCAGCAGCAGCAGCAGCAGCAGCGGCAGCAGCAGCAGCAGCGGCAGCAGCAGTAGTAGTAGTAGTAGTAGTACTAGTAGTAGTACTCGTATTATTATTATTATTATTATTATTAGTAGTAGTAGTAGTAGTAGTAGTAGTAGTAGTAGTAGCAGTAGTAGTAGTAGTGGTAGTAGCAGCAGTAGTAGTGGAATAATAGTTGTGGACTGGTCATGAAATAGTAAAAACAATCCCATACTACAGCTCATCCTCTTCCCGTCAAACAGTTTAATTTTCCTCAGGATCTCCTTGGTGAAGCTGCTGTCTCCCTTGCTGTCCACTGGAAGAAGAAAGAAGAGCGGCTTATACGTGCCTATATACTGTACAAGTGTCCTTAAAGTAAAAATTAATATTAATTTTGTCAAATTCCAATTTTCCACTAGAACATGACGCTGGATGCTAAGATGACTATTTTCCTGAGGGTAGGATTGTACGAAGGGTGAAAGGTAAGGGAATAGAGGTAAGGAGAGAAGAAAGTGGGGTAGTGGAAGGACAGCGGAGAGAAAGGAAAGAAAGAGGGGATGGGGAGAGAAGTGTAGTAAATGACTTTCCGAATCACAGGAAATCATTTGGTTTATCACTCAGTGTAACGTCATCAGAAGATAACAATACAGCGAGTGAGTGGGTGGTAAAACACAGAAACATAAATACAGAACTTGGAAACGGGAAAAATGGAGGCCGTGAAGAGTAACTAGTAATAGGAGAAGAGGGAGGGAAACTAGGTTCGGGAAAGAGAAATTAAATTCAAAGAAAGGAACGGGGGTGAGGGTTTGGGGGAAGTATAGTAAATATGTAGCGAGAAGGAGAAAGTTCTTTATTGGAAAAAAAAAAAAAGAGGAGAGAGAGAGAGAGAGAGAGAGAGAGAGAGAGAGAGAGAAGGTGGGGGGAGATAAGGTTTATGAAAATGAAAATATCGATGACTTTTGAAAGTGAGAGAGATAGGGGATGGGCGATTACCTTGTAAAGGAGAAATATCAGCGAATTCGGAAGATATCAAACTGAAATGGAGGAAATAAATAATGAAACATTGGTAGAGGGAGAAATCTGCAGTAATTACAGATACAGAAACATGGAGAAACTTGGTGAAAAAATACTAAACATACTAGTCATCTGGTAAAAGGGGAGAGAGAGAAGGAATGAAGGGCGGAAGTAATGGAAAAGACGAAATCAAAGAAGAAACACTATAGATGTGTAAACGTTTGGAAAAGAAAGAGGATATTGGTAAGTTTGTTAGGGTTATTGAATTTGTGTAACTGGGACGCAAAAGAGATGGAGAGAAAAAGAGAGAGAGAGAGAGAGAGAGAGAGAGAGAGAGAGACAGACAGACAGACAGACAGACAGACAGATGGCAATATTTCTCTAGGGATGGTTTGGGATGGTGACTTCTGCTGAGGCATGAGGGAGGACTAATATCGTTTCGTTTCGTTTTCCTTTTCCTTTTTTAAAGGTTCCAACATGCTTGCAGCGTCCGCCCTGGTCACGAAATGGCATCTTTCAATGTTGCTCGATCTCTAGCAACTTCATCATTCAGTCCCTTATTCCTGAGTCAGAACCAATGACTTTGTCCCACGTCTTTTTCGTTCTACCTCTCGAAGCCCTACCCCCAATATTAACGCTTTTCACTTTCTGCACCGAATTATCATCCCCCATCCATTCCACATGCCCAAACCATCTCAGTATACCTCTCCTCATCATAACACCATTACACTCCGGTCCCAATCTACCAACTCATCCATCGTGAACCTGGCCCCGCAGGCCTCGCACTCAGGGACGAACTGCACATCCACCTCATCATTGTCATTTATGTACGTTTGAGCCTATGAATATCGTCTTCCTTTACTGCAAGGTCTCACTGCAAGCTTTACATTCCTAGCACATGCCACTACAAAGATCCCATAGCACGGAGGAAGAGCCCTTCAATGTCAGGAGAGGCAACAGCTTCCTAAACTTCTTCCAACCACTCCTCACTCTAGCCACAGAGCTAGCTCCAACCTCATCTCAGGCACATAACATGTCTCACAAATAAAAAAACTCTTCCACAGACGCAAGAGACTCAACAGGAAGATCAATCCTTTCAAGCCTAACAATCAGCATATGCTTTCCCCGACTCACTGCACACATGAAATCGGTAGATATAATCTCGCAGGCTACCTCTATGTAATACTACTACATTTCTTATGCACCTACTTATAAACACTGCATAAGATGGAAATACTTCCCACGCCCTTGTGGCAAGTTACACATAGCCACTCTCACTCTTCTTTGACAGTACCGCCACCAGCCATAGGTACCGTCACTTTGGTTTTATTTGCATTTACTCTTAAGCCCTTATGCCCCATACAATCTCTCCACTTCCTAAGTCTTTCCTTAACCTTCCTGTCATTCTCTGTAATCGCCACCAGATCATCAGCATACAACATCTCCCACTGGAGCCCATTTCTAAAGTCACGTGAGAGGGCTTCAAGTACCATGATAAACAAGGGGCTCAAGACCATTCATGGAAAACTCATCACTAATATCTCCATTCACCCTTACCTGGGTGAGAGTTCCCACATATATAGCCATAACCACCCTAACCAGACACTCCTCGACCCCAAACTTTCTCATTGCCCACTTCTCCCCCTCTCTAGGGACTCTGTCAAAGGCCTTCTCAAAAAAAAAAAAAAAAAAAAAAAAAAAAAAATAAGTACAGATCCCTTTTCTTTCTTAAATATTTTTCCTGAAGCTATCGAACAGTGAATATGGCATCAGTGTTCCCTTTGCCTGGAATAAACCCAAACTGCATCTCAATATTCACTCTTTCTCTAATCATAACTTCTAGGACTCTCTCCATTACCTTCATTATCTGGTCCAGAAGCTTTATGCCTCTATAATTTCCTCTTTCCAGAGCACCACCCTTCCCCTTGTACACATTTACAATTACACTCTTCAGCCAATCATCTGGGACAAAACGCTCATATATAAGCGTATTTATCAAGGCAGTGACTAACCCCACTCCTATATCTCCTGCAGCATTCAACATTTCAGCAGTCAACCCTGACACACCTGCTGCCTTCCCCGCCTGCATTCTGCCAATTCTCCTGTTTACAGTAGCAGCGTCAAACAAAGGATCAAACACTGGATCTGCCGGCACCAAACCTTCCCTGTCCGGTGAAAACAGACAGTAGGTGGGTAGGTATAACTTGAAGATAATATGGATATTAAAAAGATGCAAATAAAACACTGTGCAATATGAACGTAACAAGAAAAACAAGCACCAATAACTAGGTAACAGGAATACCAGAATAAGGCTCAGTGTAACATCTTCTGTCATTGATTAATATTATATATATAATATGTAAGCTCCCTCCTAGTCCGGACAGCTTCTCGATTGTCACCTAACGCCAGCAATTAACATTCTACAACTTATGAGTAGTATGAACCATAAGGAACTCATATTGTCACTGTTAGCAGCTAAGATCAGGATATGTATATTATTTCCTTTCAGTAAAGTGAGATGATTTTACTGGCCTGACACTGAATCATAGTATGCTAAACGTATATACATGTAATATATTTCCGTATAATATCAAAACACCCTATATTAATATTGAAGAGGCATATATATCATACAAGAAAATACGGAATTGCAATATACAAAACTTACGGCTCAGGAAGAAGTGCCATGAAGACTCCTATGACAAAGATAACACAGTTCATTAGGAAGACCTTCATACAAAGAGAATGCAGATCATTGTGGCGCAGGAGTAAGGCCAGTGCTGTAAGCATTATACCGTTTTTAAAAATGTTATAAGTTGCATTCATACCATAAGAGAGGATGTGCAGGAAAAAAGTGCTGAATAAACGGCAAAGAAGTTTATGTTTGTCTCTTAAATGCCACCCTAATATAAAACTCCTTGACCCAATGCACACACAGTCCAGCCTCCTCCACCCGCCACCTTACGGCTTCCTTGGGCTTGCACTCGATGCTATATCCTGGTTGGCATGCACTTCAAAGTCTCATTAAAAGGACATCATGGGCAGACGTTTATGTCAATACGCACACACATATACAATGAAACACACACACATACACACACACACACACACACACACACACACACACACACACACACACACACACCACATGTACGAATTAACAACGTTTAAAGTAGGTTTATATATTGTTTAATATGTGTCTGTGACGAATATTGGCTTACAGTGTTAGCCTCCATTCCAACCTCAACCAAGGGATAGGAAATTATTATGATGCTTTTCCGCTTCAGGAGTAACAAAACCCGCTTTAAAACGGAGGGACTTTGTCTGTTCCACTACCACGTCTGTTGAACGTTTTGTTCATTGATAATGATATTATTAAACTCTGAGGGGATTAAATATCATTTTTGGATTAAGGGATGTGCAGGGATCTCTGAGTGCAGGTGTGTAAGGTAGAAAAGTATTACACATGTGCCATCGATAGTGGTCTGCTGGACGAGGTATTTTAGTCGTTAGTGTAAGTCTTTTGTGAATGTTTGCTTAGGTTTAGCTTTTGTCTTTATTGGTTTTAGCGTAGGACAGTCATTTGGTTGTTAGGTTTATTGACGATAAAATCTTAGCACAGATTTACTTTGGATTACTATAACACATTTTCCTAGCCATTTTTTGTATTCCTTTTTTTTTTTTTTTTTTACTTCACATCATGTTCACATATATAAATATTTATATATAAAATACTTGTTTGTAATTCATAGTAAAAACATAAATATATTTATAACTAATAAAAGTAAGATAAGTGTAAAAGAAATCATAGTATAATAATTAAAAAAAAAATAAGTTCCATGATCATGGCCTTGGGCTTTGGTTGAGCCCCCCTTCTAGAGGAATGATCTCTTTGTGTAAAGATGATTTACGGCTTGATATATACTAGCCTGGGCACCCGGCGTTGCCTGGGTAAAACACTATGGCCATGCATTGCCTGGGACCCTGGATGACCACTCCCTCTGTGGAAAAAGACCTCAGCGCTCCCATTTTACCCAATGAACCTATGTTCCTACTTGGGCCCATTTCCCTAGAGGCATGTTCCCCAAAGACCTACTCCTACCATGGTCGTATTTTCTCAATATCCAATCTCCCACCAACCATTCCCACCAACACACCCACCTACCGTATCTATCCATCCACCTACCAACTTTCCCACTCACTCACCCACACTTACCTTCTCATCCTGGCCACCTCACCAATCCGTCCACCCATCCGACCCATTGCAGCTAATAGTGATATGGCTGTAGAAATAAAAACAAACCTTAAGATGAGTGGGTACCATACTGACTTGATTATTTCCAATTTGTTCCAGTTTCTTCCATGAGGCACGCCATTTTAGCAACAGCGATATAAAGATTTAAAATCGCTGTAAAAAACATACACCTATTGGAGTTGTTGTGGGAGTTCTATATACATCCCCTTTGTTTTCAATAGAAGGCAGATAGAGATGTATAGCCAAACAATCTCATATATTTATTTTTATATCAATCAATCTATCAGTCTGTATCTATCTAACTGTCTGTCTATGTATGTAACTATCTATCTATATTTCTGGGAATAGTAACAGGGTGGTAACAGAGAGGAATACTTTGCTGCCAAGCTTAGGGCTAGAAAGAAGATAAACGGGGCAAAATCTGAGTCTCAGAGAATATTACTGGATAACCTAAAGAGCACTGAAAGAAGCATAATTATGGTATTTAAGGTGGCAAAACAGATGACGAGGGAAAACAGGAACATCCTAAGTGAGCAGTGTGCGAAGAATGATGAGGTAAATATGGCAATGGACCGTGAGGATATTAAAGATGCCTGGAAAGAGCATTAAAACTGCTTGCTGAATTAGAAATCTGACTGGAAAAAGGCAGGTTTGTCAGCAAACCTAGTGTTTGGCCCTTGGCCTTCGATTGATGCTGCTACTGTGAGCAGAGCAATAGACAGTATGCAGTTATGGAAGGTGGCAGGTGTATCTGGGTCGATTGCTGAAATGCTATTGGCCTCAGAAGACGCATCAGTGGGGTTAGTTACTGATTTGATAAGTACGATTATATATTTATTACAATCACACTCTTCAGCCAGATGACTGGCTGAAGAATGTGATTGTAAATATGTACCGTACAAGGGGAAGAGTGATGACTGGGAAGAGGAAATTATAGAGCCATAAAACTTTTGGACAGATAATAAAGGTAATGGAATGATTCCTAGAAGGTGTGATTAGGGAAAGAGTGAATATGATGAGATGTATTTTGGGTTTATGCCAGGCAAAGTGATCACTGACACCGTGTTCATTATCTGCCAGCTTCAGGAAATATATAGAGGAAAGAAAAGAAATTTGAACTTTGTTTTTGTTGATTTGGAGAAGGCATTTGACAGAGTCCTTAGGGACGCGGTAAAGTGGACAAAGAGAAAACTTGGGATCGAGGAGTGGCTGGTTAGAGTGGTTATGACTATGTCTGTGGGTGCTCACATCCAGGTGGGAGTGGATGGAGATTCGAGTTTTCCGTGAATGTTGGAGTGCACCAACGGTCAGTCTTGAGCCCGTATTTTTTTCATGGTGCCTGAAGCTCTCTCATGTGCCTTCAGAAATGGACTCCCATGGGAGATATTGTATGCCGATGATTTGGAGTCGACTCAATTGCAGAGCACAGAAGGAAGGCGGAGGAAAGATTTAGCAAGAGGAGAGACGGAATGGAGCACAAGGGTTCGAGAGTAAATGTAGGTAAAACATGTGATGATATCCTCGGCTGCTGGCGGTGCTGTGAAAGCAGAGAGAAAGAGAGAGAGAGAGTGGCCATGTGCTGTTTGCCACAAGGGCTTCGGTTGTAAATCCATTTTGTTCAGTAACTGTGATAAGTGGGTGCAAAAGAGATGGTGTTTTATTAAAGGTAGACAGCGTGATAATACTGATTTCGTGTGGCCGATGTGACATGCAAAAATATTCGAAAATAATTCTTTTGAACTATTTGGTCAAAAATGGTAATTGTAGGCTTTATAACAATATGGTGACTTCTTGATCAGCAGCAATGCGACATTCCTGCAAATTATTGTGGGCAATAAATAAATACATATATATATATATATATATATATATATATATATATATATATATATATATATATATATATATATATATATATATATATATATATATATAGATATATATATAGATAGATAGATAGATAGATATATAGATATATATATAGATATATATATGTATATATATATATATTTATATACATATATATATATATATATATATATAGAGAGAGAGAGAGAGAGAGAGAGAGAGAGAGAGAGAGAGAGAGAGAAACTAAAGCAATATGAAGTCGTTAAGTAGGAATGGCGGAGGTTCAAAATGGCGTCCTGTACTATAGGGTATAGGAGCACTTGCGCGAAAACAGTCGCAAAGCCAAGTTCTAAGCTTATGAACTAACAGACCTTCGCTATTCAAGTGCAAAACTACTCACAAAGGCTTATTAACCTTCGTAACAGTTGCAAAATCCAACTGCAAAAATATAAATTTTGTTCTTTCTTTCTCCTTCATCAGCCATAACACCAAAACAAAAAAGCGTACGCGATCGTACTCTACACCAAAACGCTTCTTGTCAAGTGCAGATATTTCTTTTCGTGTTTAGAAAAGCATTCAGGCTATGCTTCGCTAGTAACGGCCTGAAAATCGCATTGCGGTCACCCGTAAGCACACTATTTTCAGCAATACTGGTTAGCTGCAGCTCGCCTACAGTTAAAGAACGTACCAAAACACTTCTCTTTACCCTCGCTTTAGTCTTTCGGTATACCGTGCATTTAACAATCCAAACCTACAGTTGCTCTATGCATAATTATACTTCCACAAAAATATCATAAACTAGAAAACAAAAATGTTCTAAAATGATTGTTAATAAGTAGGAATGGCAAAACTGCACAGATAAGAGATGAAAAGAAGCACAGAAATAAGAGAGCATTCAGGATGGGTGGAGATTCGGAGACCTATGTCCATTTCTACATTCCACACATTAGTTACAAACTTGTAGCTGGTGGAATGTAGTAATGGGTACAGGTCTCCAAATCTCCTCCCATTGTGAATACTCTCTTGTTTGTTTGTTTGTTTATTTTCATCTCGCATCTGTGGACTTTTGCCATTCCTACTTCTTAACAATCATTTCAGAAGAAACTTTTCGTTTTCTAGTTGAATACTTTGGATGGTAACACCTGGTGTACATGGATAACTTTTTCATTGTCACATTCAGATTTAAATATTCCTTGTTCAATAACCTTTGTTAATCTTACATACGTTCATTGAATATTTGTGTCTTAGAATGACTTCACATACAGCATAACATCGAGAAGCTACACTCACGAAACTGTGTGTGTGTGTGTGTGTGTGTGTGTGTGTGTGTGTGTGTGTGTGTGTGTGTGTGTGTGTGTAAGACAAGAGTTTTGCTTTGGATTTTCATAATTTCCTTCCACATAGTATTTTCTTATCGGCAGGCTCAGTAATGAATATGGCGATTTTATTTTGGAAAACTCTTCGGCTTCGAAAGGATTACCGGGCGGTTTTATGTTAAATACTGTACCTAGTTAAGAAAGACATAAAAAAAAAGTTTCTAAATGGTAAGCTTCCAATGAAAAATGTCATTGTACAGTAGTGATGGTTTACCCCTTGGCCAATCACAGTTTGTTTTTCTTCTGTTCGCAAATGAGTCTACTGAGCTCCAGTAACCCCCCAGAGAGAAAGGATTAAAAGCTGTGGAGCTCACCCCTTTGGCTAGTAATTATCAAATTTGTTTTAACTCATGCTTCGCACAGACGCTTATAATCAGCTTTGTGAACTGCGAACTGAAGACAAAGCGGGTAACAAGGGATAAAGATGTGAAAGGAAAAAGAGTATGGCACGAAAAGTTAAGAGTTATTCGATGAAAACGCTTTGAATGAAAGGAGGGTCTGTGAATGGTAGTATGTAACAAGTACCATTTTTGTTGGTTCATTTATAAACAACCATCAATAACAGTCAGCATCAGGTAAGAAAAGTCTCGTATTTACAGAGAGAGAGAGAGTGAGAGAGAGAGACGCTGCTCCATGGCAAGAGAACTTCAATATCAAGAATCTTTCTAAAGGACTATGTAAGGGTTCGTTGTGTATGCTTAAAGTACTGGGTGTAGAACTTCTTATAAATGTGGGGGATTAAGCAATTACAGTCGTGTGAGTATACAGCTCTTTAAGCAGTGTGGTGTTGAGCTCTTTAAAGCATGGGATGATGAACTCTTTAAAACGTAGGACTGCAGTGCAACTTCAAGAATGAGGGTGAGATGTTTTTAAAGTTTAGTAGTAGTGTTCTTTAAAGTGCGAGGGTGAAATTATCTTCAAAATATGGTAGTGAAGGTTCTTTAAAATATTGGGGTGAAATGGTTTTTGAAGTGTGGGGCTGTAGACGCCTTTGAGATATAATGATCGTTAAACCATTCAGTGCTTTGACACCTTTGCTTGTTTTCTTTGCACTATTGTCAGATGATTGTATTAGGCGCTGGGTGTCCATTCATGATAAAATAGGAGCCCAGAAAGATGCACGAATTAGGCAACAGTGATCGTCTTATTTTAGGTGACGTGAGAGTTTGACTCCTTTCTCTCTCTCTCTCTCTCTCTCTCTCTCTCTCTCTCTCTCTCTCTCTCTCTCTCTCTCTCTCTCTCTCTCTCTCTCTCTCTCGCCGTTATATTAGGACTAATAATGAACCACAGTGAATATAAAGGAAGGAGAAAGGAACAATAGAAGATGGAAATGTGATAGGGGAGAGAATGAAGGAGAGAAGGAAGGAAAGAAAGAATTAATGGAAGGAGGGAAGGAAGGTGGTATGTACAGAGTGAGGAGCCTCGGATGGTAGGACAAGATAGGGATGGATGTAGAAAAGGCTGAGAATGTAGAAGAGAAAAATGGACGAGAATTAAAGGTAGGAGGGAGGGAAAAGAGTTGGGAAGGGGCTACAGAATGGAAAGAACAGGGAAAGACGGAGAAGCGAAGAGAAAGAGAAGTGGAACTGAGGAGAGAGAGAGAGATAGAGAGAGAGAGAGAGAGAGAGAGAGAGAGAGAGAGAGAGAGAGAGAGAGAGAGAGAGCATATCACAAAAAAACAAGCAAAAAAAATGGAGAAAAAGAAATCAGAGATGGAGGAGAGAAAATGGGAGTCCTAGAAGAGAAGAGACAACGCGGGGAGGCGATCATGCTCTGAAGGAAGAAATAAAGTAACGGAGATGATACTGCAAGAGAGAGAGAGAGAGAGAGAGAGAGAGAGAGAGAGAGAGAGATCTGAAGAGTTTAGGAGAATAACTGAAATTAGAGTCAGGAGCAGATAAGTGAGGTGAGAAAAGCGAAAAAGAGGAAGATATAGAAAAGCTAGATTGGAAGAGAGAGCAGTAACAAAGAAGAGAAATTAACCGAACTGGTAGGCAATGAAAAACTGTGATTGCAAGAGAGAAAGAGAGAGAGAGAGAATGTTGATAGACAGTATTATCTGTGAAATATTTAAGAGGGTTGTACCTCGGTATTGGAAAAGACTGATATTTTAACTCTGCACTGCAGCAATGATTACTGGACGAAGTAAAACACAAAAATGGTTTATATCTTGATATTGTCGTATGGTAGGTATATGGAAGATAGTTATAAAAACGCCAAAAAAGGTGATCACAGTGAGTGAAAAAAAAAAAAAAAAAGAATGTGGACTAAGACTTTTGTGTACGAGGTAATAATCACTAACTCTCGTTGTAGACAAAGCAACTGACCCAATGATATTTGTCATCTGATACTGCATGCTCCATCTCCATACTTCCTGCTTTTGTACCTGTATCAGTGCATGTAAATCCACTACGAGACCAGATCTTCTCCTTGTAGAGAGAATGAGAGCCAGTGTTAAGTTTTCCCCTTGCTGGTAAAGTATGAAAATTGTCTGAAGGAAGAGTGATGTGAAAATCGATGTGCTCTAATGGTTTTGCTTGTTATGTCATCGGTAGAAGTGACAGGATGGGAACATTTGCAAGCATATGATAGGACATACTACCAGCACCCACATTAAATGTCTGCCACGGGTGGGGTTCACTCCCTAGACTATGGCGCACTTATCGCGAAACGAGTACGCTGATCGCCGAGCCACCGCCTTGTCAGTTTGAAGCTAATAAACAGTGTGGACTTAATGTAGCTGCATGGAGGGGACAGCTACTAAAGTTTTTGACTCTGCTATCGCGATCAAATGTTTGTATGCACTTCAGTTAGCGGAGGGATGGAAAGTCACAAACGAAAACTACCAGTATCAAGCACACAACAGAATATGGGAAGGAAGAATAGTCTCTGACGTTCGAGAAGGAATGAAAATAATGGAAGGCAAGAGATACAGCTGGCAGAGGACTGTAGCAAACCTTTGCTTGTGATGGTTCAGCACTGAACGTGGAAACATTGTTATAAAGAGAGAAGGCCAGATGGCGGAATATTTGGCGGTTGATGAACAGGATGGTCCTTGGTGTTGGAGGAGACATGTGGGTTACATATATTCAGTTTATGAGGAAATGACTGACATATTGCATCCCAAACATCAGCATTAAGGAATAGTCAAACTAATATATTTAGCTTTAGAAAGATCTGTAGTACCGCAAGTGATGAAGGTATTATCTAACCCTTTCAGTTCATAAAGTTTCTTAAGAACTTAATAGCAATGTACTACATTGGCAGATATAAAAAGATAGCGTAAAGAATAGATCATACAATTAAAAGGATGCCATCGGAGGGAAAGGTTAATTCCGAGTTCCAACCACCAATCCTCAGTGACCTACACCTCTTCTCCCAACATCTCCATCTTCAAACATCCAAGCTCTTAGTTATATATACAGATATCTCATGAGTGTTCAAGGGGTCAACGCTCCCTCCTTATCTGCAAATTAACGATCCTTCAACAGGGACTGTGGTGTAGTTGTAGTGGTGTAGTGGTATGTTGCCTGGCTCTCACCTGAGTCCCGGGTACGATTCCCGGCATAGTGGTTATATATTGGATGATTTTTCCTGTGTAAAGTACAGGATTCTCTCTTCGCTGTTTTTGTTACCTCTCTCCTAATCGGGGAAACAGTGGTATTCTATACTCCAGCTAGCACCCAACGATTTTGTTAAGTGGAAAATGACTCACCGGTGTGTAAGAAAGTAACTAATGTCATCATTAACCCTTTCATTTTCAGAATAATTCTAGTACTGCATTCCAACTGAGATCAAACTAATTCAAGTATTATAAGCCAATAAAAAGAGCTTTATAAGTATATAATTTTCCTGCTTCCTCATTATCGCCCACCTTACGAGGCTGAGCGATAATGTTTTTGCCTGCCTGTCTCTCTCTCTCTCTCTCTCTCTCTCTCTCTCTCTCTCTCTCTCTCTCTATCTATCTATCTATCTATCTGTGTGTGTGTGTGTGTGTGTGTGTGTGTATGTGTGTGTGTTCCCATTATATCTCATAAACGGCTTGAGCTATCAAAATGAAACCTTCAGAGCATCAAGATATCGCCAGAATCTTGGCCGAGTTCGAAAATGGCACTCGGGGTCAAGGTCAAGATCAGCATAATGGCTACCAAAGGTCAAGTATTTCTATCGCTCGGCTTTAGCACTGTTACTGTATATCTCATGAACGGCTTGAGCTATCAACATGAATCAAGGTATGGCCAAAATCTGAGACTTGTCCAACAGTATAATTTGGCGGGCGATTAGCTTTCGGCTCTCGAATGCTTTTCTTTCATTTTTATTTAGTTTTGATGTTAGCGTTCACTTAAACCGTTTACACTAGTATAATCAGAACGGCCATCATGACCTCTGTGAGACACATACCTCACAAGTGAAGCTTATCACGTTCCTGATTAATTTCCACAAGATGCAAGCAACACAACCATAGAAAAGTCCCTTTGAGAAGAACTTTTAAACGTGCTTAGTTTGAAGTATTTTTCTTGTGTTTTCCTTTAACAAACTCCGGCAGGGCTTGTGAGGACTTAGGGGCTTGAATGATGCTTGCATGAGAGTTCTTTTCGTTCTGGCTGGGAATGTTGTTTGATAGGTTTCCCCGGTTTATGCTTTCTCTTTCACTGATCCTAGATCCAAATACACTTCATATTAAGTGAGAATGAGGGCCATGATGATGATGATGATGATATACGGTGTGCACCATTCTCCACCTATACTGATACTAGATGTGATGCAGTAACTCTCGTTCACCTCTGTTTCTTTCTTCTTCTTACCATGTAGTAATAATTATTTTAATTATTCAGGCCGGACCGACCAAAAGAGTCCTCGGAGACTGGAGAGAGAGAGAGAGAGAGAGAGTGTGTGTGTGTGTGTGTATGTGTGTGTGTGTGTGTGTGTGTGTGTAGGTAGGTAAAACACACTGCACTTAGCAGTGAACGTGCCACAACGACCATACCATAGCAAGAAGTGCCGAGTGTCAACGCCCCCGTGTCCCATTCATTACACCAGGAACTGTACAGTGCCCCACCAGATCCCTCACGACATCTGCCTTTATTCTTACACTGTATAATTGTATGCATGCAGTAAGATGCCCAGTATAGTTCACGAAGTCTCTCCATGTTTTGTAGTAGACTTCTTTGTGCAGTATTTCTGTATTTGTCTCTCCACATGCTCATCTGTCTAACCATTATTTTGCGTACTTCTCTGGATATATGTTTTCCTATCTGCTTTTCTGTTGCCATCTCTGTATCTGCAGTACTTTATTATCTCCCTACGTATTTTTCAGCAGTTTATTCCAAATTAGATTAATTATTCAGTACTTTGCCATAGCTGGATCATTCTCCTTAAAAATTTCTCTGTGTTCGGAGAAACCGGCGGCACATTAGTTAGAACATTCGGCCTGTAGCTGGAAGAACCCGAGTTCAGTTCTCTGACCGGTCTGATGGATGTAGTGTGTTTGTTACCCCCTTGTCCTTGCCAACCCAGCAGTGCAATTGGTTGAACTGGGGTCTGGGTGTGAACCGATTATCCAGAGTAATTTTAAAGGGGATGACTTGTATTTGGAAATTGTGACTGTCCATCCTAATGATTCGTGCGCAGTCGATAGGCATTACTCTAAATCTTCCTTTTCACTCACCTTCCCACCATCCTACTTACTAACCTAACTAAGCTATTTTTGTGGCTACATATCAACGCCATCACTACAATGACGCACATCTTAGTACATTGTCGCTATCATCAGACGATACTATTACCAACCTACTAAACTATTTTTATGGCCACATATCGACGCCTTCATTACAGTGAAGTATATCCTAAGTTTACTGCTAATAGTACACGATTTTATGAGTCTTCGGAGAGTTGTTAGAGGTAGAGGTGTTAACAAGGTTAGTAACTCTATAATATGTTAAGGCATAGTGGAGTTGATAATATCCCATCATGCCTATCATACCGTTATTTAGATTTTAAGCAAATACTGCAGACTCTTCTCTCATTTTTTTTACTCTTAGTAATTCAGAAGGAGTATTCTTGACTGGTACTGAGGATAGGAGGCTGACATGTTAATACCGGTACGAATAGCCCTCTCATGGTCGAAATATCTGCTGTTTCCTGTTGCAGCTAACCACAAACCAGTTTATTTAGAGTTGGTAATAAGATCTGAATATTGATATTAGTGTCATTAGTCACTAATGCTGAGGGGTATTTTGGGGGGGGTTCTGCTGAAAGGACACTTTGAGTACTACCCTCCACCAATGGGCTCATAGTCACAATGCTCATAGTCTTTACCCTGTTGTTCCTTGTTTCCGAACTTTTGAAAATACCGAATTTCGTCCTTTCAAAACGATCCTGGACGCCAGTGTGTTAACGTCTCATGATGGGTACGATTGTCGTATTCTGTTCCAAGTATGGCCAGATGATTATTTTCAGCTGCCAGCTAGAATACGAGACTAAGCGCGATAAATTATGTTGATATTAGCTATTGTTCTCACTCATGAGTCCACAGATATGCCATGGAAGTAATGCAAATTTATGGAAAGTTAATGATGAAATTAACTTGATACAGTGTTAAGGCCAAAGAAATTGGGAGTAGTCTGTAGACTCTAGCAACAGTCAAACAGGGTGGTACTCCCGAGGTTGATGGCAAGATGTTGACAGGGAGGGCTGAAGCTCCCGTTTCACCAGCCCTCAGGATATGTTCATGACCAACTCCCTTTGCTGAACATTTTCAATGTCTTCATTAACACCGAGAGTAGGCCGGAATACTCTCCTTTACTTAAAGCTGCCCTTCTACTACTGAAGACGACGGCTACTATACTCAATACGATGGTGTGTTTCTCAGTCTTTGGTGCCAACGTGTGTGACTGTGAAAGCCAGTTCTGGATCCGCAAACTTTGCCACACAGTTGGCATGTCAAATCCGGGTTTGCTGGGAAAACTCTGTTTTGGTTGTGCCTCTCATGTCTACGATCTTCTCTGGCTAGGTTCAGACCTTCGTCTAGATGAATGGTTCCTTCGCTGCAGAGGGCTAGCGATTGTTTTCTGTCAGAGGCATTGGTTTCAAGACCTTTAGGTATGATGTTGCATTTCTTCAGGGTTTTCCTTATATGGTCTTTAGATCTCTTCTTGTCTCCCTGGGTTCCGATGTGCTGCAAGGAGTTGGCCATATAGGAACTGGCTGGGAAGGGGGTGCTCAGGCACGAGGAACACGTGTCTGATCCGATTTTTTTTTTTTTTTTTTTTTTTTTTTTTAAAGCTAGCATGGTTTGTATGCTCGTTGACTTTGCCTGGTAATGAATTTGTGAGTGAGGGGTTTTATCCTCCTATGCGAGTCCTGGGATGAGCTGTAAGCATCGGATGTGAAAAGACAAGCTGTTTGGTGTGACACTGGTTGGTAGTCCACGATTCAGCACCATATAAGAGGGTGGAGAGGCATACAGCTGTATTAACTGATACCTTTGTCTCAATTCTCAAGTTGATGTTTTCAAAGACTCTGGATCTGAGATGCCCAAAAGAGGCTGAGGCAATATTGATTCGTGCAAGGACTTGTGCAACATTGTAATATTTATCTGTGAGCACACTTCCAAGGTAAATAAAATTCTTCTCCTGTTTTACGTTTTTGTCATTTATCTGAAATGCAAGAGGCTCTGCTGCAATGTTTCTCTGAGATATTATTTCTGTTTTATTGACATTTATTCGGAGTTCCATTGCATGATATATGTTGGAAATGATGGTGAGATAGTGTTGTAGGACTTCTGGGGTTTGTGCAAGGACAGCACAGTGATCAGAATATTGCAGTTCTAGGAAATGAGTTATTTCAGTCTTTAACTGTCCTTGAAGACGTCTGAGATTAAATAAGATACCATCTAGACAGAACTGGATTTTTATTCCATCATCAGAGTTCATTTACTGATGACTTGAAAGGGTGACTGCAGTGAGATAGATGTTGAAATGTTAGGAGCAATGACACATCCTTGCTTTATGCCCACATCCACACTGAAAGATTCGGATTTGCTCTCACCTACAGACACACGACCATTCATGTTGCCATGCAGACTCTTCGGGATGGTATGAAATTTGTTTGGAACTCCTAATTTTGAAAGAGCATTCCGTAAAAGTTCTTTGTTGACAGTGTCAAATGCTTTTCCAAGATCTATGAATGCAACATACAAGTCACGGTTCTGCTCGCGGCATTTCTCTTGTATCTGTCGGGCAACAAAGATCATATCACAGGCACTTCGTTCCTTCTGAAATCCACATTGTGTTTCAGGTATGTTGACTCAATGAAATGTTTTGTCAGTCTGGATATCATTAACTTGGCTAGTACTTTACTGGCATTCACAAGGAGGGAGATGCCTCTCCTGTTGCCAAAATTTGAGCAGTCCCCTTTCTTCTTGTAGGTAATTACAATATCAGAGGTAAGCCATTCAGATGGAATTTGTTCTTGGTTCCACATAGTATGAGATTATGGAGGCACTAGTGAAGTAACTGGCCACTCCCTTTGATCAGTTCATATTGTATGCCATCAGGACTTTTATTCTTTTTTTTTTTAGACAGATCGGAGGGCCTGAACAGTTTCTGCAAGTGTAGGAGGGACATCAAGATCTGCCTCTCGAGGGGTATTTGGGATGTTACCAAGGATATTGTGGTTTCTACCATTCAGTAAGGTGTTGAAGTGTTGCGCCTATCTTTTAGGACTGCTTGCTTGTCTTTCAGGAGCCCTCTTTCGAAAAGGATGTATGTTGTGTTTTGTTGACCCATAGATGGTTTTAATGGACTTGTAGAACCCATGATGGTCGTAAATATCGGCCAGTCTTTGTAGCTCTTTTGCTTGCTTAGTCCATCATTTGTTTTCCATGTCAAGCAGTTTTCTCTGGGTTTCACTTCTGAGATTCTGGCAGTCAGTTTTTAGGGTTAAAGAGCTAGGATGGGCAAACCAGTTGTCCTCTATTCTTTATTGCAAGAAGGTCATATATGCCCTCAGCATTTTCATGAGACCAGTCTTTGTGGCGTCAAGTGGAGAAGCTTTGGAGCAGTGTCTTCATGTTTACCCACTCTGCATCTGGGGTTATTGCATTGTTGTTTGGATCAAGTGGCGGGCAATGAGAGAGCTTCCCTGTAATAGTGCTGTGGAAAGTGTTACATGTTGCCACATCCTTTAAGCCACTATAATTTAGTTTCTTGATGGATGGTCTGCAGCACATTTGTGGGCGTATGACTAACTGCAGTTGGTGACTATAAGGTTATGATTTGTGGAGCACTCAACACTTCCCGTAGATCAAGTTATAAGAACTACTCTTTGATTTTGCTGACTTAAAATGCCACTCAACTAAGTGCCAATGCCTTGATCATAGGTGCATCCATGTGGTGTTGTGTTTATTCTGGAGTTGAAAGATGTTGCTGGTGATGACCAGACTGTGTTCTGAGCATAGAGATAGCAGTCTAAGGCCATTGCTGTTCATTTAACAACACCTTGGCAGCCTATAATGCTTTCCCAGAGGTAATTATCTTTTCCTTCTCTGGAATTAAAATCTTCAAGCAACTTCAGTTTGTCATTAGGTGGCACTGAACGAATGGTAGCATCTAAAGAGTCATAAAAGTAATCTTTGACGATGTCCTCAGAAATCAAGTGGTGGGACATAAGTACTGATGAGTGTTGCATATTGGCCTTTAGAGAGTGGCATGAACCAGAACATTAGCCACTCTTATTACTTGGATGTTCTGTAGAAGGTTGCTTCGGACTGCAAAAGCCAATACCATGGTTTCCTCTTACTCTGTCTGGGTATCCTCTCCAGAAACAGGTATACCCTTCTCTATCTGGGTATCCTCTCCAGAAATTGGTATACCCTTCTCAACCTATCTATCTATTGCCAGACGCCTTAATCCCGTAAGGGGTGGCCACAAACATATCGGCTCCATGTAGCCCTGTCCTCCGCAATTTTACTGCCATGCTCCCAGCTCACCCCCCTCTCCCATATACCTCTCCACACCAACCCTACATCTCATCCTTAGCCTCCCCCTCCCTCTCCTCCCTCCCCTTCCACCTCATTCACATATATTCTCCTCGTCAGTCTCTCTCACTCCATCCTCTCCACATGGCCAAACCACCTCAGTGTGTTTCACCTAACGCTTCCTATCACATCCACATCTACATCATGATGGTCCTCCACTTCCTCAGTTGTCAGTCTGTCTCTCCATGTGGCTCCACATGCTCCTCTCAAAGAACTCATTTCCATAGCTCTCACTATTGTCTTCTGTCCCTCCAACTAGGTCCAAGCTTCACTTCTATACTTTAGACATCCATACGTAAGAGTTGGTATCACAGTACTCTCTTCTAGTAACTTTTTCACATAAATACTCACCTCCCTGTTTCTTACCACTGTTTTCAAGGAACCAGCAACTTTTCATCCTTGATGTACACTTTCAAGCATTTCACCCTCTAAATATCCATCCTTACTCATCACACTACCCAAATACTTAAACGCACTCACATTTTCCATTTCCTCCTCATCCAACCTCACTGTACATTCCCACTTCTCTCGAAGACGATAACATTACTCTTCCCTACATTCACCTTTAGATTCCGTTTCTTACAGACTCTCCCAAACTCATCCACCAAGCCTTGCAGCTCCCCTTCGTCTTCATTTAACAAGACAGTATCATCTGCAAACAACAGTACAGGGAGTTTCCAAACACTGCCCTCTCTCATTAGGGCCGCTCCAACATCGAATGCCCTACCTTGTATCTCTTTTATAACCCCATCCATATACAGCGTGAGCAACCGTGGAGACATGACATATTCCTGTTCCAATCTAACCTTCAAATTGAATTATTCACCCAGTTCACTATCCACATGCACTGCAGCCTTAGTACCCTCATACTTACTCTTCACGGCATTCAGCAACTTCCCATCTACTCCATATATTCTTAATACTTTCCACAATCCTTGTCTATCCACCCTGTCATAAGCTTTCTTCAGATCCATGAAAGCCGCATACAACTTATTTCCCTTTTCTCGAAACTTTTCCACTGAAGATCTAAGAATGAATATCTGATTTATACAACCTCTTCCCTTCCTAAATCCTCCATGTTCTTCTCCAACTAATTCCTCTGTTATTTCCCAAACTCTATCAATAAATATCTACCATATACTTTTCCTACTACACTAAGAAGACAAATGCCCTATGATTACAACATACTTCGTTTTCCCCCTTTTCTTTGTACAGGGGAATAATTATACCTTACTTCCAATCCTTCGGAACTCTACTTTCCTCCCAGGCCAATCTGCACATCTTCCACATCCATTCTACTACTATCTCTCCCCCATGCTTCAGCATTTCACCACACGCTCCATCAATTCCTGGGGCTTTCCCCATTTTGACTTTCATCATTGTTTCCACAGCTTCCATCCTACTGATTTCTTCCTTTCTTCTCACATCCCTCCATCTCCCAGCCATTCCCCAGCCAGTTACAGTACACTCGCATTACTTTCATTTTCTATGTTCAATAATTCCTTAAAGTGTTTTCTCCACCTGCTCACTTTTTCCCTTCTTCACTGGTAATCTACCATTTTTTTCTTTCACTCTCCAGCTAACATCTTTGGCACCCTGTCTAACTCTACCTCTTTCCAGAACATTCTCTTACATTCCCTCCACTTCACACTCAAATTCCTTCCAAATTCCTCATCCACTCTCTTCTTGCTCTCGCTTACTAATCTTTTCACCTCTCTCTTCCACTCTACATGTATCTCTTCTGTCTCTCAACTAACTCCAAGCCCCTGTTTCTCATCCACTCACTATATGCTTCCTTCTTTGTGCCACATTCTCTCTCACCTCTTCATTCCACTATGCTGTTCCCTGCGCTCCCTTTCATCTTCTCTTCACCCCACACACCGCCTCACATGCTGCACAGATTTCTTTTGTGAATATCTTGCACACATCTTCCACGTCCCCTATCTACTCCAACCATATTTACCAGATCGCTCCTCTCTTCACTCTTATATTCCGCCTTTTTTCCATCCTCTTGTAACCTTTCTACCCTCCTTGTATAAACTACTCCCTCCTGTCCTTCCCCTCTTCTATTTCTCCATTTCATTTGGACCTTGATTCTGATCACCACCAAGTGGTGGTCAGAAAGTCCACACCACCAACCTCTATATACTCTTGCATCCATTACACAACTTCGCATCCTTTCATCAACACACACATAATCAATCATTGCCTTCCATTCATTCAGTTCACCACCCACCCTTCTCATCACTCACCACGTATACCTGTGGATCATTTTGTGCCTGAAGAGGGTATTGGCTATCATCACCCCCCTCCCGGCACAAATGTCCACTAAAGCACTGCCATTCTCATCCATCTCTGCAGACACACCCCACTCACCAACTACTCCATCCGTCCTCGCATTCCCTACTTTTCCATTCATATCTCCAATCCGAAACACTCATTACTTTCAAATCCTTCTCGTGCATCTATAAGGTTGCTCCCTCCTGGGAGGTGAGTCTCAGACAAGGCAGCAGCGTCAATTTCATACCCTTTCAGTTTAGGGACAATAAGGGCAGTTCTACGATGAGGTCTTGTGTTGTCGTCAGTATCAAGCAATGTTCGTCTATTCATCATAGCAAGAGTCAGAGGGATAATTTTGTTTTCTCGACTGCAGTGTGGAATGCCTTGATAGACACGGTTATCTGCCCAGGTGGTTAGGTTACCTTTTTAAGCACATTCTCTTCAGGGGAAAGCAGTTGGGCATCTGTTTCTGGTCGTTTAGTCGCACTGGATGCTGCCTAAGGCATAACCTGCTCCTACGCCATCATGCCAGCAACCACTGGGCCAGGACTCATGTGCAGGACTCGAGCTAGCGACTTCCAGCCACATATATGACCTCTCATTATCACCCTATCCTGTTGCCATAGATGTTTTGTTCTGGCGAAAGATGAGATGTGTTGAGTATGGTATAGCGGTGGGCTTGAGCAATGAATGGATTTGGTGTGATGGTAAGGGTGTGCAGTCCTTACTAGCAGGCGACTTGGCCCTTCCTAGGCTGTGATAGTGGCATGATGATTCACGACGACCATCTACTGTGCAGGGTTGCATGAGTCTAGCGGGAGCTCTGTCTGTCAAGCCCTGCCTTCCATGGGACGCCACTCACTGAGTTTTCCCTCGGGGTTTACTCCTGTAGCCTTGACCCAAACGAGGGCAATCCACAAGGCAATGGACCTGGGAACGCTTAGTCTAGCCCCTCAACAATGGCTCATCCAGCATGAATTACACTGTCCTCCTGCTGAGTCCGGGGGTAGGGGGTTCTCCCTCTGCTGGTACGGCCCACCAGATTTACAGGGCATGCAAGCCCACACCACTACAAGGTGGTTCCCATGGAGCAATATCTTTCCCTACAACTGTCTACACCATCCTACATACACATTAGACATCGCTCCAGCTGTCTACAGCAAGCTACATACACATTTGACCACACACCTTCTATTTCCATCCCCCTTTTGCAATGGCCGTTGCATTATTATGAGCAAATTCAGTGGTACCTCGGATTCTTACCATTGGCACGGTAAGGCTGGTGGCAAAGAACCCTCCATTCTATATTCCCTCTACCTCTATTCCTCACAGAAACCCAAATCTCTCCCTGTATAGACATATTCCTGTTTGGTTTTTCTGGCTGCCATCTCACAAACGTCTGTAGCAAGGGTGGCACCTGTTGTTATATCAAATCTGAATTTGCAGATGACATTGTTTTGAACTTCAAATCAGCTAACTTTGATTTTTCATTATAAAAACTAAATTGCCAAAACATTACCAACTATATCTGTACAGTTTATCACTCCCCCTATGTTTCCTCAGAATCCAGCATATTCAACTCCATATCCACACAATTGACCAACCTTAACCTCATCCTTACGACTGAAATTACCATTTTGGATTATTTTAATGTCCATGATGTATAGCTGTTATTGCATTCTGTCAGGACTTACGATATTGTCCTAGGATGTGAGCTGTTTGCAGAATCGTTTAATCTCACGCTCTTGGTAAAACAACCAACCAGAACACCAGATAATCCTAACTAATAACCCTATCTTTTGGACCTATTCCTGGCAGTTAACCTAGATCAATGCAGGATAGAAGTACTTTCACCACTTGGATCATCCGACTGCAATCTCATCAAAGCCTCATTAATAAGTTGCCACAAACCTCCCATTCTGAACGTGTCAGGATGACCAGATGGCACTTTGACAGGGCAGACTGGGATGGATTTAGAAATTATTTTCCTGATATTTCATGGCAGTCTTTCTTCTCCACTGATATCAGTTCTACCCAGTTCCACATCCCTGGCAGTTGCGCCGCCAGTTTCTACTACAATCAAACCCAGTCCCACATCGGTGACTTAACGGAAGTTGGTGTGGAATTGATCATACCCAATCAACAGTTTACTAAAAAATCGGACTCCCCAAAGTGGTTTGACGGCAGTTCTGCCACAGCAACGCTACAAAAGACCTTAGCATATAACCTTTATTAAAATAAAGAACATCTGAATCCCTTAGTCAATTTAAAATTGCTAAAACTATGTAAAAGTTGCTTTGAAAAAATCTCAGTCCAACAGTTAGTCAAATTAAAATTGCTAGAAACCATGACTGTACACAAAGTGTTAATAATTGCTAAATCAAACTTTCTTCATAACCAAGCATCCAGACTAATAAACAGTCCTAATGGCAATAAAATATTCTGGTCAACTCTCAATAATTTCAAGAATAACTTTAACAAGACATCACTCATTCCCCAACCAAAATCTTCTCATATTAACACTATGACCCGCGTGGAAAAACGGACATCCTTGACAGTGCATCTGCCAGAAGTTCTACCTTAGAGGAGGTCAACCATAATGTCCCCATACAGCTGTTCTACCTTAGAGGAAATCAGTCAGAACGTCCCTGTACTAGAACTTGACTCTCTCGAAATTGCTCCACTTAAGACACATACTAGATACGCAGGATCCATTCTAAACAGTTTACCAACTAACAAAACTGGAGAGCTGGATGGAATACCTCCATTACTTTTGAAAAAGTGTTCCCCAGACCTTGCGCCTGTTCTAGCAAATTATTCAGACTATGGATTCGTACCTTTCCATTCCCTAATTCTTGGAAAGAAGCCAATATTCACCTTTTTCCGAAGAAAGAAAGTTCCTCTGACCCCTCTGATTACAGACCAATAGCTATCATGTTGTCTCTTGGTAAAGTATTTGAGAATGTAATTAATAAGCACTGTCTTAAACATATTGAATCCTACAACTTAATTAGTGACAGACAGTATGGTTTTTGCAACGAAAGATCCACTATTACTAAAGTATATTCAGTTTCTTGACTCATACCATCCATCAGTTAATTGACTAACATGGAGAAACCCATCCAGTAGCCTTTGATATTCCTATAGCTTTAGTCAGAGTGTGGCACCATTCCCTGCTCTCCAAACTCTCTTGTTATGGCCTCGTATCTTTTCATCCACTGATTTCCTCATATCCCAGCAACAAAAAGATAAAAGTAGTTTATGTATTTTCCAATTTCCACTCGAGTAATGCCGGCATGCCACAAGGATCTGTCCTGGCTCCAACCCTATTCCCAGGTCATATTAATGATCTCATATCAGTCACCCATAATCCCATTCACTCAAATGCAGATGACTCAATAGTTCATAGTTCACTCACACTTAAACACCCATTCCCGAAGTTTAATATCTCTAACTTACAACTCAGTACAGCAGTCTCCATAAATCAAGACATATCTAAGATCACAGAATGGGGAGAAAACAACACTGTCTCATTTAACGATAGGAAAACAAAATATTTACAATTTACTAACTGACAGATATTGATTGATTCTTATATTACCTTCAGCGGTACTAACATTCCTGTCTCTAAAAGTATTGAAATTCTCCGAGTTTCACTTGAAAATGTACTAAGCTGGACCTCTCATATCAATTCACTTGCTAAAACCGTATCAAAGAAATTGAATTATTGTATTGAATCTGTAACTTCTTCAATGACGAGTGTGTATCTGTAATTTACAAGTCATGTGTGCTGTCAGCTGGAATATTGCTCACCCTTGTGGAGTGGATGTGGAGAGGCTGTAGAAAAACAAGTGAACTAAATTATGATCAGAGCTGTTATAATTATAAATAACCCTACCATTAAAATCGAAGTACCACCCCTGCAAGTAAGGAAGAATGTTGCCCCCCTTGCATTATTTTACAGATATTTTTATGGCAAAAGCTCAAACGAACTTGCATTCATTGTAGCACCTCTCCACGCTTTCCCCCGTGCTACACGGGCATCTGGTAGCACTCATGACTGGATTGTCATATAGTCATATTGCAGAACTTCTGCCAGTCAAAATTCTTTGGTTCCCCAAACTGCATCTCTTTGGAAGTCGCTTTCCCAGATTCCCCCCAAACTTCAACCTACGGCTGTTCAAGTCCAACTGCTACAGGTTTTTTATGAGTGGAAGACACCAGTAATCTCGCGTATGGTTTATTACCTCCGCCAAGCAGGCTATGTTTTCACTCCTGTACGTTTGTTTGTTTGTTGGTTGGTTGGTTTCTGAGCAAGATTACACAAAAACTAATGGACGGGTATCCTCGAAACTTGGTAGAAGAATGGGCCTTGGCCCAGAATACACTCCATTAAATTTGGTGTGAATCCGGATAATGGTGCGTAACCAGGACTTTTTTTTTTTTTCACTTTCTTTAACATTGCGAGATAGGGCGTTGGCGGAGGTATGCGCTCTACTGAGTGCCATTCCAGTTTATGTATTCAATTGTTTTTCCTTCCTCTGTTCATTTTTTTGTAAAGAAAATCTTTAAAGAAAAATATGGATGAAACTGGACGAAGGACGGATAGGAAAACCAAGAATATTTAGAAATGATGGAAACAAAAAAAAAAACAAAAAAACACACAAGAGAAAAAGATTTTGCAAGTCTGTGAACCATGCATGTTGATCTCATAATAGAGTTGGCAGGAAAAACACACACACACACACACACACACACACACACACAGGCGGCACGGCTACTTTAAGGCTTACTGACGAAAGTGGTGCCCTGGAGGACTACCTATAATAGGAGGACCATCTCACAGGGATGGTGGCTGGTTCATTAGAAGCCTGGTGTACAGAGGCTGAGGCCATCTCTAGTGGCAGGCTCAAGCCGGAACTTCTGCTGGAACTTGTACAGGGGAATTGGGCATGTCTAGGTCTTTGTTTTCTTTCAATATGAGATACAAAGGTTATAAAGGAATGAAAACAGGAAAAGGCCTTATCTTCCTCTCGAGGTTATTTGTTACAATAAAGACTTTGACTAATATAGATTTCTATACGTCGGGGTTAAGGAAAGCAAAAGTAGAAAGGGGACCATCTTCATATCCGATGCAACGCCAGAGCAGAACCAGGAAGGTTCCCTCTCGTTTGTAGGTATGGCAAGAGGACGTGAGTGTCTAATTATACGCAGTGACGCGTGAAAAAGACTGCTGAAATCCCTGTCAACATTGTGTCCTACCATACTTCTCATTCCTTTCCAGACATCAGAGAGCATCCTTCCCTGCTTTGCTATATTGTTCTGGTCTTCATATAGTTTTCACATAAAAATTATTTATGTTACACTTTCCATCGGCAGATAATGAGCGAAGTGACAGCTGGCAAAGAAGTGATGACGAACTTTTGATCATTAGAGTACATGTATCAGATGAATGACGTGAAGGACCTTAGAAACAAATGGAAGGGAATTGTTGAGATGCAGCAGACCAAACTTACTCTTAATTGGTTGCTTTTATCTGATGGAATATGATTCATTAATTTATAAATTATTCTCTTTATTCAGTTAGTGTTTTAAAGAAATGTTTGCTTCTATGTGGAGAGAGAGGGAGAGAGAGAAAGAGAGAGAGAGAGAGAGAGAGAGAGGGGGGGGGGGCCAGGGTGTTGTGAAGGAAGACGAGATGGAGAGTGGAGAGATGAAAAATGCATGGAGATGTATGTCGTGAAGGAGGGAAGAAAGAGGGAAGGATGGAGGAAGAGAGGAAGATGCCAGGAAGGGGAATAGGTGTAACTGGGATATGAGAGAAGGAAGAAGGGCAAGAAGCAAACCGAGAAACGTCATATCTGGTGCGATAGAGGGGGAAAAGATTTACGGAGTATGGAATTGGAGAAGGTACGAGTGAATACAAAGAAGAAACGACAGAATCAGTCATAAGTAGAAAAAGCAGGAGATGTGAAAGGAGGGAAGAGGGAGAGGGTATGGAAGAGGACTAGAGAAGCGGAGAAAATGAGAAAGGAACATGTGAATTATTCCTAAAGAGAGAGAGAAGCAGACGGAGAGGTAGGAGGGAAACGTGAAGTTATTTAATGAGAAGAGGGGGAATGGGTAGAGGACTGGAATGAGTGAAGGGAAGAGACAAAGAGTGTAAGGATGGACTGTTGGCAATGAGAAGGAAATGAGGGATAGAGGGTGATAACGAGACGGGAAGGAGATAGGGATATGTTAAGATGTTTACTGATGAGCGAAAATGAAGAGTTCAGAACCGGAGTGGGTGAATGGAGGAGAGAATGTAAGAAAGAATGAGTGGCCAGCACTTGGGGAAAAAAAAATAGGAGAGAAAGAGTGGGGTAAGAGTGGAGATGCAAAGTGAGGAATAAAAAGAAATGAGGAAAGGAAGAAAGAAAGAGATAAATGCATGACGAACGAGTAAGAAAAGTGCTTAGCAGTGAAGAATGCCTTGAAGTGTATACTCGTATTGCTGTCATCAGTAAATAAAATCCAAATGAATTTCTTAGCTGCATTAAAAATAAGATGGTAATGACACCGACACATACTCTAATTTTAGACAACAGAGAGCATACTAACGATGAAACTTAGGTTGATAAATTTATTACCACTTTCTTTGCATTTGCAATTACAGTAGAAAATGGAAACATAATTCCTGTAGTTTTTCTAGTTCGCTTAGAAGGCTGTATAATTACTGATATTACAACTAGTAAGAGAGAGGTACCGTTTTCAATAACACACTTTAAGAAAGGTAAAGCATCTGCTGCTGCGGAATGATAATTGTGAGTATTAACCACCTCAGTTAGGTTGATGAAAGTGGTGGTTTATTTTTACTGCTTCATGATGTTTCCATTCAACTTACCAAAGACCTCCCACATAGAAGGGGTTCACTAAGGCTACCTTTAACCCAGCATAATAAAAAGTTTCATTTAAGGTGACATGAAACTGTCTGGTAATAACGAGGGTACAATATAAGGGATGTCAAACGCATTTGTGGAGTTAAAGGCAATAAAGACAAAATATCAATGCCTTTAGCTAAGCTCTACAGAATACGAATAGCAAATGCTATAGGAGTTGAGGCTAACAAACACAACTCAGAGAAAAAAATATTTAATCCTTGTCTTTGATTCATAGAACAAATACCATAATTATACAGTAGCCTACCTTCTAACAAACGACCTCGAAAAGATCAATAAGACTGTTGCTGTTGTTTACATTGTACACTCATGATTACTAATCTCTGACCAGGGACGAGTGGCGGGCAGTGTTATGACCACACACGAGCCACGTATTCGAACACAGCCTCCGCACTAGTGGGCGGGGCAAAGAACTGTAACCAGGTGATCTGAAGCGAACTACTCCTCATATCGTTGATATTACCATATTCTTATGGTTTCTCCTCCATAATATAATAATCTGTGTTTATTGACAGGCGCCGACATTTCTTCAATCAGTCTGCAATTTAGAAGTTTCCAAGAAGTAAAAAAACATGTGCCACTATATGTGGGTACTGACATCATGTATACCGTAATAATTATTTATGAATTAGCGGCATTAACTGGCACACATTTTGACCAGAGGGGGCATGCAGCTAACACTTCGCGTAGGAACAGGGCAACCATTCCCACTGGATGGCAACGGCATAGATATAAATAAGACTAGATGCCGCATAGCCCATTGACAGTTGACATATTGGAAATAGATCCTCCTTCCCACTGATCTATTTCTAATATTGATGTCCCCTACATTAAACCCCGTTCCTCGACTAACAGTCACCAGCTGATGAGTGTAAGTGTGCAATATAGAAAGGTATTGGGCAGTTGCAGTCGATGGTGGTCTGTTGGGCGAGGTTCTTCACTTTTTGTACAAATTATGTAAATACAGTATACCATCTTGCTTAAGTTATTCTAATTAGGGACGACAGCTGACGTGTATGGAAATGTTCCTGACTCGTCTGGTTCCCTTTCATATACAGTATTGATGTCCCCTATATTAGGTTGTGCCTCGACTGACAGTCACCAGGTGATGAGTGCAGGTATGTCATGTAGAAAGGCATTACATATCTGCAGTCGATGGTGCTCTGTTAGTCGAGGTATTTTTTCCATTAGTTTAAGCCTAGCTATTTGTCTCTGTAGGATTAAGTATAGGTTAGCGATTTGTCTGTTAGGTGATTAGTTTTAGGGTCTTTAGATTAGTTTTTCTTTATAATATAAAGTAAAAAATATATAAAGCCAAGAAAAAATTTTAAAAAATAAAAATACAAAAAAAAAAAATTAAAATTATTATATATATATGTACGTTTGCATGAAAGTGTGTCTGTATGTATGCATGGAAGTGTGTGTGTGTGTGTGTGTGTGTGTGTGTGTGTGTGTGTGTGTTTGTATGTATGTATATATATATATATATATATATATATATATATGTATATATATATATATATATATATGTTTGCATATATATGTATATATGTTTAAATATATATACATATATATATCCGGTCTTAATAACCAGGGGCTTCGGCCCCAATGGTTGATAGGCCAGGAAAAAAAAAAAAAAAAAAAAAAACAGCCCATTCTTCAGTACAGCGGCAATGCGTCTTTGCGGCCGCCATGTTGGAGCGGTCAAGCATGTAATAGTGGGGCTGTTTTTAGTGCGAATTCAGACTATGAAAATGAATGTTGTTGTGGTGGACGTGGTGATGGTGGTTATTGTTGTGGTGGTGGTGATATTAGTTACTGTAGTGGTAGTGGTGGCTGTTGCTGTGGTGGTGGTGATATTAGTTATTGTAGTGATAGTGGTGGCTGTTGCTGTGGTGGTGGTGATATTAGTTATTGTAGTGCTAGTGGTGGCCGTTGCTGTGGTGGTGGTGATATTAGTTATTGTAGTGGTAGTGGTGGTTGTTGCTGTGGTGGTGGTGGTGGTGATGGTTGTTGTGGTGGTCATTGTTGTTATGATGGTTATAGTTGTTGCTGCTGTTGTTGTGGTGGTGGTGGTGGTTGTGATAATGGTTGTAGTGGTGGTGGTTATTGTTGTGGTGATTGTTGTTGTGGTTGTTATTGAGGTTGTTGTTGTGATGGTGGTTGTTGTGGTGGTGGTTGTTGTGATGGTGTTGGTTGTTGTGGTGGTGGTTGTTGTGGTGGTGGTTGTTGTGATGGTTGCTGTGGTGGTGTTGGTTGTAATGGTGGTTGATGTGGTGGTGGTTTTTGTTGTGGTGGTGGTTGTTGTGGTGGTGAGTGTTGTAGTGATGGTGGTTGTTGTGGTGGTGGTTGTTTTTGTGGTTGCAGTTGTGGTGGTGGTTATTGTTGTGGTTATTGTGATGGTGGTGGTGGTGGTGGTGATTGTTGTTGTGGTGGTGGTGGTTGTTGTGGTGATGGTTATTGTGGTGATGGTTTTTGTGATGGTGGTGGTTGTTGCGGTGGTGGTGGTGGTGTTTGTGGTTGTTGTTGTGGTGGTGGTTATTGTTGTGATGGTGGTGGTTGTTGTGATGGTGGTGGTTGTTGCTGTGATGGTGGTGGTTGTTTTTGTTATGGTGGTAGTTGTTGTTGTGGTGGTGATTGTTGTTGTGGTGGCGATTGTTGTTATGGTGGTGGATGTGGATGTTGTTGCTGCTCTGGTGGTGGTGGTGGTGGTGGTTGTGGTGGTGGATGTGGTGTTGGTGGTAGTGGTTGTTGTTGTTGTTGTAGTGGTGGTGGTGGTGGTGGTGGTGGTTGTGGTGGTGGTGGCTGTTATGGTGGTGTCTGTTGTTGTGGCGGTAGTGGTTGTGGTTCCTGGTGGTGGCTGTTGCTGTGGTGGTAATGATTGTGGTTCCTGGTTCATCTGAAACGTGAACTCGGTGGACTGCAGGCTTAAATTTCCCTTCTGCAACCCACCATCCTCCTTTCGAAGGATAGGGAAGCAGCTGAGGGACGTTTGTATAACCAGACAGTTGAGCCGCTCATGCTATCGGTGTCACCATAGATATATTCCGATGTTTTCTACACCCAAAAACAGCACAGTGCTGTTGCATTTCTAGGTAAATAGTGGTCAGCTTTGATCATCGTCAGGAACACGACATCGTCTACCTCGACAGTCCCAAGATGGCGGCCGCGCAGACGCATCTCAAATAGTGTCACGTGGCATCTAGGCTTATTTATATCTATGGGCAACGAGGCCTGTTATCGCTAGATAAAAACATTCAGTTCAAAGTAGTAGTAATAGTAAATTTCTGTCAATGATATAAGTATTATGAAGCATTCTTACTTAGAATGTCGTGTGAATGCCGGCTGCTGTGGCAATCGTGGATATCACCTACCAACAGCTCGGTTAAAGGCTCGCCAAAAGAAATAGGTCAGTGAAATAATAAACAGATTAATAAAACAGTGTATGAAATTCAAATATCACGGACTCATTATAGTCTTAAAATAACAACTATGACCATATTTGTCTATTTCTTACCATGCATGTATTACTTGAGAAAGTAATATAATATGTGAAACAAAAATGCTTCAGTGATGCTTAGAAAATTGTTCATTGAAGCACTAATCCTTTCTGAAACGACGGTGGAGTGTGTCTGACTGTGTAGCCCACCCCTGGCCATGACTTTGGCTAACTCTCTGGTCAGAGATTAATGATCACGAGTGTACATACTCCATTTCCATGGCGAAGGATGAAGAGTTAAGGGTTAGTGCTGGGAGAAGATGAACGTGTACTCCCGGGACGACGGAGTGTGAAGGCAGCAGCTGAAGGGAAACATGGCTGCTAAAGTTGTGGGCCAGGTGCGGTGGTTCCACGTACGGAAGGGGTTTGGCTTCTTGACTCGCCGGGACACAGGGGCCGACATTTTTATACATCGTTCGTCCATAGTGGCCCCCAACCCTTCCCACCCTGTGCCTTCGGTTGAGGCTGGTGAGGCTGTGGAGTTCGTCGTGGTGGCGGGAGATAAGGGTCCTGCGGCTGCCTCTGTCACCGGCCCTGCTGGCCAGGCGGTGCGGGGCTCACACCATGCCCTCCCCCATCGTCGGCGCCGTCGTCAGCCTCGGTCTCCCTCTTCTGCTTCTGCTTCTGCCTCTGCCTCTTCTGCTTCCACCCTAGTCACCACGTGCGTGAAGGTTGCTAAGGCTTTCTCGGGGGGTGATATGGCAGTTCTTGCCCAGCGCCTGCCCGCCATCTTCCAGGCAAATGGGCTTCCTCTCATACTCATCCCAAAGTCTTTCTCCTCCCCACCTGTGGTGTGGAAGAGGCCTTGGAGGAGGGCCCCTCGTCGTCCTTTGGGGCATCCTGTGACCTCCACCAGCTTGGTCCCGAGGGTGCTGCAGCTGCAGCCCTCAATTCCACCTACAAGGCTCCAGCTGGCAGGATGTTCAGTCACTCGCCGGTCTGCCCCGCCGCCACTACCCGTGGTACCTATGGAGGTTGGGGGTGCGGCGCCGCCTTCCCCACCTAAGGCTGCTGTTCCTGATGCCCTTGTCTCTCCTGCTCCTACCGTGGTGCCCGATGAGATAGAGTCTGCTCCACCTACGGGGCTGGCTCCGGCAGATCGGGAGCCTTCTGGTCCAGTTCATCACCTCACCTGGGCAGACTTTGCCGCCCTTGATGAGTCGGAAATGGACTCCGTGTCTCGCCATCTTCATGAATACGAGGACGCTGCCCCTGTGACTCCAGATGAGAAAGACTTTTCCAAGGGGGATTTCCGGCGGGCCATGCTCTCATTCACCGAGCTGCGCCGGGGGTCCCTCCAGACCATCAAGGACTCTGACGAGGTGAAAATCCTCAATCATATCCTTCAGGGGGTACAGTCTATCTCTACGTCCGACTCCGCCTCGGCCACCAGCTCCGTTTAACCTACGTCCTGTGCCCTTCTTCCTGCCATGTTTACATGCTGTGCCCTTCTTCCTGCCTCGCTCGCCATTGTGTCCTAGAGTGACCTTTTCAATGATTTTGGACTTTGTTTTAAAATTTTCTTGTGTATATTATATTGTTTGGCCTAATACCCAAAATAGTGGGTGATGGCCATTAAACTCCCCCCCCCAAAAAAAAAAGAAGGATGAACGAGAGGGGACAAGAATTAAGGATTTGTGTGAGCAAACAATAGGGAAAAGTTAAGGAAAAACAGAAAATTTTAATATAAGTATTTTTTATGATGAGAAAAAATAAGTCGGGAAGGCGGCAGTGTAAAGGAGTCTGGGAATTATTTTGATGCAGGGAAGGAAAACAGAAAAACATGAATGACAGGAAGGAAAGAAATAGGATGAGATGAGAAGTGAGGAAATTTGTGTGTTTAAAGGTGGGAGGAAAAGATAGCGGAAAATAGAAATGTAAGTTGGAAAGAGTGAAGAAGGAAGGATCGATGACAGAAAGTAAGAGGTTGTGAATGTAATAGAGAAAGAGAGAGAGAGAGAGAGAGAAACAAAAGCCACTCTTCCTTCGACTCTGGGCAAAGATTTTGTAGGCTGCTCCTTCAGGCCCAGAAGTTCTCCTTCGTGTTACACACCTTCATATGTAATCACCAAGACACTCATACACACCGTCCATACTAAACACATGGAAGGGTTATATCATGCAGGACTAGCATAATGGTATTAACGGATGTATTTTCATGGCATATTGATTGGTGGCGCGGAAGGTCAGTAATGAGAATTTTATTGATAAACATGTTCCCTGGTCGAGCCTGGTATCAAACTCGCATCTTTTCGGACAACAGCCTATTGCTCTATCCACTCTGCTACCTTTTACCCTGTCAGTCTATCTAGAATTTTGGAAAGGAAGTTCCATTTTCATTTTCGGAATTGTATTTAATTTTGTAAAACCACTTCCAAATTTCGGACTATTGGTATATTTAATATAAGACATTTCATCAGTACCGCACGGCTGTTAAAGGCCTGTTGATACCTTTATACATGATCTGCCAGTATTCCACAATTACAGCACCAGTTGCATGGAAAGAATATGTGATATTAAAGAACTTTGTATATGCCAGTTAAAATGCGTGGCTTGAACAGTGCCCCCAAAGAATACCATAGTATCCCTGACGACAGGGCAAGCCAAGAACAGCGTAGTGTGCCCACAAATATGCCGACACCCCCACACGGACCCCACAGGGTAGCCGCCACCAGCCACCACCACCCCGGGCAACAGAGACGCATGTCAGCCCAGGCCGTGCGCCCCCGTGACATGCAGCCACCACGCTGCCACCACCGTAGGAGAAGGACACTACCTTCGCGTAGTGGAATTGCTGAGCTAGCTAGGGGTGGAGTTAGAAAAAGAACTCCAGACGGCGCCCCTCTGGTAGAGACGATCTATGGTCGCTCCCAAAGTGTTTCGGTAGAGACGATCTATGGTCGCTCCCAAGGTGTTCCGGTAGAGACGATCAATGGTCGCTCCCAAGGTGTTCAGGTAGAGACGATCAATGGTCGCTCCCAAGGTGTTCAGGTAGAGATGATCAATGGTCGCTCCCAAAGTGTTCAGGTAGAGACAATCTATGGTCACTCCCAAGATGTTCCGGTAGAGACGATCAATGGTCGCTCCCAAGGTGTTCAGGTAGAGATGATCAATGGTCATTCCCAAGGTGTTCAGGTAGAGACAATCTATGGTCGCTCCCAAGGTGTTCCGGTAGAGACGATCTATGGTCGCTCCCAAGGTGTTCCGGTAGAGACGATCTATGGTCACTCCCAAGGTGTTCCGGTAGAGACGATCTATGGTCGCTCCCAAGGTGCTCCGGTAGAGACGATCAATGGTCGCTCCCAAGGTGTTCAGGTAGAGACAATCTATGGTCGCTCCCAAGGTGTTCCGGTAGAGACGATCTATGGTCGCTCCCGTCCTCGTGAGACGATCTATGGTCGCTCCGAGAGCGTCGTGGTAGAGACGACCTATTGTCGTTCCCTCTCTCGTGAGACGATCTACGGTCGCTCCGAGGGCGTGCAGAGTAGAGAGACGTCCCCACGGCAGGAGACTAAAGCCCAGGCTTCCCGTCCCAGACTGACCCAGACAGGCCTCCCAGCCTCCCCTGGTCTCTGTTCCCTACGCCTGGCTCTAGAGCAGACGCACCTGACGGACCCCAGTGGAAGTCGCTGCCGCAGTCCTCTCCTGTCGGTGCCCCTAGACGCTGGAGACCGCAGCCCACAGTCTCTCTCGGTTCTCCCCAGGACACCCGGGTGCGATCTCTCTATGCCCCCACGACGCCGGGACCTGTCACAGAGGTTCCTGTAGCTATTCGGCCCCAGTCCCGAGGGCCACACGCCGGAGCCAAGTCCGGAAGCCACGGGGAGTCCAGGACACGAGATGACGCCATTGCGAGTCGTCCCGTGCCCTCTCGGCACGTGCCACATTTACGGTGCCCCTAGCCCAGCAGGATCACCGATGACATGTTCCTGCCTATCTCCCTGATGAATACGTGTGATATTGTAATATGAGTGATTTAGGTTAAGTGTGATTCTCCCCTAGTGTAAGTATTGTGCAGTGATTTCATATAGTGAATATCAGGGTAAATCAGATCACAGCGAGAAGTTAAAGGACGAGAATGTGGAACAAGATCTGATTGACTATACATGTGAGTGACATCCCTGTTATATAATTAATAAGCCTGTGCCTATAAAGACATACCCCCATTACTGTGAAGGAATATTGTGAAAGGAAGTATTAATAGTATTCTATCTTTCCCCCACGCTGTGGAACAAGATCTGATTGACTATAAATGTGAGTGACAGCTCTGTTACATAATTAATAAGCCTGTGCCTATAAAGACATACCCCCACTACTGCGAAGGAATATTGTGAAAGGAAGTATTAATAGTATTCTCTCCTCCCCCCACGCTACCGATAAAATCTTGCTTACCGCTCGCTCTCACTATCTCAAGTAAGTGCAAATCAAGGATAAGATCAATTACTAAAGTATTTTGGCTAGTGGGAACCACATAAATTTCATGGCTAATACCTGCCGCCTTCCAGTATTACCATAACTTTCTCCTAGCCGTCCCAAGTCACTCCCCGCTCCTCCCCTATCTCCCTAGTGAGTCTCAACCTACCCCTCTGCGCCCCCGCATGCACGCCTATATTTACTGCACTCCTGATACACTAGGATTGTTGTGTTGTCATTAGTATCAGAGAAGCAAGTATCCTGCGAGATACATATATCCTAGATAAGGTTTTATATTGCTGTATATTGTGCTGTAATATCTGCTGATTTGTCTTGTGTCTGACTGTGGTAATATACGTGTAAAGGTTGTTGCCTAGAGTTTTTGTGTTCTGCCTCTCTTTATTGCACTAGCTCCGGTCTCGAAAGAGGACCCCGCTCCACGTTAGGTGAAATAGGAACGAGAAGTCGAGCCTAACTTCACCTAGCATTACACTGGTGGCCAGTGGTGGTTCTAGAGCCGGGCGTAGAAGAGAGGTAATCAGGAAATATTTGGCAAAATGGCAACTAAACCGCATGTTCAGTTACCCAAGTTTGACCCCGACCAGTATGATATACACACATATCTGGCAATAATTAAACCCTTACTGGATACTGGCTTTGAAAATGACCAACAAAAAATTGCAGTCACACTACCACTATTGGGTAAAGCGGCGGCGAACATAGCGCCGAAAATCGTCCCAGAACTCACCTGGCAGAACTTTACCAAGTTCACTGTCCAAGCCATCACCCCATCATTAGGGAAAGTAGAGGCTCTATCCAAACTGGATAGTTTTGCATTCGACAGGGATTTAGATAATACCCTGTTACAGGCAAGACGCCTGGTTACTGCTGCCTACCCAGAGGCAGATGAGGAAACCCGGGATCACATACATTTAATACTCTGCTCCGAGTACTCCAAAGTGTTGTGAAGCAACACTTTACTATCCATGACCCAACAGGAGACATGGATAGAGATATACAGCTGATACGGCGCCTCCTGACTGCCTGCCCTTCTCCACAACAAATTAACGTTGTTAAGAAATTCCCCACCCAACCCCCGGCTCCCCCAGCCACACCGCGTCCACCTCTGCCTCACACCAGCCCGACCCCGACGCCTAGCCTGCCCAGGGCACACCCCTCCCGTTGGCGCCCCGCCCCGCGAGAAAACCCGAACCTAATTCTTATCAACTCGTGGGAGTTCACAGCCTGCAACTCCTGCTGCCCCCTTCATGACATAAGGGACCAGCTGAAAGCTGCTCGCCACAGAATCACAACCCCGGGTTCGCATAAAGTGTCTGCCTTAGAAGGCGAGGCCCCAGGGGACGAGCTGACACCCGTGGACGAACCCCCTCCAGGAGAACTAGAGCAGGAGCAGGAACACGAGAGCCCTAGTCAGCTGGATTTTTAGGCCCGCCCCCGCACCAACCCACGGTGACGAGGGCCATCACCCCTAAGTATTGCCCCCCAGTATACCACAAGATGAAAATAAATGGCGTGAAGGCCAGGCTACTAGTCGATACGGGAACATCCAGGTCCTGCCTTTACAGCCACTATTTCTCCCACTACAAATCACGGTTTGGCCCACTCCGCCCTACTACCACTCACCTTGTGGACACGGGGGATGGCCCCCTGCCCATCCATGGGGAAACTCGGGCCCTACGGGTCGACACCCACCAGCCAGTGTCCGCCCAACACCCATTCATCATTTTTTATTCCTCCTGCCGGAGTTATGACGGGTATTTAGGGCTAGACTTACTTCAAAAACTTGGAGCCACGATCGACTGTCGCCACCGACAATTCCAGTTCCTCCCCCCACCCTGTTCCACCCCAGCCGTTTGCACATTCACGCCGCGGCCCCGGCTGGAGGATTCACCCTCTTCCTCCCCCCAGTGCCCCCCTTCTCCCCCCCTTCTTCACCTCCCTCTCCCCCTCCTCCCGTGCCTTTCCACCCCACTCCTGCCCCTTCTTTTCCTGCCACCATCTCCGCCGCCGTTACCATCCCCTCCCACCATGAGACATGGGTGCCCCTTAACAGGCCCTCAGGTCCATCCGTTTTGTTCTCCCCCCTCCTGCCCTCCGGACCCCTTTCTGCCTGCCTTGTGTCCCCTACCTTCCTCCCTCCCCACCACGCCGCCATCCGCATCGCCAATCTCGCCCCGTCCCCTCTCACCCTCCCCAAAGGGCTTATCATTGGAGAGATGGAGGAAGCCGAGCCCTGTGCCCCATCCTCCTCCCACCACCCCGCCCCTCTACCCCCCATCCCTGACCATCTCTCCAACCAGCAGTCAGACACTTTACACCGCCTCCTCCTGGATTTCCAGGATTTGTTTGCGACAGGACCAGCAGATATAGGGCATACTACGTACCTGTCGCACGAAATCCATACGACAGGCCCACCTATTCGACAACCTTCCCAACGCAAGAACCCCCGACAGAGAGAAGAGGAGGACCGCCAGGTGCGCAAAATGGAAGAGGCAGGTGTTATCTCCCCCTCCACCAGCCCTTGGTCCTCCCCCATCGTTCTACTAAAAAAGAAAGACGGTATGATGCGGTTTTGCATCGACTACCGCCGTGTGAACGACGTCACAATTAAAGATGCCACCCCCCCCCGGCATTGACGATTCCCTAGACTCCCTCTACGGGGCGTCTTGGTTTTCTACCCTCGACCTCTAGTCTGGATACTGGCAGGTCCCCGTCCACCCAGACCACCGAGGCAAGATGGCCTTTTCCACCAGTAATGGCAAACATTACGAATTTAATGTCCTGCCATTCGGCCTCTGCAACGCCCCTGCCACATTCTCCAGACTAATGGAATCTGTCTTGAGCAGCCTCACTTGGGAAATATGTTTAGCCTATCTTGACGACGTCATTGTTTTTAGCCAGACCTTGGCCGACCACTTGCAGCGCCTCCGTCGAGTTTTCACCAGAATTCGCCAGGCAGGCCTCAAGCTACATCCTTCTAAATGTGTCCTGGCCACTAAAACTGTCTCGTACCTAGGACATGCTATTTCCCAAGCAGGAGTTTCCCCAGATCCCGACAAGCTTCATGCCATAGCGGACATACCACCTCCACAGGATGTCCACGGCGTCCAAGCCTTCCTGGGACTCACGTCCTACTACCGTCGCTTCGTGAAGGGATTCGTGCAGATCGCTAAGCCGCTTCACGACTTGACACGAAAAGGGGAACCTTTCCTCTGGACCGAGGATTGGCAAGCTGCTTTTCAACAACTAAAAGACAAGCTTGTCTCAGCCCCCATCGTGGCCTTCTCCGATTATGCCCTCCCTTTTCGCCTCTACACGGATGTATCCCTTACCGCAATAGGTGCCGTCCTAGCCCAGGTACAGGCCAGCCGGGAGCACATCATCGCCTGCGCCAGCCGCACTATGAACCCAGCCGAAAAAAATTATGCCGCCACCAAGCGAGAATGCCTCGGCATAATCTGGGCCCTCCAATATTTTAGGCCTTATCTTTCCGGGACCCAAGTCATGATAATCACCGACCACCAATCACTCCAGTGGCTGCGCCAATCAGACTCCCATAACGCCCAACTTGTCCGGTAGCGTGACACCCTAGAGGAGTTTCAGTACGAGATTTCATACAGACCCGGAAAGCTCCACACCAATGCAGATGCCCTCTCCCGCCTTCCCATCCACGGGGTCCAAGCTGACCCCGACCTACTACAACTCTGGCACCACAGGGAACGGCCCCCCTGGATCCCTGCTCACCTATTCCCCAAGCTGTGCCGACAGGGCAACCACCTTCTAACCCCGTCCGGGCACATCCTCTTGGCCCCTGATGCGGCACATGACACCCTACGCCACCTACACACTCACAACGGCATCCATTTGGGCACCAAAAAATTACTACAGGTGTTCAGTGATATTTACTGGACCCCGAACCCCTAACACCCTCGCCAAGGAAATTATCCAGACTTGCCGCGCCTGCGCGCTTGGGAAAGATATCACCCGGACCGCTGGGCCATCTGGCCATATCACCGCCCACAAGCCCTGGCAACTCCTGGCGATCGACGTAGTAGGCCCTCTTCCCCCTAAATCTGGATATAAATACGTGATCACTTTTGTAGACACGTACTCCAAATTCGTAGTAGCCTGCCCAGCTAAGGAACATCATGCCGTTGCTGTCGCCGATGTCCTACTCCAACACGTGTTCCCTTACTTTGGCATTCACCAAGCCATTCATTCCGATAATGCCCCCGAGTTCTCCGGAAAAGTCTGAGAAGAACTGGCCAGAATTTCTGGGTACAAGATCTCCCACTCCTCACCATACTGGCCTCAAGGGAATGCGGTATGTGAACGTAGCCATCGTACCCTTATCAATCAGCTACGCACCAGAATCGAGACTACGAAAGACGACGATTGGCCGGCACACGTAAAAATTGTCCAGTGGGGCATGAATTCGTGCCCCCGAGAAGACGGGGTTTCCCCCCACGAAAGAATCTTTGGCGAAACCCCCCTCCTACTACCCCTATGCCATCACCTGCAACCGCCCGCTTCCGCTCCCACCACAGACCCGCTATACCTGCTAAATGGGCGGATATACCACCTACAAAAGAGTTTAGACCTTGAACCCGACACAGCCACCAACCCTTTCAACCCGGGTGACACAGTCGTCGTCGCCCAACTTCCCACTCCCCAATAGCTCGCCCCCCGTTTCACGGGGCCCCACACCATCACCAAAGTCCCAACCCATACCAAGTGGTCGTAGACTACCACGGCACTCCCCGTACCCTCCGCAACCGGCATGTGTGGCCTTTCCGCGCGTCCACCTCCCCCGCTCCGGCCCCACGCCCCCAGCCCCCTTCGGCTCCCGCACCACCCTCTACAGTCACATATGACTGCTATGTTTCCTCCTCACCCCCCCACTCCGCCCCCCCTACCACCTCCACCTCCCTGACCGCCACCACCCCCAGCACCTCACCTGACGCCTCCCCCGCCACCCCTCCCTCACCCTCACCCCTTCCTTCCATGGCCACCCCCTCAATGCCCACTCCCACATCTTCCGCCCACGCCACCACACCCTCACCACGACCCACTACCACCCCCCCTCCCCTACCCACCATCCGTACACCCACTCTGCCCACACCGTGCCCCACCGCGCCCACAACACGCAAAACAACCCGCCCATCCCAGCCGCCCACTCCCACATCTTCTGCCCACACCACCACACCCTCACCACAACCCACTACCACCCCCTCCCCCCACCCACTATCCATACACCCACGCCACCAACACCGCACCCGCAACACGCAAAACAACCCGCCCATCCCAGACGCCCACTTCTCCCCCCACCCCGACCCTCAAGACCACCACCACCTGCTCGGGCCACCTCTCACGCCCGCCCGCCTGATACTCACACACCCCTACACCACCCACCTCTCCACGACTTCACACCGTCAAGCTACATCAGGCCCAAATCCCCTCTACCTGTACTCCCCAGAGACTCAACGCCGCATTACCACGACACAAAACCCGGCCCTTACCCGCAGTATCCAGCATTCAGCCCCCAAACACACCGACATCCACACCAAGCAACATGAGAGTGAAGTGGGCCGTATGGGCACCTACCCTTGGCAGGAACCACTGACTCCGCGGGCCACACCACCTGCTAAATCTCCTCCAGTCTACCACTGCCACCTCCACACTCTTCCTCACCTACGACCCAGCACAAGAGGAGAAATCCTACACTGTCGCCTGGCAAACTACGCTGCAACACCTCCAGCCCGTCTACATCACCTCCAACACACAAGCATTCCACCTCCAGCCATGGGGACGTGACTTTTTACAGGGGGAGAGTGGTAAAATGCGTAGCTTGAACAGTGCCCCCGAAGAATACCATAGTATCCCCGACGACAGGGCAAGCCAAGAACAGCATAGTGTGCCCACAAATATGCCGACACCCCCACACGGACCCCACGGGGTAGCCGCCACCAGCCACCACCACTCCGGGCAACAGCGACGTATGTCAGCCTGGGCCGTGCGCCCCTGTGACATGCAGCCACCACGCCGCCGCCACCGTAGGAGAAGGACACTACCTTTGCGTAGTGGAATTGCTGAGCTAGCTAGGGGTGGAGTTAGAAAACAAACTCCAGACGGCGCCCCTCTGGTAGAGACGATCTATGGTCGCTCCCAAGGTGTTCCGGTAGAGACAATCTATGGTCGCTCCCAAGGTGTTCAGGTAGAGACGATCCATGGTCGCTCCGAAGGTGTTCAGGTAGAGACGATCAATGGTCGCTCCCAAGGTGTTCAGGTAGAGATGATCAATGGTCACTCCCAAGGTGTTCAGGTAGAGACAATCTATGGTCGTTCCCAAGGTGTTCCGGTAGAGATGATCTATGGTTGCTCCCAAGGTGTTCCGGTAGAGACGATCTATGGTCGCTCCCAAGGTGTTCCGGTAGAGACGATCTATGGTCGCTCCCAAGGTGCTCCGGTAGAGACAATCAATGGTTGCTCCCAAGGTGTTCAGGTAGAGACGATCTATGGTTGCTCCCAAGGTGTTCCAGTAGAGACGATCTATGGTCGCTCCCAAGGTGCTCCGGTAGAGACGATCTATGGTCGCTCCCAAGGTGTTCAGGTAGAGACGATCTATGGTTGCTCCCAAGGTGTTCTGGTACAGACGATCTATGGTCGCTCCCAAGGTGCTCCGGTAGAGACAATCTATGGTCGCTCCCGTCCTCATGAGACGATCTACGGTCGCTCCGAGGGCGTGCAGAGTAGAGAGACGTCCCCACGGCAGGAGACTGAAGCCCAGGCTTCCCGTCCCAGACTGACCCAGACAGGCCTCCCAGCCTCCCCTGGTCTCTGTTCCCTACGCCTGGCTCTAGAGCAGACGCACCTGACGGACCCCAGTGGAAGTCGCTGCCGCAGTCCTCCCCTGTCGGCGCCCCTAAACGCTGGAGACCGCAGCCCACAGTCTCTCCCGATTCTCCCCAGGACACCAGGGCGCGATCTCTCTACGCCCCCACGACGCCGGGACCTGTCACAGAGGTTCCTGTAGCTATTCGGCCCCAGTCCCGAGGGCCACACGCCGGAGCCAAGTCCGGAAGCCACGGGGAGTCCAGGACACGAGAGGACACCCTTGCAATTCGTCCCGTGCCCTGTCGGCACGCGCCGCATTGACGGTGCCCCTAGCCCAGCAGGATCACCGATGACATGTTCCTGCATATCTCCCTGATGAATACGTGTGATATTGTAATATGAGTGATTTAGGTTAAGTGTGATTCTCCCCTAGTGTAAGTACTATGCAGTGATTTTATATAGTGAATATCGGGGTAAATCAGATCACAGCGAGAAGTTAAAGGACGAGAATGTGGAACAAGATCTGATTGACTATACGTGTGAGTGACATCCCTGTTATATAATTAATAAGCCTGTGCCTATAAAGACATACCCCCATTACTGTGAAGGAATATTGTGAAAGGAAGTATTAATAGTATTCTATCTTTCCCCCACGCTGTGGAACAAGATCTGATTGACTATACGTGTGAGTGACAGCTCTGTTATATAATTAATAAGCCTGTGCCTATAAAGACATACCCCCACTACTGCGAAGGAATATTGTGAAAGGAAGTATTAATAGTATTCTCTCCTCCCCCCCACGCTACCCATAAAATCTTGCTTACCGCTCGCTCTCACTATCTCAAGTAAGTGCAAATCAAGGATAAGATCAATTACCAAAGTATTTTGGCTAGTGGGAACCACATAAATTTCACGGCTAATACCTGCCGCCTTCCAGTATTACCATAACTTTCTCCTAGCCGTCCCAAGTCACTCCCCGCACCTCCCCTATCTCCTAGTGAGTCTCAACTAGGGGTGGGCGATACCAGCAAAAAATGGTAATCATGATTACTGATTACTTTTATGAAAGTAATCGATTACCATTTCGATTACTATCAATATATAATTACAGTATAATCATTATAATGTGATGGTTTGAGTGTAGTCAGTTACAAAGTGCACACTGCAGATAGTTTCGTGGTACCTGGTAGTTTGTGTGTGTTCTTACCTAATTGTATCTTTACAGGAATAAGTCAAGCTCTTACAGTCCCGTGTCTTAAACCATATTTATCGTACATGTCCTTAAATTTGTGAATTGTTTTGGCACACACTATTTCATTCGGTAGTGCATTCCATTGATCAATTGCTCTGTTTGGGAAACTGAATTTCCTTACGTCTTTATTACCTCTTCTTATGCAGTTTTTTTGCAGTTTCCTCTTGCTGATGCTTCTCCATATGTTAAGTAACCATTTATGTCTATTTTCTCCTTTCCTGATATGCACTTATATAGCATTATCATGTCACCTCTTTTCCTTCTCTTCTGTAGTGTTGGTAGATTTAGTTTATTTAGTCTTTCTTCGTAGCTTAGGTCCCTTAAGCTTGGTATCCATCTTGTAGCGGCCCTTTGAACTTTTTCAATCTTGTCTATATGCTTTTTGAAATGAGGACTCTAGACTACTGATGTATATTCCAGGGTTGATCTAGTGTGTGTGTGTGTGTGTATGTGTGTGGACTTTTGGAGACTATAATTTTTATTCTTTCCAAAACTATAAATATAGAAAACAAGCGACATACCAAGAAGTCTTCATCCCCGGGGATCAGTTGGCTATCATTGTTTTGTTTACGAGTCAGCTGTGCGTTCCACGGGAGACAATCTCTTCTTGTGTACTGTTCTTATGCATGTCTATAAAATCCGCTTCAAAAAGAAATCTTACAAAACTGTAATGTAACATGAATAATAAGCTTAATATTAAGGAAAATCATATGGGTCATCTTAAAGTTTCTGATGTCTAATCCCCAAAACGAAGATAGGTTATTTGGAAGTCGTCACTTTATTGGTATTTCCGCCAAATATCATGCTTACAAAATGAAATACCAGTGATCAATATTAATGTTCTAAAAAAAAAATACATACCTAGGAGTTGGCAGCTAAATCGTCTATCTATGCCACTGAGACGAGGGATTCATTTACAACTTGCTGTACAAAAATGCCTCCAATTTTTCGAGTCGGGAAGGTCTGCAAGTGCATTGCCAAACGTAAGATGTTTAACAAACCATAACCTGGTATGTTAATGGCTGGAAGTATGACAAAAATCCACCAAATGTACTCAATAAAATAATCGATTACTGGAAAAATAATCGATTACAATATTTTTGTGGCGAGTAATCGAAGTAATTTTCATTCATTCATTCATTGCCAGACGCCATGTATCCCAAACGGGGTGGCCAAGGGCTTAGAGTTAATTGTTTTACAGGGAGGGGCACTAATCCTCCACCAACCCCACTTGACACGTAGGGAGAACGTTATGCCAACAGCATCTGGTGTTCCCAGGCGGTCACCCATCCAAGTACTAACCAGACCCAACGTTGCTTAACTTCGCTGATCGAACGGGAAGCGGTGTACTCAACGTGGTATTATTACAAATAATCGATTATGGCCACCCCTAGTCTCAACCCCCCCCCTGCGCCCCCGCGCGCTCGCCTATATTTACTGCACTCCTGATACACTAGGATTGTTGTGTTGTCATTAGTATCAGAGAAGCAAGTATCCTGCGAGATACACATATCCTAGATAAGGTTTTATATTGCTATATATTGTGCTGTAATATATGCTGATTTGTCCTGTGTCTGACTGTGGTAATATAAGTGTAAAGGTTGTTGCCTAGAGTTTTTGTGTCCTGCCTCTCTTTATTGCACTAGCTCCGGTCTCGAAAGAGGACCCCGCTCCACGTTAGGTGAAATAGGAATGAGAAGCCGAGCCTAATTTCACCTAGCATTACACCAGTATTCCACAATTACTACACCAGTTGTACTGAAAATAGTTGTGAGACTACCGAACTCTGTAATTACCAGCATTCCACAATTAAAGCACTGGTATGGGAAGAAGTTGTGATTAGTGTTATAGAACAATGTATTTTCCAGTTCACCATAATTTACTGTGCCAGTTGTGTGGAAAAATATGTGATATGAGTGCACGTCCACACGTGTGCTCAGACAAGTGTTGGCAACATGTAAGCAACACAGTAACGAACAAGCTGCAAACATGTTGGGATCAACAGCGTCCAGATCATGTTGGCAACATCACGATGAAGTCTCAGATGCCTGGTATGGACGCACTTATCCCATCGCCTCTGCTGCCAGTGTTCGAAGCTGCACTGAAAAATGTTTGAATACATCTGGCCAAATACTGCTGCAAACATGTTTCCGAACATGTTGCCTGCCGTGTTGCCAACATTTGTTCGAGAGCACATGTGGACGCGTATTATGGAACAATGTCCTTAGCAGCGTTCCACAATTTACAGGACCATTTGTATGGAAAAAGCTGTGATATTAAAAAACACTGAATTTGACAATTTCTATAATCTTTAACATTGCATGAAAAATAAATTATATATATATATATATATATATATATATATATATATATATATATATTTATATATATATATATATATATATATATATATATATATATATATATATATATATATATATATATATATAGATATATGTGTGTGTTGAATGAAATCTGTGACTCACAGTGAGGACTGCCTGTAGTAAAAACATTCACCAAATCAAAGAGGACTGCCTGCAATAAAACCATACACCGAATCAATGCTGCAAGACTCCAAACTTCACGATATTGTTGTTGTGGTCCCAGGCTCATTTGATCGTGAGCCGGGTGAACTTCAGACACAGTATTCACTTCTACGGTGGTACACTACCCTCCTTTAGTCGATCGAGATTTGACTGACATTTAAATAACCGAACAATGGTTATGTCGGTGGTCGGTGCCATCGTCTGAAGTCATCCCACCACAGCAATAATTACCACAAGAGAATAATGACAATACTCACTACCCGAAGATCCACACATCCACACACCAAAACATCCGGATGATGAGAGTCATAATTATATCAAATTATCTGGAAATTAAAATGGTAGCATAGGTAGCCATTACAATAATGGAAGAAATTAAACATTTAAATCAGTCTTAATATTCCAGTGTGTCTGAATGAGATATAATTGTCCACCCATACGAATGAATTTATGGTATATAACGACTGGTTTTCCATGGAATTAATATATACATACATATATATATATATATATATATATATATATATATATATATATATATATATACACACACACACACACACACACACACACACACACACAGAGCGAGAGATGGATAAATAGAAAAATAAGTGGAGAGACAGACTGACAGACAGACAGACACAGAGGTGTGTGTGTGTGTGTGTGTGTGTGTGTGTGTGTGTGTATGTGTGTGTGCGCTTTCAAGTGGTGGACAGGAAGTCAGCTATATCCGCTCGATAATGCCATTTTTTTTCTTTGTCGTATAACGCCAGGTATATGACAGCAACAAAAGCTTATCTTCTTGTTACTGAAGAAGACTTTGAAATATCTGTACACTGCACTCAAACCATTAAACCTACAACGTACATTTTTACAATGTTCACCTCATGCCACACCCCACCACAATTCCAGCCCATTCCATTCAATTTCTTGTCCTCACACCCATTTTTCACATCGTATGACACTTTTATTCTAGGGCATTTTGAAATAAACCTTCAATTCACTGAAATCACAATCCTAAAATATACATTTTCACAATGCATGTTTCTCTGTGTCAGTCGCACCGCTCACCAAATTTCCATGGCTTCCTACCCATTCTTTTGTTCCCTCGTTTATTTCTTTACCCTCACTTCCATTGTGTTTATTTTGTCTGCCTCCAGTCATCTGTGCTAAGAAATATCACTATTAGTGAAAGCATTTTAATCAAACTCCGTTATCCCTTTGTGTGTGATGATTTCATCTTTAGCCGTCCCAGCCCTGGAGGGGCTCAGGGACGGGTATTGTTTTCACTCGGTTTCGCTCTCTGTATTATTGTTCTTTTTTGTATAACTGTTAACAATTTTACTCGAAAACTACAGGTGCGATGTTGACTAAATTTACAGGGATTATGGGCTATCATCTTCTGATCACCTGATTAAATTTTGGGCCAAAATCGGCCAAGCTCAGGCTGTAGGCCCCCAAAACTTAAAAAAAAAAAAAAAAAAAATCACCATAATTCCTTTCAAATTCGTCTCATCGACATGAAACCAAAAGCTAAAGGTGACGCATTACATCAGGGAGGTCAAACCCCAGTTAACTGACGGGGGGTTAGTGTCAGGTGGGCCGGGCCTAAAATTTCAAATGAGCATAAAATCGTCAATGGACACAAAATCGTTGGCCATGTGGGAGGCTGAAGAACGAGAGACAGACTTAGAGAGTATGTAAATGAGATGGAGGGGGAAACCAAGGATAAGATATGGGTTGGAGTGGAGAGACATATGAGTGGGAGGGAATAGAGAGATAGTTATATTGGAGATCGATGGTGGGATGGCGCTGAGAGATAAATGATAGAGAGATGGGGTGTATGAGTAGGTGGAAGGGGAGCCAAATGGCAGAAAAACTAATTCTCCCCAGGACACCCGGGCGCGATCTCTCTACGCCCCCACGACGCCGGGACCTGTCACAGAGGTTCCTGGAGCTATTCGGCCCCAGTCCCGAGGGCCACACGCCGGAGCCAAGTCCGGAAGCCACGGGGAGTCCAGGACACGAGAGGACACCCTTGCAATTCGTCCCGTGCCCTGTCGGCACGCGCCGCATTGACGGTGCCCCTAGCCCAGCAGGATCACCGATGACATGTTCCTGCCTATCTCCCTGATGAATACGTGTGATATTGTAATATGAGTGATTTAGGTTAAGTGTGATTCTCCCCTAGTGCAAGTACTATGCAGTGATTTTATATAGTGAATATCGGGGTAAATCAGATCACAGCGAGAAGTTAAAGGACGAGAATGTGGAACAAGATCTGATTGACTATACGTGTGAGTGACATCCCTGTTATATAATTAATAAGCCTGTGCCTATAAAGACATACCCCCATTACTGTGAAGGAATATTGTGAAAGGAAGTATTAATAGTATTCTATCTTTCCCCCCACGCTGTGGAACAAGATCTGATTGACTATACGTGTGAGTGACAGCTCTGTTATATAATTAATAAGCCTGTGCCTATAAAGACATACCCCCACTACTGCGAAGGAATATTGTGAAAGGAAGTATTAATAGTATTCTCTCCTCCCCCCCACGCTACCCATAAAATCTTGCTTACCGCTCGCTCTCACTATCTCAAGTAAGTGCAAATCAAGGATAAGATCAATTACCAAAGTATTTTGGCTAGTGGGAACCACATAAATTTCACGGCTAATACCTGCCGCCTTCCAGTATTACCATAACTTTCTCCTAGCCGTCCCAAGTCACTCCCCGCACCTCCCCTATCTCCTAGTGAGTCTCAACTAGGGGTGGGCGATACCAGCAAAAAATGGTAATCATGATTACTGATTACTTTTATGAAAGTAATCGATTACCATTTCGATTACTATCAATATATAATTACAGTATAATCATTATAATGTGATGGTTTGAGTGTAGTCAGTTACAAAGTGCACACTGCAGATAGTTTCGTGGTACCTGGTAGTTTGTGTGTGTTCTTACCTAATTGTATCTTTACAGGAATAAGTCAAGCTCTTACAGTCCCGTGTCTTAAACCATATTTATCGTACATGTCCTTAAATTTGTGAATTGTTTTGGCACACACTATTTCATTCGGTAGTGCATTCCATTGATCAATTGCTCTGTTTGGGAAACTGAATTTCCTTACGTCTTTATTACCTCTCTTCTTATGCAGTTTTTTGCAGTTTCCTCTTGCTGATGCTTCTCCATATGTTAAGTAACCATTTATGTCTATTTTCTCCTTTCCTGATATGCACTTATATAGCATTATCATGTCACCTCTTTTCCTTCTCTTCTGTAGTGTTGGTAGATTTAGTTTATTTAGTCTTTCTTCGTAGCTTAGGTCCCTTAAGCTTGGTATCCATCTTGTAGCGGCCCTTTGAACTTTTTCAATCTTGTCTATATGCTTTTTGAAATGAGGACTCTAGACTACTGATGTATATTCCAGGGTTGATCTAGTGTGTGTGTGTGTGTATGTGTGTGGACTTTTGGAGACTATAATTTTTATTCTTTCCAAAACTATAAATATAGAAAACAAGCGACATACCAAGAAGTCTTCATCCCCGGGGATCAGTTGGCTATCATTGTTTTGTTTACGAGTCAGCTGTGCGTTCCACGGGAGACAATCTCTTCTTGTGTACTGTTCTTATGCATGTCTATAAAATCCGCTTCAAAAAGAAATCTTACAAAACTGTAATGTAACATGAATAATAAGCTTAATATTAAGGAAAATCATATGGGTCATCTTAAAGTTTCTGATGTCTAATCCCCAAAACGAAGATAGGTTATTTGGAAGTCGTCACTTTATTGGTATTTCCGCCAAATATCATGCTTACAAAATGAAATACCAGTGATCAATATTAATGTTCTAAAAAAAAAATACATACCTAGGAGTTGGCAGCTAAATCGTCTATCTATGCCACTGAGACGAGGGATTCATTTACAACTTGCTGTACAAAAATGCCTCCAATTTTTCGAGTCGGGAAGGTCTGCAAGTGCATTGCCAAACGTAAGATGTTTAACAAACCATAACCTGGTATGTTAATGGCTGGAAGTATGACAAAAATCCACCAAATGTACTCAATAAAATAATCGATTACTGGAAAAATAATCGATTACAATATTTTTGTGGCGAGTAATCGAAGTAATTTTCATTCATTCATTCATTGCCAGACGCCATGTATCCCAAACGGGGTGGTCAAGGGCTTAGAGTTAATTGTTTTACAGGGAGGGGCACTAATCCTCCACCAACCCCACTTGACACGTAGGGAGAACGTTATGCCAACAGCATCTGGTGTTCCCAGGCGGTCACCCATCCAAGTACTAACCAGACCCAACGTTGCTTAACTTCGCTGATCGAACGGGAAGCGGTGTACTCAACGTGGTATTATTACAAATAATCGATTATGGCCACCCCTAGTCTCAACCCCCCCCCCTGCGCCCCCGCGCGCTCGCCTATATTTACTGCACTCCTGATACACTAGGATTGTTGTGTTGTCATTAGTATCAGAGAAGCAAGTATCCTGCGAGATACACATATCCTAGATAAGGTTTTATATTGCTATATATTGTGCTGTAATATATGCTGATTTGTCCTGTGTCTGACTGTGGTAATATAAGTGTAAAGGTTGTTGCCTAGAGTTTTTGTGTCCTGCCTCTCTTTATTGCACTAGCTCCGGTCTCGAAAGAGGACCCCGCTCCACGTTAGGTGAAATAGGAATGAGAAGCCGAGCCTAATTTCACCTAGCATTACACCAGTATTCCACAATTACTACACCAGTTGTACTGAAAATAGTTGTGATACTACCGAACTCTGTAATTACCAGCATTCCACAATTAAAGCACTGGTATGGGAAGAAGTTGTGATTAATGTTATAGAACAATGTATTTTCCAGTTCACCATAATTTACTGCGCCAGTTGTGTGGAAAAATATGTGATATGAGTGCACGTCCACACGTGTGCTCAGACAAGTGTTGGCAACATGTAAGCAACACAGTAACGAACAAGCTGCAAACATGTTGGGATCAACAGCGTCCAGATCATGTTGGCAACATCACGATGAAGTCTCAGATGCCTGGTATGGACGCACTTATCCCATCGCCTCTGCTGCCAGTGTTCGAAGCTGCACTGAAAAATGTTTGAATACATCTGGCCAAATACTGCTGCAAACATGTTTCCGAACATGTTGCCTGCCGTGTTGCCAACATTTGTTCGAGAGCACATGTGGACGCGTATTATGGAACAATGTCCTTAGCAGCGTTCCACAATTTACAGGACCATTTGTATGGAAAAAGCTGTGATATTAAAAAACACTGAATTTGACAATTTCTATAATCTTTAACATTGCATGAAAAATAAATTATATATGTATATATATATATATATATATATATATATATATATATATATATATATATATATATATATATATATATATATATATATATATATATATATATATATATATATTAACAATGATGTGTTGAATGAAATCTGTGACTCACAGTGAGGACTGCCTGTAGTAAAAACATTCACCAAATCAAAGAGGACTGCCTGCAATAAAACCATACACCGAATCAATGCTGCAAAACTCCAAACTTCACGATATTGTTGTTGTGGTCCCAGGCTCATTTGATCGTGAGCCGGGTGAACTTCAGACACAGTATTCACTTCTACGGTGGTACACTACCCTCCTTTAGTCGATCGAGATTTGACTGACATTTAAATAACCGAACAATGGTTATGTCGGTGGTCGGTGCCATCGTCTGAAGTCATCCCACCACAGCAATAATTACCACAAGAGAATAATGACAATACTCACTACCCGAAGATCCACACATCCACACACCAAAACATCCGGATGATGAGAGTCATAATTATATCAAATTATCTGGAAATTAAAATGGTAGCATAGGTAGCCATTACAATAATGGAAGAAATTAAACATTTAAATCAGTCTTAATATTCCAGTGTGTCTGAATGAGATATAATTGTCCACCCATACGAATGAATTTATGGTATATAACGACTGGTTTTCCATGGAATTAATATATACATACATACATATATATATATATATATATATATATATATATATATATATATATATATATATATATATATATATACACACACACACACACACAGAGCGAGAGATGGATAAATAGAAAAATAAGTGGAGAGACAGACTGACAGACAGACAGACACAGAGGTGTGTGTGTGTGTGTGTGTGTGTGTGTGTGTGTGTGTATGTGTGTGTGCGCTTTCAAGTGGTGGACAGGAAGTCAGCTATATCCGCTCGATAATGCCATTTTTTTTCTTTGTCGTATAACGCCAGGTATATGACAGCAACAAAAGCTTATCTTCTTGTTACTGAAGAAGACTTTGAAATATCTGTACACTGCACTCAAACCATTAAACCTACAACGTACATTTTTACAATGTTCACCTCATGCCACACCCCACCACAATTCCAGCCCATTCCATTCAATTTCTTGTCCTCACACCCATTTTTCACATCGTATGACACTTTTATTCTAGGGCATTTTGAAATAAACCTTCAATTCACTGAAATCACAATCCTAAAATATACATTTTCACAATGCATGTTTCTCTGTGTCAGTCGCACCGCTCACCAAATTTCCATGGCTTCCTACCCATTCTTTTGTTCCCTCGTTTATTTCTTTACCCTCACTTCCATTGTGTTTATTTTGTCTGCCTCCAGTCATCTGTGCTAAGAAATATCACTATTAGTGAAAGCATTTTAATCAAACTCCGTTATCCCTTTGTGTGTGATGATTTCATCTTTAGCCGTCCCAGCCCTGGAGGGGCTCAGGGACGGGTATTGTTTTCACTCGGTTTCGCTCTCTGTATTATTGTTCTTTTTTGTATAACTGTTAACAATTTTACTCGAAAACTACAGGTGCGATGTTGACTAAATTTACAGGGATTATGGGCTATCATCTTCTGATCACCTGATTAAATTTTGGGCCAAAATCGGCCAAGCTCAGGCTGTAGGCCCCCGAAACTTAAAAAAAAAAAAAAAAAAAAAATCACCATAATTCCTTTCAAATTCGTCTCATCGACATGAAACCAAAAGCTAAAGGTGACTCATTACATCAGGGAGGTCAAACCCCAGTTAGCTGTGGGGGGGTTAGTGTCAGGTGGGCCGGGCCTAAAATTTCAAATGAGCATAAAATCGTCAATGGACACAAAATCGTTGGCCATGTGGGAGGCTGAAGAACGAGAGACAGACTTAGAGAGTATGTAAATGAGATGGAGGGGGAAACCAAGGATAAGATATGGGTTGGAGTGGAGAGACATATGAGTGGGAGGGAATAGAGAGATAGTTATATTGGAGATCGATGGTGGGATGGCGCTGAGAGATAAATGATAGAGAGATGGGGTGTATGAGTAGGTGGAAGGGGAGCCAAATGGCAGAAAAACTAATTCTCCCCAGGACACCCGGGCGCGATCTCTCTACGCCCCCACGACGCCGGGACCTGTCACAGAGGTTCCTGGAGCTATTCGGCCCCAGTCCCGAGGGCCACACGCCGGAGCCAAGTCCGGAAGCCACGGGGAGTCCAGGACACGAGAGGACACCCTTGCAATTCGTCCCGTGCCCTGTCGGCACGCGCCGCATTGACGGTGCCCCTAGCCCAGCAGGATCACCGATGACATGTTCCTGCCTATCTCCCTGATGAATACGTGTGATATTGTAATATGAGTGATTTAGGTTAAGTGTGATTCTCCCCTAGTGTAAGTACTATGCAGTGATTTTATATAGTGAATATCGGGGTAAATCAGATCACAGCGAGAAGTTAAAGGACGAGAATGTGGAACAAGATCTGATTGACTATACGTGTGAGTGACATCCCTGTTATATAATTAATAAGCCTGTGCCTATAAAGACATACCCCCATTACTGTGAAGGAATATTGTGAAAGGAAGTATTAATAGTATTCTATCTTTCCCCCACGCTGTGGAACAAGATCTGATTGACTATACGTGTGAGTGACAGCTCTGTTATATAATTAATAAGCCTGTGCCTATAAAGACATACCCCCACTACTGCGAAGGAATATTGTGAAAGGAAGTATTAATAGTATTCTCTCCTCCCCCCCACGCTACCCATAAAATCTTGCTTACCGCTCGCTCTCACTATCTCAAGTAAGTGCAAATCAAGGATAAGATCAATTACCAAAGTATTTTGGCTAGTGGGAACCACATAAATTTCACGGCTAATACCTGCCGCCTTCCAGTATTACCATAACTTTCTCCTAGCCGTCCCAAGTCACTCCCCGCACCTCCCTATCTCCTAGTGAGTCTCAACTAGGGGTGGGCGATACCAGCAAAAAATGGTAATCATGATTACTGATTACTTTTATGAAAGTAATCGATTACCTTTTCGATTACTATCAATATATAATTACAGTATAATCATTATAATGTGATGGTTTGAGTGTAGTCAGTTACAAAGTGCACACTGCAGATAGTTTCGTGGTACCTGGTAGTTTGTGTGTGTTCTTACCTAATTGTATCTTTACAGGAATAAGTCAAGCTCTTACAGTCCCGTGTCTTAAACCATATTTATCGTACATGTCCTTAAATTTGTGAATTGTTTTGGCACACACTATTTCATTCGGTAGTGCATTCCATTGATCAATTGCTCTGTTTGGGAAACTGAATTTCCTTACGTCTTTATTACCTCTCTTCTTATGCAGTTTTTTGCAGTTTCCTCTTGCTGATGCTTCTCCATATGTTAAGTAATCATTTATGTCTATTTTCTCCTTTCCTGATATGCACTTATATAGCATTATCATGTCACCTCTTTTCCTTCTCTTCTGTAGTGTTGGTAGATTTAGTTTATTTAGTCTTTCTTCGTAGCTTAGGTCCCTTAAGCTTGGTATCCATCTTGTAGCGGCCCTTTGAACTTTTTCAATCTTGTCTATATGCTTTTTGAAATGAGGACTCTAGACTACTGATGTATATTCCAGGGTTGATCTAGTGTGTGTGTGTGTGTGTATGTGTGTGGACTTTTGGAGACTATAATTTTTATTCTTTCCAAAACTATAAATATAGAAAACAAGCGACATACCAAGAAGTCTTCATCCCCGGGGATCAGTTGGCTATCATTGTTTTGTTTACGAGTCAGCTGTGCGTTCCACGGGAGACAATCTCTTCTTGTGTACTGTTCTTATGCATGTCTATAAAATCCGCTTCAAAAAGAAATCTTACAAAACTGTAATGTAACATGAATAATAAGCTTAATATTAAGGAAAATCATATGGGTCATCTTAAAGTTTCTGATGTCTAATCCCCAAAACGAAGATAGGTTATTTGGAAGTCGTCACTTTATTGGTATTTCCGCCAAATATCATGCTTACAAAATGAAATACCAGTGATCAATATTAATGTTCTAAAAAAAAATACATACCTAGGAGTTGG
>NC_137066.1:17918416-17963416 GCF_032717465.1 Coenobita brevimanus
TAGTGAGTCTCAACTAGGGGTGGGCGATACCAGCAAAAAATGGTAATCATGATTACTGATTACTTTTATGAAAGTAATCGATTACCTTTTCGATTACTATCAATATATAATTACAGTATAATCATTATAATGTGATGGTTTGAGTGTAGTCAGTTACAAAGTGCACACTGCAGATAGTTTCGTGGTACCTGGTAGTTTGTGTGTGTTCTTACCTAATTGTATCTTTACAGGAATAAGTCAAGCTCTTACAGTCCCGTGTCTTAAACCATATTTATCGTACATGTCCTTAAATTTGTGAATTGTTTTGGCACACACTATTTCATTCGGTAGTGCATTCCATTGATCAATTGCTCTGTTTGGGAAACTGAATTTCCTTACGTCTTTATTACCTCTCTTCTTATGCAGTTTTTTGCAGTTTCCTCTTGCTGATGCTTCTCCATATGTTAAGTAATCATTTATGTCTATTTTCTCCTTTCCTGATATGCACTTATATAGCATTATCATGTCACCTCTTTTCCTTCTCTTCTGTAGTGTTGGTAGATTTAGTTTATTTAGTCTTTCTTCGTAGCTTAGGTCCCTTAAGCTTGGTATCCATCTTGTAGCGGCCCTTTGAACTTTTTCAATCTTGTCTATATGCTTTTTGAAATGAGGACTCTAGACTACTGATGTATATTCCAGGGTTGATCTAGTGTGTGTGTGTGTGTGTATGTGTGTGGACTTTTGGAGACTATAATTTTTATTCTTTCCAAAACTATAAATATAGAAAACAAGCGACATACCAAGAAGTCTTCATCCCCGGGGATCAGTTGGCTATCATTGTTTTGTTTACGAGTCAGCTGTGCGTTCCACGGGAGAGAATCTCTTCTTGTGTACTGTTCTTATGCATGTCTATAAAATCCGCTTCAAAAAGAAATCTTACAAAACTGTAATGTAACATGAATAATAAGCTTAATATTAAGGAAAATCATATGGGTCATCTTAAAGTTTCTGATGTCTAATCCCCAAAACGAAGATAGGTTATTTGGAAGTCGTCACTTTATTGGTATTTCCGCCAAATATCATGCTTACAAAATGAAATACCAGTGATCAATATTAATGTTCTAAAAAAAAAATACATACCTAGGAGTTGGCAGCTAAATCGTCTATCTATGCCACTGAGACGAGGGATTCATTTACAACTTGCTGTACAAAAATGCCTCCAATTTTTCGAGTCGGGAAGGTCTGCAAGTGCATTGCCAAACGTAAGATGTTTAACAAACCATAACCTGGTATGTTAATGGCTAGAAGTATGACAAAAATCCACCAAATGTACTCAATAAAATAATCGATTACTGGAAAAATAATCGATTACAATATTTTTGTGGCGAGTAATCGAAGTAATTTTCATTCATTCATTCATTGCCAGACGCCATGTATCCCAAACGGGGTGGCCAAGGGCTTAGAGTTAATTGTTTTACAGGGAGGGGCACTAATCCTCCACCAACCCCACTTGACACGTAGGGAGAACGTTATGCCAACAGCATCTGGTGTTCCCAGGCGGTCACCCATCCAAGTACTAACCAGACCCAACGTTGCTTAACTTCGCTGATCGGACGGGAAGCGGTGTACTCAACGTGGTATTATTACAAATAATCGATTATGGCCACCCCTAGTCTCAACCTCCCCCCCCCCTGCGCCCCCGCGCGCTCGCCTATATTTACTGCACTCCTGATACACTAGGATTGTTGTGTTGTCATTAGTATCAGAGAAGCAAGTATCCTGCGAGATACACATATCCTAGATAAGGTTTTATATTGCTATATATTGTGCTGTAATATATGCTGATTTGTCCTGTGTCTGACTGTGGTAATATAAGTGTAAAGGTTGTTGCCTAGAGTTTTTGTGTCCTGCCTCTCTTTATTGCACTAGCTCCGGTCTCGAAAGAGGACCCCGCTCCACGTTAGGTGAAATAGGAATGAGAAGCCGAGCCTAATTTCACCTAGCATTACACCAGTATTCCACAATTACTACACCAGTTGTATTGAAAATAGTTGTGATACTACCGAACTCTGTAATTACCAGCATTCCACAATTAAAGCACTGGTATGGGAAGAAGTTGTGATTAATGTTATAGAACAATGTATTTTCCAGTTCACCATAATTTACTGCGCCAGTTGTGTGGAAAAATATGTGATATGAGTGCACGTCCACACGTGTGCTCAGACAAGTGTTGGCAACATGTAAGCAACACAGTAACGAACAAGCTGCAAACATGTTGGGATCAACAGCGTCCAGATCATGTTGGCAACATCACGATGAAGTCTCAGATGCCTGGTATGGACGCACTTATCCCATCGCCTCTGCTGCCAGTGTTCGAAGCTGCACTGAAAAATGTTTGAATACATCTGGCCAAATACTGCTGCAAACATGTTTCCGAACATGTTGCCTGCCGTGTTGCCAACATTTGTTCGAGAGCACGTGTGGACGCGTATTATGGAACAATGTCCTTAGCAGCGTTCCACAATTTACAGGACCATTTGTATGGAAAAAGCTGTGATATTAAAAAACACTGAATTTGACAATTTCTATAATCTTTAACATTGCATGAAAAATAAATTATATATATATATATATATATATATATATATATATATATAATATATTATATTATATATATATATATATATATATATATATATATATATATATATATATATATATATATATATATATATATATATATATATATATATATATATATATATATATATATATATATATATATATATATATTAACAATGATGTGTTGAATGAAATCTGTGACTCACAGTGAGGACTGCCTGTAGTAAAAACATTCACCAAATCAAAGAGGACTGCCTGCAATAAAACCATACACCGAATCAATGCTGCAAAACTCCAAACTTCACGACATTGTTGTTGTGGTCCCAGGCTCATTTGATCGTGAGCCGGGTGAACTTCAGACACAGTATTCACTTCTACGGTGGTACACTACCCTCCTTTAGTCGATCGAGATTTGACTGACATTTAAATAACCGAACAATGGTTATGTCGGTGGTCGGTGCCATCGTCTGAAGTCATCCCACCACAGCAATAATTACCACAAGAGGGCGGAGGGACGTTGGTTACAAGATTGTGACAACGTGAGTTAACTTTTACCTGGTCGTGGTGTAGTGGTATGCTGCCTGGCTCTCACCTGAGAGTCCCGGGTTCGATTCCCGGCATATTGGTAATTTCTCTGCTGATACCACAAGAGAATAATGACAATACTCACTACCCGAAGATCCACACATTCACACACGAAAACATCCAGATGATGAGAGTCATAATTATATCAAATTATCTGGAAATTAAAATGGTAGCATAGGTAGCCATTACAATAATGGAAGAAATTAAACATTTAAATCAGTCTTAATATTCCAGTGTGTCTGAATGAGATATAATTGTCCACCCATACGAATGAATTTATGGTATATAACGACTGGTTTTCCATGAAATTAATATATATATATATATATATATATATATATATATATATATATATATATATAGATATATATATATCTATACACACACACACACACACAGAGCGAGAGATGGATAAATAGAAAAATAAGTGGAGAGACAGACTGACAGACAGACAGACACAGAGGTGTGTGTGTGTGTGTGTGTGTGTGTGTGTGTGTGTGTGTGCGCTTTCAAGTGGTGGACAGGAAGTCAGCTATATCCGCTCGATAATGCCATTTTTTTTCTTTGTCGTATAACGCCAGGTATATGACAGCAACAAAAGCTTATCTTCTTGTTACTGAAGAAGACTTTGAAATATCTGTACACTGCACTCAAACCATTAAACCTACAACGTACATTTTTACAATGTTCACCTCATGCCACACCCCACCACAATTCCAGCCCATTCCATTCAATTTCTTGTCCTCACACCCATTTTTCACATCGTATGACACTTTTATTCTAGGGCATTTTGAAATAAACCTTCAATTCACTGAAATCACAGTCCTAAAATATACATTTTCACAATGCATGTTTCTCTGTGTCAGTCGCACCGCTCACCAAATTTCCATGGCTTCCTACCCATTCTTTTGTTCCCTCGTTTATTTCTTTACCCTCACTTCCATTGTGTTTATTTTGTCTGCCTCCAGTCATCTGTGCTAAGAAATATCACTATTAGTGAAAGCATTTTAATCAAACTCCGTTATCCCTTTGTGTGTGATGATTTCATCTTTAGCCGTCCCAGCCCTGGAGGGGCTCAGGGACGGGTATTGTTTTCACTCGGTTTCGCTCTCTGTATTATTGTTCTTTTTTGTATAACTGTTAACAATTTTACTCGAAAACTACAGGTGCGATTTTGACTAAAGTTACAGGGATTATGGGCTATCATCTTCTGATCACCTGATTAAATTTTGGGCCAAAATCGGCCAAGCTCAGGCTGTAGGCCCCCGAAACTAAAAAAAAAAAAAAAAAAAAAAAAATCACCATAATTCCTTTCAAATTCGTCTCATCGACATGAAACCAAAAGCTAAAGGTGACTCATTACATCAGGGAGGTCAAACCCCAGTTAGCTGTGGGGGGGTTAGTGTCAGGTGGGCCGGGCCTAAAATTTCAAATGAGCATAAAATCGTCAATGGACACAAAATCGTTGGCCATGTGGGAGGCTGAAGAACGAGAGACAGACTTAGAGAGTATGTAAATGAGATGGAGGGGGAAACCAAGGATAAGATATGGGTTGGAGTGGAGAGACATATGAGTGGGAGGGAATAGAGAGATAGTTATATTGGAGATCGATGGTGGGATGGCGCTGAGAGATAAATGATAGAGAGATGGGGTGTATGAGTAGGTGGAAGGGGAGCCAAATGGCAGAAAAACTAATTTAATTTCCTTAATTAAAAGTGCCAGTAACCCATGGTTTCTGCACGTTTTCCACTACCAGTCACTGAATTGATATTTTGACGGTTTCTTGATAAAATCTCTTCGAATGTCATTTATACTATATATATATATATATATATATATATATATATATATATATATATATATATATATATATATGTGTGTGTGTGTGTGTGTGTTCTTACCTAATATTTCTTACCTAATTGTATCTGTATCTTTACAGGAATGAGTCAAGCTCGTACTGTCCCGTGTCTTAAACCATTTTTATCGTATATATCCTTAAATTTATGAATTGTTTTTGCACACGCTATTTCATACGGCAGTGCATTCCACTGATCAAGTGGCCTATTTGGGAAATTAAATTTCCTTACATCTTTATCGCCTCTCTTTTAATGCAGTTTTTTGCAGTCTTCTCTTGCTGATGCTTCCGCATAGATTATATATTCATTTACCTCTATTTTCTCCTTCCCTGATATGCATTTATATAGCATAATCATGTCGCCTCTTTTCCTTCTCTCCTGTAGTGTACGTAGATTCAGTTTTTCTAGTCTTTCTTCGTAGCTTAGATCCCTTAAGCTTGGTACCCATCTTGTAGCAGCCCTTTGAACTTTTTCTCTTATCTATGTGTTTTTTGAGATGAGGATTCCAGACTACTGATGCATACTCCAGGGTTGGTCTGATGAATGATGTTAATATCCTTCTTAGCATGTCTTCATTTATGCATGTGAATACTATCATATTTGCAGGCAGTGTATACATGTTCTGTACCTTCTCACTGATGTGGTCAGCCAGAGATAGTCTGTTATTGATAATCACACCTAAGTCTTTCTCTCTCTCTGATATGTATAGGGTTTTGCCTCCTAACTTATAATCCCAATCAGGTCTTTTTCCACTTTTACCAAACTTGATTACATGACACTAGTCCACATTGAATCCCATTTACAAAAATATTGCTCCATTCATGAAGTTTATTTATTTATTTATTTATTTATTTATTTTTTTTTTTGTAGCTCTTCACAAGAGTCTGTATGAGTAATTTCTCCTTTGTATTTTTGCATCATCAGCCAACATATTTAGATAGGTTTCATTTCCAGTGTTGCTATCTCTGTCATTTACCTACACTAAAAGCATAACTGGTGCCAGCACTGAGCCCTTTGGAACTCCGCTAGTCCTTCCATGAAGAGTAATTTTGGCTTAGAACTGTTCTTCTTTCCTTTTTTTCTGAGAAAATCTTGCATCCAACAGTACAGTTTGGCTCGGATTCCTCCTTGATGGTACTGTCTCCATAAAGATCTTTGATACAGTACTCTGTCAAACGTTTTCTTGAAATCTAGATAGATACTGTCCACCCATCCTTCTCTTTTCTGTAATGTTTCTGCTACTCAATCATAATAGCTCGACAGATTAGTAACACATGATTTTCCCTTCCTGAAACCAAACTGTCTTTGTGTTATCATACTGTGTTCTAGGTGATTAACCCAAACTTTTCTTATCAGCTCTTCTAATATCTTGCTTACAACACTGGTTAGTGATACTGATCGCTAGTTGAGTGGATTTTGTCTATTCCCTTTCTTGAATAAGGGAACAATGTTTGCGTTCTTCTAAATGTCAGGCAGTTTACCTTGACCCAAGGATTCCTTGAATATTAAAGATAATGGTATACTTAACTCTTCTGCACATTCATGTAGCGCCCAACATGAAATTTCACCAGAACCATTTGCCTTTCCTTTTGTCTAATATACTTAACTCCTGTATTTCTTTTTCTGATTTTTGTACATCTGGTAATACGTGTGGGCATGCATGTTCTATATCATCCGTCTCAGAATTTTTTTCTTCTGTAATAACTGTTTGGAAATTCTTGTTTAAATGCTTCACAAATAACTTTCTCTTGTGTATAGATGATCCCCTCATCCATAATGGATTTTATTCCATCTTTTAATTCGGTTTTGCTTCGGATGTAGCCTTTTTTTTTTTTTATGCGAGGAAGAAGGAACCAAAGGCCATGAGCCAGCAATAACAGTTCGCTCCAAGAGAAAAACAAAACACAAGAGAGAGCCAAATTCAAGATCCATTCATTTCGAGATGCCTGGACACACTGCGTTTGAAAGACTGGAGATCATAGGCAGCAGGAAATACAGACAGAGGGAGACAGTTCCAGAGTTGACCTGTTGCATAAAAGAAGGACTGGGAGTAATGGTTAACTCTTGCATTAGAGAGTTGGAGAGAGAAGGGATGAGAGTTTCCTGCCAGACGGGTGCTACGCGCCCGTCGTAGAGGTGGAGGAATGCATCCAGACAGTTCAGAGGAGCAGTGACCATTAAAGTAGCAATAGAAAAGAGATAAAGATGCAACAGTGCAGCGAAGAGGTAGAGGTTGAAGGGAGTCAGTAAGAGGAGGAGAGTTAATGAGACAAAAAGCCTTTGACTCTACCCTATTGAGAAGAGCTGTATGTGGGGAGCCTCCCCGCACATGAGAGTTGTACTCCACACAGGGGTGGATAAAACCCCAGTATAGAGTCAACAATTGTGCAGGGGTAAAGAAAGAACGGAGTCGGCTTAGCACACCCAATCACTTGGAAGGAGATTTTACAAGAGATGTAATATGATCTTTCCAAGATAAATCCCGAGTAAATGAAACCCCAAGCATGTTCAAGGATGATGCAGGATTAAGCTGAATATTATTAAACATTAGTGGGTATACCTGTGGAAGATTTAGTCGGGTTGACAGATGTAAGAACTGAGTCTTAGATGCATAAAAAACAACCAAATTATTTTTACCCCAGTCAGAGATACGAGCCAAATCAGACATCAGGTGTGCCATAGCCTCATCCCTTGTCTGTTGAAATAACTGCTGAGATGGGCGTTGTGGGAACCGAATGGAAAGGTGAAGGGTGGAGTTATCAGCGTATGAGTGGATAGGGTTAGATGTACAGCTTAGAAGGTCACTAATGAATATAAGGAAGAGAGTTGGTGATAAGACAGAGCCCTGAGGAACATCACTGTTGATAGATCTAGGAGATGAACGTTGGCCGTCTACAACAGCGGCTCTAGAACAATCAGAAAGGAAGCTAGCGATGAAGGCACAGATAGAAGGATAGAAACCTCAAGAGGGCAGTTTGGAAGTTAAAGATTTATGCCAGACTCGATCGAAAGCCTTTGAGATGTCAAGTGCAATGGCAAAGCTTTCGCCAAAGTCCCGAGAGGAGAATGATTAGGAGTCTGAAAGGTAGGTGAGAAGATCGCCAGTGGAGCGTCCCTGAATGAACCCGTACTGATGATCAGAAAGAAGGTTGTGATAGGAAAGATGCCTTAAAATTTTTCTATTGAGAATTGACTCGAAAACTTTTGAAATGCAGGACGTTAAAGCAATTGAACGATAGTTGGAGGGTTGGGAGTGGTCACCCTTCTTTGGGACTGGCTGAATGAGAGCAAACTTCCAGCAAGAAGGAAAGGTACAAGTTGACAGACAAAGGCAAAAGAGTTTGCCTAGGCAGGGTGTAAGCACAGAAGCACAGTTCTTGAGAACAACAGGAGTGACTCCATCTGGCCCGTATGCCTTGTTAGTATTGAGGCCAGTGATGGCAGAAAATACATCAGCTGAAGAAATTTTTATGTCAGCCATGAGGAAGTCAGAGGGGGGAAGTGATGGAGGAACAGCACCGGAATCATCTAAGGTGGAATTGGAGGAGAAAGTCTGTGCGAAGAGATCTGCTTTATCAGTATAAGAAATAACTACAGAACCATCAGAGTAGAAAAGAGGAGGGAAGGATGGTGAGGTAAAGTTGTTAGAAATGTTTTTGGCAAGGTGCCAGAAGGAGTGGGAAGAATTCGAGTTGGAGAGCTGTAAAATAGCTTTGGTTGATCACTACTTTTATTTATGATGTCTTCCTCAAACTGTCTTTGGGCTTCTCTCCTTATTCTTTTATAATCGTTTCTTGCCTGTTTTAGTTGTTATATGCCCTCTCACTATTTTGTCTTCTGTGTCTATTCCACAACAAGTCTCTTTTTTTTCTTTTGATTTTTTACATTCTGTATTAAACCATTTCTCTATTTTCTTTTCTGCTTCTTTGTGCTGTGGGATGTAATTTTGGACTCCCATTTCATAAGGTTCACAGAATATTTTATATATAACATTTATATCTTGAACCTCTAAGCTCGTTCTCCCAATCAATTTCCAAGAAGAACTTCCTTAGGTCATGGTAGTTTCCCTTTGTATAGATTAGGCTCTTTTTGTAACTTTCATTACTGTTAACTATGTCATATGGAATCCTGAAGTTGCAATTTAGTACTGCATGGTTGCTTTTGCGAATGGAGGGTGATACATTATATTGTCAATATGGCATTCTTGCCTAGTAAATATTAGATCTAGTACTGATGGTACATCAAGTTTTGTTTTTCTGGTGCTTTCCTTTACATGTTACGTTAGGAAAAACTCCTGCACGAGGTCCAGGAGCTTTTGGTCCCAACAGCTTTCCTTGCTTTTTATATCTAGAGAATTCCAATTGATATTTGTATTAAAATCTCCAGTTAATATACTTCTTTCGGATTTCTCCTCCATTCTATGTAGGAATGCTCTTAAACTTTGACTTGTACTCTCTGCCAGATCTTCATATTCGCTTCTTTCCCATGCATTTGATCTGGGTGGCATGTATAAATTTGCCACAATTACTTTCCCTTCAAATGTATGAATCTCTACTGCAATTACTTCTACTTGTGAGCGTATATCTAGTTTTATTTCTTTGACTTGCGGATTTTTCTTTGTTAATATTATAATTCCTCCTTTTTTTTAAGCTCCTATTTCTTCTCCATATATTGTATTCCTCTAGGTTTAGGGTATCGTTTGATATCCTTGGTGTTAATTTTGTTTCAGTTAGGCAAATAATATGTGGTTCATTTTCTTTGATAAATCATTCATCTCTAATAATGTAAATACCATTCCATCTACATTTGAGTACATCAACTTAATCATCTTGTTTATATACTTGTCATGTCTTGGGTCTACTATCCTCCTCCTTTTTATTCCCTGCTGGTTATGTACCACTTTCATACATGCAATCCAATTACTTTGTAAAAAAAAAAAAAAAAAACATTCTTCTCTGATCTTCCCTGGTTCTTTGTTTTTTCCTTCCTCCCACTTCTCTTTTAGTCATTCGAGTTCCTCTTGAGTCAGGCTTCTTTTTATCCATACATTTTTGAATTCCTCTTTCTCCATAAGTTTCTTTGCATTTTCTGTATCTCCTCCACAGTGTTAACACTCTGGAAGGTTACCTTCAAAGGCCTTGACTTATTTCTCTCATATTTCCCTAGGCTTTTGTATTCCTCTATATATTTATTACAGATTTCCTCTGATACTTCCTTCAGTATGTTGCCATCTCCTTTTTGTCTCTCGAGATCTTTTTTTTTTTTTTCTTCCTCCTCTATACCGCTGATTACTATAGATTTCTTGATATCTGCTGAATATTTGACCAATTAGGGATTTTTTTCAATTATTCTTTTCACTTCCTTTTTAATACTTTTTTCTTCAAATCTTGTTTCTATGTGTTTCTTTACTTTCACCACATCAACGTACGTAGTTTCCATATCATTTTTGTAGCTTTGCATCGCTTCATTCACCTGGGTTATCATCTCAGTATCGCTTCTCTGATCTATCAGGTTGCTTACTTGCCTAATTGTCTCTGCATCATTTTTTTTTTTTTAAATAACAGAACAGAGGATGGAAAAACAAATGAATAAAAAAAAAATCCATGCACCAGATTACTGGTGTCCACTGTTCATAAAATATCTGTAACAGTTAGACTTGAACAGCAGTAGGTTGAAGAATGGAGGGAAACAACTCTGGGGTAGCGAGTTCCAGACAGATGCAGTTAGGGGAAAGAAAGAATTCTGATAGGCAGAAGTTCTGCAGTATGGCTGAGTGACACTCCAGTCATGAGCACTGCCAGCTGCCCGTGTAGCACGAGGGAAGGCAGGGAGAGGTGGCACCATGGATGCAACTTCGTCTGAGCATTTGCTGTAGAAATATCTGTAAAATAACGCAAGGGAGGTAACATTCCTTCTTACTTGTTGGGGAGTTAGTTTATTAGTAATAGCCGGGTTAATAATCTAACAGCTTTGTTCTGAATTTTGTCTGCTTGTTTTAATGCAACCTCTCCACATCTGCTCCACAAACAACCGTAATGCACAGTCCTACAAAATACTCTTGCTCACAACAATAGGCTAGCTGGCAACACTAATTAGTAATATCTGGCAACTCTTAAATAATAGCCGAATATAAGAATTGCCAGATGTTACTAATCAGTGTTGCCAGATGGCCTATTGTGAGCAATGGTATTTCATTAGGTTGTGCATTTAGTTTGTTGGTTTTCTCTATATAATGTTTTAAATTGATAATTATGCAATGTCTACATGTAATATCAGTTTGGATTTAGTGCTAAGCATTGTTAAGTAATGTACGGGTACCGAGAATGTTCTGGAAATCTCGAGTTGAAGCAGGGATGGTTATAGAAAGTAGGGGGAGACAGTGGAGTGGGTCAGTCTGGTTGGAACTGTAGCAAGTAGAGTGTGGATCGATTATATTATGGATCAATCAACTGAGTCAAGAAAAAAGAAGAGGAAAGGTGGTGCAGAAAAAGAAAGAGATCGACAGGAGAAGAGGCTTGCGGCAGTGCTTTGGAATGTAGGAAAATATCTGATACTAATAAGACAAAATCTGAGTCATCTGAAATTTTTAAAATCCTGACCGGCTGGAGAAATTAGAAAGTGAGCCAACATCATCCAAAGCACTGGAAGTCAATGAACTGGAGCATGCAAAACCAACTCTGTCAGTGTCAGAAGCACCCAGCGAGAATTCTCATTTAGGTACGTCAATGACTGAAGCTAATGTCCAAAGTGAAACTGCATGCTGTTCAACTCAGTCACCTCAAAGCAGCAGTTCCACTGCTCAAATTTCAGAGAGCTACTCTTCTATCCCATACTTCAATAAACCACATGGTGATGAAGAGTGCTTGCAGTTTTGGAATTACCACCCGCATCAAATTACTGACAAGCCAGTCGTTAAAAGGTCGTTTGTTTGCAAGGATGGTACCAACAGAACCTGGTTGTCATATAATGAGGAAAGACATGCCCTTTACTGTTCTGTATGCATAGCATTTTCCAGTAACATCGACAGCCACACCAGTGCTTGCATCAAAGGAATGACTGATTGGAGATATGTCCACCTGCGTGTTGAGAAACATGAACACTCACAGTTGCATCTGAGATGTTCTGCAGCTTTCCTCATGGAATGAAAAACGTCTAACATATTTCATTTCGTCACATGCAGCCAACGGGAAGAGGTGAGAAGAAAATGGAAAGTGATAGAAAAAGTTGTGGATACGGTTAAGTTTATTGGTAAACAGGGATTGAGCTACAGAGGGAGCAAGGAAGAAGCTGCATACACAGTTGATGATGATGAGGTCAGCCATGGTAATTTTTTGGCAGTCATGAAACTCACTGGGAAATATTGATTCGTCACAGCTCAGCATCTGGCAGGAGTCATCCAGCAGAGTAAGCAACGGCATGCAGATGCAAAAGGTTCACGAGGCCGTGACTCCCTGATTACCTTGCTATCAAAAACCACAATTAATTCCGTTATCGAAGTCATCCGAGATAACATCCGTCAGTGGATATCTTTGGATATTAAAGACATGTTTGCTGTGGAGCTGGACACCACACAAGACATCTCGACACAGAATTATTGCTCTGTTGTTATCAGGTATGTCGACAGCACTGCCAATATCCAAGAACGATTAGTTGCCATTGTGAAATGTGAGGAGTCAACAGGAAAAGCTTTTGTCGAGCTCTTACTGAGGTCTTGGCAGCAATGAAACTCGACCTGAAGAACTGTGTTGGGAATTCAACTGATGGCACTGCAAGCATGCAAGGAAAATACAATGGTTTTAGTACTCTGCTTTCCAAGGAAGCTCCAATGCAGATCCATGTTTGGTGTCATGCACACATATTAAATCTTGTCCTAGCGGAAGCTACGAGCATTGTGGTACCTAGTGTATCGCAGTTTGCTTTATTGAATGACATTGCAGTGTTCTTTCGCCAGTCTTACGAACGCATGAATATATGAAGCATGCACACGACTACAGTAAAACGGTTGGGTACCATCGGAGAAACAAGATGGTGGTCAAAGGACGCTGCTCTAAAAAAAGTTTTTGGTACCTTCAGTCAACCAGATCAAGCTTTCTTTGTGGAGGTCCTTCCTGCTCTCAGTGCCATCTTGGGTAATGGAAATATCCAAGCGACTGTCAAAGCCAAGGCTAAAGGATATATTGACAGTACTCAGGTTCGAAACTCTTCTCATGGCCCAATTATTCCTACGAGTGTTTTCTTACACAACACCGCTGTCAAAGTATTTACTAACTTCACAGTTGGACCTACTGACTGTTCACCGGATGATGATTGACTTCCTGAAAAACATGAAAACCCTACGGAATAATTTCCACAAGTGCCATGGTGCTGTAATGCAGTTTGTCAAATGGGCAAACAACAAACTGGAGGAAACAGAGGAAGACCTTATCCTCGAAGCATCCATTCCAGTAAGATGACAACGACAAAGGAAATGCATGCCTGGAGAGATATGCAGGGATGAAGCTGGGTCTGCTGCCAGTCCTATGAAGAAGTACGAATTAGAGGTGTATAACTCGGTAATGGACAACACAGAATGAAAAATGGAAAGACCAACAACATTCATCGCGGATATGTCACTTCTCGACCCAAGAAACTTCAATCAACTGTCCTCCTGTGTTGGAGCAATGGGGGAGCTAAGTAGACATGTCCAGAGATTTGATGGCGATGCTACTCCTGAACAGTTGCGAACAGAACTACGAAGCCTTGCAGAACAATGGCCTAAGCTCAAACTGTCAATAGGGGATGCATATTCAGGCTACAGTGGGCAGAAGAGCACCAGTGAGTCTAGTGACAATGATTCTAATCAAGAATCATAGTGTCCATCTAGTGCAGTGTCGTGCAGAAACTGTCCTCTCTGCTGTTACAAAGTGCTGCATGACTTGAGGCTCTTCACTGATGCCTACAAGAGCACTGCTCTGGCAGACAAGCTGCTACTGACGCTGCCTGTGTCACAAGTGGCCTGTGAAAGATTGTTTTCTTTTCTGAAGTGGATAAAGAATCGTCTGAGGAGCACCATCACGCAAGACCACTTGAAGGCTTTCATGCTGATATCGATAGAGAAAAGAGTCCTGTCAAAACTTAGTAATAAGAGAATAATTGATGCAGTGGCTGCCTCAAGCAAAGAACTTCACAGGCTTCCTACATTGTAATACTATGTTCCATAAGTAAATGTAGTCTGCAAACTGTTCATTATGCAGTACTACATAACAGGACATTGTTTTGCAAAATTGTGAATACAGTACCTATATATTACAAACTATTTCTGAAATACCTCATGTTTTGCGAATACATCTAGTTCAGCACACCAGTGTAGTTTCTCATGCAATATCGGTTTGTGTTTTAAAGCATTTAGTGTTAAGCATTTGGTACTGACTATTGCAGAGGGATCAAGAATGGCTCAGAATGCTTTGGAAATCTTTAATTTCTTTAATTTTGGCATGAAACTATAATACAAAAAATAATTTGCATTAATGAAACAAATTTACATTTGCTACTTAAAAATCTTATATAATTTTTGTATCATGCTCAGAATGTCTGAATAACAAAAACAATAAGACATTGCTACAATGTATCTCTGCCTACAAGAGTGCCTCTTGAATGCCCTGAAAGGGCACAAAATGCTGTCCTCTACACCTTAAAAGTAAACAACTTTCCAGGGGCATGCCTCTGGACCCCCTTGAGCTCACGCCCCCAGTATTCGCACATTCATTTTAATCAATACATATGGGGGGGGGGGACACTGCCGTTGTTCACAGAAAGTGGGCCGACCTGATCAGAAATTGTCCGGGCCGGTTCAACCACCCAGTCTGCCCCTGACTGTACTTGCCATTTCACTAATTTTCCTTCTAAGTGATCCTACCTCAACTGTCAGCTCATCTATTGTTGTCTCTTTCTTGTTGACTTCCTTTACTAATTTTTCATTTTCCTCCTGCATGAGCAATTGTTTCTTAATTTCATCCATTTCACCCTGAAAGGCCTTCACCAATCTGTTTACCCGTTCTAGCAGCTTACTGTACGCCTCCATTTCAACCAGTTCCTGGTAGAAATGAACATCCTGCTTTCTACCTTTATCCCTTTTCTTAGCTCCTTCCAAATTTGCTTTACTAAAGTAGGTGGACATCTTGTGGTACTAGGAGCAAAGATTCTACTTACATTCCCTGGTGGCAGACTAAACACATTTAGCTGACGAGTTTGTTGGACGCATTCCTACACTACTTTGTTTTATTCCGTTATTTGAACAACTCTCTTACTTAAAACTTCCTCTTTTATATTATAACACCATTTACTTTAACCTGGTACAGAGGTTGACTGATATAAAGATACTTTAGGTATAGCCAGTTGTTGGCCAGGTTGGCCAAGCGAGGAGCGATGAAATGTACGTCCTGCCTGCACGGCGTCTCTCGTGTGTGTGTGTGTGTGTGTGTGTGTGTAAAACGTCTACTACTTCTGTCATTTCCTGTAAATTGGCATTTTCTGCTAACACAGAGATCAAGCTTCAAGTTAATCATCTCCAAGCCTCCTATTACATTCAATATTAATTTCTTAAAAACTGTATCTGAAACATGGTATTCTCTATTAATAACTTTAATAAGCCAGGGACTGCATTAAAAATAAAGTAACAGTTGGGAATCAGTCTACCGCAGCACATCATTGCTGTTGTTTACTGAGGATCCCCCTTTTGGCTTTTAGTGATTATTGGCCAAGCGAATTAGGCCCGTTGTACATGGTCCAAAGGAAAAGAGACCTTATAATGGCATGCAACAATTGCAAAAATTCACCATCATCATCATCATCTCCTTTCATACCCTAGGGCAGGATGAGTAGCAGCAACGTCCAGACAGCCCAAATTTGCGCAGTTCAATGGGCCATGTCTCCATTCACTCACCACTCAAGCTCCCGGAATCCTGGCTCTATCTGATACGCCCAAAACATTACCCACGTTCTGTAGTTTCACAAAAACATATCCGACAGTCAATCCGGACGCTGTTACGTTAAAAACGGTTGCCACATCCCTGACCATGCACTTCTCCTCACAATATTCTCTTGTCAATTCCATACCCTCACTGACTTCCAAACGTCTCTTTCTCACACACTCATCCACCATATCCTTCCACCTTCTCCTTGGCCTACCTCGTCTCCGCCCTTCTTCAGATTTGCTCAGATATACTGTACCTTTTCACCACTCTGTTGTCATCCATTCCCTCAATATGACCATACCATCTCAGATCACTCTCTTCGATTTTGGTGTCCACAGACTTCCTCGCTCCACATCTTTCATGAATCACATTATTCCGTATCCTATCCACTCTCTGTACTCCACATACATTCCTCAGCAGTCCCATCACCACTGCTCTCACTCTTGACTTATCATTTTAATGCCACACCATAGTCTAACATCCATATGTTAAAGTTGCACTAACACTCCTTCATGTAAGCCTCATGCAGCTGCAACACTCAAGCCTCTGTTTCTTATCTAGGCCTTCATTGCATCAGCTACTTACCTTCCTTGTGTCACTCTACTTTCCATTTTTTTTTTTTTTTCACATTTCCCTCTCTTTTTTATCGGTGTACCCAGGTATTTGAATTCTCACCACTTCCAGTCTCTCTCCATTCACTGTAACATCACACTGGGAGTCACCTTCTCTCTCAGTAACCATCACTTACTCTTTCCTACAATTACTCTCAAGGCACGGCTCACAGGCATCAACAACACTCTGCACTAGTCTACCAAGTTCTTGTCCGGTATTTGGAAGTAGTACTGCATCATTAGCATACAACAGATTTGAGATATTCCATCCATCGCCATTAATTACCAATGCCATCCCCCTCTCCATTACTCGTGTTTTTACTTCTCTCATTACCCCATCGATATATATATTGAACAACCATGGGGACATCACACAACCTTGTCACACGCCCACACAGATCGTGAATCATTTACTGAGATGCCCATTTGCCTTTACATATGCTTCACTACCGTCATAAAAACTCTTGACGGCACCTAGCAGCTTACCATCTACACCGTACATGCAGAAAACCTTCCACAATCTATTTCTGTCTACTTGGTCGTATGCATTTTCCAGAGCCATGAATGCCATAAACACCTTAATGTTCATCTCACAAGCCTTCTTCAGTGTCTGTCTTACTGCAAATATCTAATTCACACATCATCTGCCACTCCTAAAGCCACCCTGTTCATCACTCAGTAGGTTAAAAATTACGGGATTAAATTGTGAAGTCAGCCTGGAATATCGTAGGCTAAATTCCTTGGTCCGAATTCACTGACGTTTGAAGTAATCAGACATCCCCTTAGTTCCCTTCTCTGCAGCGCCTCACACACGAATGAATTGTACGTTTGGCATTGGTGATATGAGTTAATATTTTCACTGAGTCAGGATATTCCACTACACTGGCTCCAACATCATTTTCTCATATTTCGAAATTCGATTTTTGTTCTTACCAAATATTGGAGAATGGTCTGACGTACCTGGCAATGCAAGTTTTAGCTTTTTGAACCCATCCTGTGCTTCATAAGGAAGTGCGATAAATTTCTCCAAATGACTGCCTACACGCCAGTGAAAACTAGCAGACAAAATCGTATCCATCTGGCAAGCTCTACTGCCCACACGCCTGTTTAAACAAGCAGACACAATCGAATCCAACAGGCAAGTGCTCTACCTATGGCAGTTTCATCCGTCAGTCTGTCTGTCTGTGTGTTTGCTCTATACAGGCTACAATTTTGTGCCTGTCGGTCAAAGGTCCTGGGGCTGGATACTCAAAACGTTTAACGGCGCCTTTTGTGCCAAAGGCGCCATTACACATCGCCTTTTCGTGAAAGGCACATACTCAAAACCTCGGCTGTGCTCAGCCATATTGGAAAACATGGCTCGTTAGCGCCTTACGGGACCGGCAGAGTCGGGGGAGCCCTAGCGATCGAAAAACGCCTTTCCTGGACAACAACAACAACAAGTGGGTGATGTGTGTGGTGCTCCTCGCACGTATTTAGATGAATTACTGCCTCGTTACCTTATTTGGAGTGGAATGGTTTGAGTCAGAAGTAGTTACTGGGTAACAAGATATATTCTAGAAATAATGACGTAACTGGAGTATATGTGCGGTATGTGGATGTAGTCAACTTACCGGTAAGGGCACATGCGGTTGAATAATGTTTCTCCAATACATATAGCCATAATTCATGCTGCGCCAAAGTGTATCTAATGTTACAGTTGTTTGCTCAGTGCCTATAGGTATTTATATTCAGTAATAAATTAACAATTCAGCGTGATTTCTGTTGGATCAGTTGCTCCTAGAGTAAGCCTAACCCCCAGTACTTCAGTTAATAGTATTTGGATATATTCAGTTTTCACCCTAATAGTTACTGATCTGAATAGTCAGGTTGCCTATTTGAAGGTAAATTTTCTATTCCAGGGAATGTGTGGAAAATGTAATTTTATGAAAACCCTAGTCAGTTTGTGAAATGGATTTTAACTTGTTGAATTTATCATGATTATATTAATATAAATGAAGGTTGCAGTTATATGAGGTTAAATTACAATATTTAAGAAGGGTTAGGTTAGATTAGGTAATGTTAGAGTAATGTTAGGTTTGGTTAGTAAAGGTTTGTTTAATAAAAGTTTTGACCAGGTTATGGTAAGTTGCACAATGCATAATGTACATTAATCTAATCCAACCTAGCCATATTTAACCAAACGTGAACTGACATTAACTGAAATCTAACCAAAATCATCCTGGTCTAAAAATCAATTTCACAGACTGAATAGTCTATCTGTCTATCTATCTATAGCCCGACGCCCTACACCCGCAAAGAGTGGTTGCAGACAAAACGCCTCCAAGTCGCTCTGTCACCCACCATTTGACTACCATCCCCCCAACTCACCCCCCCTCCCTCATATACCTCTCAACTCCATCCCTCCACCTCATCCTCGGTCTACCCCTCCCTCTCCCTCCCTCCACCTCACCTACATACACCCTCTTAGTCTTTCATTCTCTATTCTCTCCACATGTCCAAACCACGTCAGTATGTTTCTCCTAATCTTCTCAACCACATCCACATCCACCCCACAATGTTCCTTCACTTCTTCATTCGTCAACCTGTCCCTCCATGACACTCCACATGTTCCTCTCAAGTAACTCATTTCCACTGCTCTCACTCTTGACTTGTTCCCCTCTTGCAAGGTCCACGCCTTGCTTCAATATGTCAGGGTAGGGATCACAATACTGTCATGCAGTGACTTTTTAACTTCCATACTCACCTCCCTATTCTCATCACTGCTTTCAGTGAACCAACAACCTTCCTTCCCTGCTGTACCCTTTCAAGTACTTCATCCCCCAAAGCTCCATCCTTACTCATCACACTACTCAAGTACTTGAATGCATTAACATTCTCCATATCCTCACCATCCAACCTCACTGTACATTCTGTGACTTCATTCCTCTCAAACACCATAACATTACTTTTGTTTACATTAACTTTCAGCTTTCTCCTCCTACACACTGTCCCAAATTCATTCACCAAACCTTGCAACTCCCATTCATCTTCGCTCAACAATACTGTATCATCAGCAAACAGCAACACCGGAATCTTCTAAATCTCACCCTCATTCATTAGAGCCACCCCCGCATCCACTGCCCTACCTTTCACCTCCTTCACAACCCCATCCATGTATATATTAAACAGCCATGGAGACATCACACAACCCTGTTTCAGTCCCACATTGAGATCAAAGAACTCACTCGGCTCACCATCCACTCGCACCGTAGCCCTAGCTCCTTCGTACATACCCTTCACATCATTCAACAATTTCCCCTTCACTCCATATATTCTTAATACCTTCCTCATACCATGCCTATCTATTCTGTCATAAGCTTTCTCCAAGTCCATGAAGGCAGCATACACGTTCTTTCCCTTCTCTAGATACTTCTTCACTAAACATTTTAGAACAAATATCTGATCTACACACCCTTTTCCCTTCCTAAATCCCCCATGTTCTTCTCCAACTAGCTCCTCTGTCATATGCCTAACCCTATCAATGAGTATTGTACCATATATTTTACCAGTCACACTAAGAAGGCAAATACCCCTATGGTTACCACATACTTCTCTCTCCCCGTTTCCTTTGTATAAAGAAACAATTATACCTGATTTCCAGTCTTCTGGGACCCTTCCCTCTTCCCAAGCCAACCTACACATCTTCCATATCCACTCCACAACAATCTCACCCCCATACCTCCGCATTTCACCACACACTCGATCAATTCCTGGGGCCTTTCCCAACTTGATCTTCTTCATTGCTTCCACTACTTCCGCCCTACTGATCTCTTCCTCCCTCCTCTCATCTCTTCTTCTCCCAGCCATTCCCCAACCACTTATACTCGCACTGCTCTCACTCTCTACATTCAACAAATCCTCGAAGTGCTCCTTCCATCTCCTCAGTTTCTCTCTCTTCTCCACCAACAATCTGTTATTCCTATCTTTCACTCCTCTACTATTTCCCCTTTCACACTGCCTTACTTTCTTTATCTCCTTCCAAAACAATTTCTTACTCTTCCTCCATTTCACACTTAGATTCCTCCCAAACACTTCATCCACTTTCTTCTTACTCTCCTTCACCAGTCTCTTCACCTCCCTTCTCCTGCTCACATATACCTCTCTCTTCTCTCTCTCATCTTCTCTTCTACCTCTACTCGCTAACCATTCACTAAATGCCTTCTTCTTTTGTTCCACAGCTCGTTTCACCTCATCATTCCACCATGCTGTCCCTAGCACACCCTTGCATCTCCTCCTCATTCCACAAACCACCTCCCACGGTGTTCCTATCTCTTCTGTGAATATCTTACATACGTCTTCCACCCCTTCCATCTGCTCTAGCTCATACTTTCCCAATCTTTATTCCACTATGCTCTTATACTCTGCCATTTACTCACTATCATGCAAATTCTCCACTCTTCTCACAGGAGCTGTTTCCTCCAGTCTTCCCCTTCGTCTCCTCAACCATTTTCTTTGCAGCTTTACCCTGGCCATCACTAAGTGATGGTCCGAGACTTCTTTCCCCCACCCTCTCCACACTCTTGCATCCAACACGTCTTCTTATTAGCTCATCCACACACACATAGTCTACAGTATCATTTCCTTTCGTTCAACAAGTTCACCATCCATCCTCCTCATTACTCTTCATGTATACCGGTGGATCATCTTATGCCGAAAGTAGGTGTTGGCTATTGCCAACCCCTTACCAGCACAGATGTCCACCAAAGCACTACCATTCCCATCTGCTTTAAGTGGCACACCCTACTGACCAACCACTCCATCCACTCATACATTCCCAACTTTGCCATTCATGTCTCCAATCAAAAGCACTCTCTCGCTTCTCTCAGATTTGTCCATACATGCTTCTCCTCTCACTCAAAACTCATCTTTCACTCTTGCCACTCGGTCCTCTGTCAGAGCATACGCACATACAATCGCCCATGCTTGTATACATACTTTCATCCTCATCCATACAATCCTGCACCCACTGTTCCATACTCTTTTATATACTCCTTCCACTTCTTGCTTATCATCAGACATACTCCCTCTCTTGCCCTCTCATTCTCATTAACTCCCGCACATATACCTAAACCATATTCCCATTCTCTCTCTTTCACCTTATCATTTAGTTTCAGTCAATCCACATATATCCACTCTTGCATCCTCAAGTACCTGAACAATCTCTCTCTCTCTTTCACTTCATCATTCACTCCTCTCACATTCCACGTTCCCACCCTCAATAAGTCCTTTGTCCGTTGCTTAGTCGTCAACGTATGGTCCGTTCTGGTCTGAGGCGCTTTATTCGTTTGTTTAGTTAGTTCTTTTTATGGGGTGGGGCACTAACCCACCACCCCTTTTAGTCGACTGAATAGTGATTTCACAAATTGACTATTTTCACAGATTTTCTGTAACATTATAGGCTATAACCTACTGTTTTTTGTTGTTGTGGTTGCAAAGTGAGTACTGTGAAGTATGTGGTTAGAAATGAAGATTTTGGCAGTCTAACTTTGGTCTTGCTAGCCCCTTTATTTTTTATTTTTTATTTGGTCAGTCACCTTTCCCCCATAATATCCCCTGAGCATTAAACCAAATCCTCATTGTGGTAAGGGTATGGCACCTAACCTGGAGGTGCAAAGGCCCAATACAGTAACATGCAACAACGGAAAGTCCACCAACGACAGGTTTCCCCACAATTACGCTTTGAATACTGTAGGTTAGAGTTGGATAGCCAAGGTTATGATAGCCCAGTTTAGGATACTGGTAGGTTATATGAAGGTTTGTTGTCCAAAACTACAAATTTATCCCCTCAGAATTCCTCCTATGTTATACCAACTGAACTCAGACCAAATTAACTAAACCTAATTATTCTAAATCAATTATGACAAGAAACATATAGCTTTATGGGAATGTTGTGCATGTGATGAAACATATCTGCTGTTCTAGTTGGGCCTATACGCTACAAGACAGACAAAACCAAGGAAAATTTGGCTTGAAACTGAAACGCAGTAATGCTGGTGTTTCTCCCATTTTTAACCTAATTTCTCTCCCTGGGACAGCAGCTGTTGTTTCACCAGTAGGTCTAGAAAATGAAATAGCAACTATTTTTCTGGCATAGAGAAGAGGAATACTGGCCAGACAAATACCTTGTCATATATACTTGTTTCAGGGGATGTGTTTAACCAGTGATCTCATGAAATCCCTAAGGAATTCATGAAATGGGTTAAAATTAGGATGGCCCAATAGGGTTAAGATAATTTAGGCTGCTGTTAAGTTAGGCTATGATAATTGAGGCTAAGTTTAGGTTAGTCAGGTTAACTTGGGCTGTGATTAGGTTAGGCTGGGATAATCGACGTTAAGTTAACCCTTATCCACCGGTTGATGTGTATGCACGACAGGATTCAGGGCACGCACGGCCGCTGGTTGACTTGCTATACCGCACTCACCTTCCCGACAGTGTTTGAGCGTGGGACCATTTTCTGTGATACCTACAGGGTAGGTAGGACCCACAGGTACCCCGCAGTTGCGCGGTTCAGTTTGTACTCGGCAGTGGTAGTGAAAGGAGTCGTGTAATCTTCCTCGACATCATCCGATTCCTCATCGACCCAGCAAAAGTCATGCCCTTTGTGCCAGGGAAAGGTCTTAGTGATAGTGCCATAGGACGTGCCCTAGACGAAACTGTGTCATCTAGTACACTTAGTGAAAGTACGTCGTCAGAGGGTAAAGAGAGCTACCACATGGAGAGCGAGCTCTCTTGCCCTCCAACCACTACTCGCTCTCTGATGCCAGAGAGGGCTCTCCAACTTCTTCAGGAGGAAGGGACAGCCTACGAGAACGATGATTTTGGTGATGAGGTGCAAGATGACCCAGGAGATCGGGAAAGTGGCCGTGGACCTGGCGGACATATGCGGAAAAAACGCCGCAGAGCCATTTCCCCAACACTCTCCCCGCCTGCTCACCGACGTGTCTTCCTCCACCACTCCCCCACACCTCAGCCTACCACTTCAAGGGCAGAATCGCCTCAACCAGGCCCTTCAGGAGTAGTATTTCCTAGACAGGAGCCACATGGTAATATGCAGCGCCGAGGGTCTCCTATGGAAAGTTCCGCGTCAGGTGAATCATCACCCGCTTACTTCCCCACCTCTCCCTCTCCCTCTCCTCTCCTCCCCCCTGCCCGTGGCCATGCACGTGATCATGCATGAATGATGGAAAAACGCAATGCAACTGCCAGACGGCCTGCTATACCACATGTGGGTAGAGTGGGTAGGATGGTGCCGGCTTTGAGCCGTCTGTGCCGGCATTGGATGAGGAGGGTGCAGGTGTGAGGGAGGATGTGCTTCCCCCCGGGCCCTGGACTATTAGTAGTCTATTCAAGGCCATTTTCATGACTGCAATTATGCAGTACCTGGTGGATGAAGTAAACTTCCACCAGGCCCTGTGCATGCATTGGCTGGACGTACCTGCAAGCGAGAGCACACACATGCGTGAATGGATACCTGTTGAGGTGGGGGAGATGTTTGTGTGGCTCGCCCTGACCTCGCTGATGGCGCACGTAAAAAAAAAAAAAACGTGCTCTGCGACTATTGGTTGGTGGATGAACTCGTTGGCATACCTGTCTTCGGCAAGTACATGGACCGTGATAGGTACCTGGCAGTTCTCAGGTTCCTACACTTCAATTGAAGTTTCGGGCGTGCACCGAACGACAGGTTATGGAAAATAAGACCAATCTTGACAATGCTGAAAGAGTCATTCTCCAGGGTTTTCCATCCGTTCCAGAAAGTGGTTATTGACAAGTCGCTGGTGTTATTCAGGGGCAGGCTTGCATTTATTCAGTATGTGCCATCAAAGCATCACAGATTTGGCCTGAAATTCTTTGTGCTTTGTGACTGTAAAACTGGTTATGTGCTGGATGTAATAGTTTACATGGCAACAGATGTTGATATACCTAGCAATGATCCTCATGGATTCTCTGCATCAGTAGTGAAAGTGCTGATGGAAAGGTATTTCAACAGGCACCACATTCTGTATACCAGCAATTATTACACAGCCCCGGCATTGACAAATACCATGGTATTGGGTCCTGCGGAACTGTTAGGGCCAACAGAAAGAATTTCCCAGTATTTTCGGCAAATACTGAGAAAGGAGCCCTTCTGACAAAGAAATGTGGGAACATGTTAGCCCTTCACTGGCATGACAAGAGACGGGTTAACATGTTGTCTACAGTTCATAAGGGTGTGCTGGAGGAAACTGGTAAAACAGAATACAGGACCAGGGAACCCGTGTTAAAGCCACATCCAGTCAATGATCACAATATCAACATGCGGCTGGTTGATAAATCGGACATGTAAATTGGTGAGGTCGATTGCCTTCGTTAGTCCTGCAGGTGGAACAATAAGGCGTTCTTACACCTTCTTGATATCGCCGTCCTGAACAGTTTCATACTTTTCAAGGAGCTTGTCAGGAAACCTCTCTCTTTACGAGAGTTTCAGAGAGAGCTGGCACGTGAACTCCTTGAGCAATATTCAACTGCTCAGGTGACAGGTGCTAGGCGAGGGACAGCGGGTCCAGTGGACAGGCTCAGCTGTGCTGAATATTTCCGTCGGCATAAGATTGTGGAGATCAGGAGAACAGCAACATGTCGTCTGGCACACAGGTGGTGCCACGTCTGCTGCACAGCCAAAGGCCGTCCCCCAGCACGAAAAGAGACCTCGTACCAATGTGCAGAATGCAAGGTCCCCCTATGCCCCAAATGCTTCTCAGAGTATCACTCCGAGCGTGAGTACTGAGTAGGTGTGTGGGGAAGTGTAAACAGTGTACAGCAATGCACAAGTTTGTGTATTTTCATAAATGAGTGAAAAGTGTGATAGTATGAGTGAAGTATAGTAAGTGCTAAGACGTAAGTCATTTATAATAAATTCTACAAGTGCATATAAGTGAGTTATAGTAATTGCAATATAGAAGTTGATACTGTATATTGGATATTGGGTAGAAAATTATTGGAAATACTTTGCATTTGCCTAAGTGTTACCTGAGAGAAAACCACTTGTGATCGGGCCACAAAGAACAATAGCTGCTTGGCTATACCTAAATTATTTCACTCAATACTCAGGGAGATTGTGCCAAATATGAGCATCAGTGTATCTGTGATGTGAAGTACAAATAATGTTAGTTGTGTGAAACATTTATATGATTTTCGCTATAACCCTGATTAGTACAAAGCAGTCTGATTTACAGTACAAATAATTACATCATACTCTACGATAATGCGTGAAAGAGCAACAACATTTACTTGTCAAAGTGTAATTATGCGTAATGGTGATGTACAGTGCAGTTCAAAGTGTCATAGTGAAGGAGAAATATGATTACTTACGGAAGAAGTGAGAACAGAAAAACGAGGTAAAGGAGAAATATTCCTTATGGAAGAAGTAAGTACAGAAAAACGATGAGATATTTCCTTTCCCACACACCTACGGGGCATAGAGGCATAATGGAGCGGGCGGTAAATCCTTGGGTGAGCCACAAGAACCGCGTGATGACTCATTTTCACGCCGGTGAGTAAGGAGTAGAAAAAATGGGTGGAATCTTCCGCATTCCATCCGAGGATGCACGGGCAGTGTAACAATCACCACTCCAAGCAGTGCTGCCAAGGCTAGCCGGCTGGGCCAAGGCCACAGCCAGTGGCTTGTGCTCGAAGCAGTGCACCAAATCATGAAAAACCACTCGTCTTCAACTCATCCTTACTCATCGACGGGACCACCTAGAGACCTCAGGATACCTTCATTGGAATGAGGAAGAGTTGATGAGTCTTTTGAACTTTAATTTGAATCTCTGGCTATTATAGTTTGTCATATATAAGGGTTTGAAGTAAGGGTATTTTTCCCAAAATCTCAGAAATCGCCCGTAGGGAGGAGTGTGCGGCGGCCGGGAACCCCCCGGCGGCTAAGGGTTAAGGTTAGTCGGGTAAGGTTAGGTTAAATTTAATATAGAAAGATGGTAAGTTGTTAATTGTTCATCTAAATTAACCTAACCTAACTAACCTAGCCTAATGAAAACTTAACCTAGATTGTCCCAGCTTAACCTAACCGCAGTCTAAATTAACCTTTAATAACCCATCTTAATTTAAACTAATTTCACGAATTCCTAAGGGATTTCTTAAAATCACAGGTTACACAAAGTCCCTATATATATATATATATATATATATATATATATATATATATATATATATATATATATATATATATATATATATATATATATATATATATATATATATATATATGTACAGTGCTCGAGTGTGTGTTTCGTACACAGGTGAACCAAGGTTCTCGCCCTGCCAGGGTAATAAACTTTGGGAGAGTTCACCCGGCCACGTACTGCACTGGCGGACACAAAGGGTGCTGTGGTTGAACCAGTGTTGCTTACTGTAAAGTATGCTTGCACCCAGTCGGCTTGCACGGGCCTATTACAATTGGTTCACAGACTTTACACATCCAAAGCCACTCCAACACTACAATTACACTTACAAGCACTTCTCACCTTACATACAATCTCTACCAGACAGTCTGAGCCACTTGGTAGAGATACATTGGCTGTATCGTCCCGACTTCGGTCGGGATAGGCCGGGTCTGCAGTGGATACTCAAACGGCTGATTATGATGATATATATATATATATATATATATATATATATATATATATATATATATATATATATATGTATATATATATATATATATATATATATATATATATGTAAAATGTGTGCATTAAATATGTAAGGAAGGTGTTACTGAAGGTACTATACACACATGAATAGACTGTATCCTTATTTTCGGCAGTGAGTTATAGGTCCTTCATAGAACTTTGAAGTAAGTGCGACTGAATCCCAGCTTATGTTTATTTATGATTCTCACAAAATACAACTACGAAAACGGAAATATGTTGGGACTACTGCGTTGCACCCTCACTTCATGTTTTGTTTACGTCCGTCAGCTAAGAGGAAATGCTGCTTTGCGATTGGGAGACACTTCCAAAGAGTATTTTTATAATGCTGCTGTGATTGGCTGGGGTATCAAACGGCGCCTTCTGAGGGTTAGTTGCCTTTCCACAGAAAGGCACACCATAGAACCCTTTAAAATTGTTTGAGTGTGGGAGTCGGGTGTGTCCCCAGCGGCGCCATTGACCTGCCGTACAAAAAGACGCCGTTCATCAACTGGCGCCATGGCAAAAGGCTCGTTTTGAGTATCCGGCCCCAGGAAAGGTTGATCGCTAGGACTCCCCCGACCCTGCCGGTCCCATAAGGCGCAAACAAGCCATGTTTTCCAATATGGCCGTGCCCAGCCGAGCTTTTGAGTATGCGCCTTTCACGAAAAGGTGATGTGTACTGACACCTTTGGCATGAAAGGCGCCGTTAAACGTTTTGAGTATCCGGCCCCTGGCAATGCAATTTTTAGCTTTCTAAACCCATCCTGTGCTTCATGATGAAGTGCGAAAATTTTTGCTAAATGACTAACAACATCCCAGTGAAAACGAAGCAGACATAATCGGGTCCATCTGGTAAGCACTTTACTAATCACATGCCTTTGAACACTAAGCAGACAATCGGATCCATCCGTGAAGCGCTCCGCCTATGGCAGTTTCAGTCAGTTTATCGATCTGTGTATCCATCCCATCCAAGGTGGCCACAACATTACTACTCCTTCCATAAGTAGAGTCTTTGTAAACTGATATGAATAACTTACTCTTTTAAGGTGAGAAACAATCCAGTATTTTATGCTGTCGAAAGACAATTTTATTCTGCTGAGAGTGAGTCATAGTTGCCAGAGAGAGTTAATACTGTCAACATTAACCCTCTCATGACGGTGAAGCTCTAGTATTTCATTCCACCTAATGCCAGGCGAATTATTCAGCTGAGAGCAAATCATAGGACGCTGACACTGTTAATAGTACACCTGGTAATTACAGAATAAATAGGATGGAGAAAATGTACAGTAGAGATGTGGAAAAGTAATAAATGATTGAATATGGAAACAGCTTGGTGGAAGGAGAGAGAGAGAGAGAGAGAGAGAGAGAAAGAGAGAGGCGGATAATGATATATAATAGACAATACTGAACAAAATAACAGCTCATGTAACGAATGCATCACGTTACTGGAAAAATGTAGTTCCGATCCTGGACCCACACAAACCAGACCCAGCTACTTCTACTGGTATCTATTGCGGCTTCTGTTAAAATGTATAGAATGGAAATCTATCCACAAGTCTATGTATCTATATCTACCTATCTCTTCATGTAACCATCTACCCATCCATTTACCTATCAGCACAAATGGCTGAGAAACATTAATTAGATTTTTTTTTTAACGATCCGCAACCGCTCTGGCCTAACAGCTGCTGTTCCTCCTCCTAGGTATAGACATAGAAACCATACCTGAACTAGACAAATGTAACAATATCGCTACAGGTAGACATTCTTCCATATAGCGCAATTGTTGCATACAATAATGGCAGCTTGGCTGTACAGAGCTGCACCATACCTCGCGATGAACATGAGGCTGCAGCAACGCTCCAAGCACACTGCCACACATTCACACAAAGAAGAAGAATATTCACAAAATATTTTATAACTAAGCATGAGCAGTTTGAGCACAAAAACTACAAGCTCATTTTATTTCCTCCACAATCACACAATACAGAGATGGCCCTAGGCTAATGCAAAGGACTAAACTTTGAAACAGCGCCAACATTCTATAGTTCACTACCTACACTACAGTTAGACAAGACACAACAAACGTTAGGGATGGTGAGAGTTCATCAAAATTAAATACAACCTAATCCTTTTCACAAAAATAACGTAGTTAACAGAAAACACGTATCCTTTGACAAAGTCAAAGAAATATCATCAGTACAATCAAAATTCATAGTCAAAATAAAAAAAACTATTTTCAAACTGCCACATGGGTCATGCTTTTCAGGATATAGCCTGTCACTCACCTCATAAAAATTTCCAGCACAATAATAACCGGCAAATATACTGCAAAGCCATCTTATTATTAAAAACATATCTTGTGAGCTGGAAATCTTTGCTTAGTACAATGTTTTCCGCTACTGAGCTCAGTCTAGTTGTCAAGTTATAGTAACTGGATCGTCAAGTTACAGTGGTGCTCACTAAAGCACATATTGGATATCTGAACATTCTCTTTGACTCTATACAGCCGTCATAAGGCTCCCCTTTACCTGACGCGTGTCCCGGCTTCTGCTCACAATATGTACACTCACATGGTTCATTAGTAGGAAAATGACAAACACTTTGATCATGTTGAATTTGTTGTTATTATTCCATGATTAACTTTTTTCCACTGTTACTTTGTTTATTGCATGTTCAACCATGATCATTTAGGATGTTCGACAGGCAATGAAACTTTTGATAAAAGCTTCATGCTCTGCCCCCACACCACGAACAACAGCTCAGTTTTTTCGATCAGACAGGGCAACTAAGAACAGAAGTAAGCTGCTTATTCTTGGATGTTTTGTATTTCTTTCAGCTGCAGACAGAATGGAGATCAATCAGACATTCTGAGTTGGAGAAGAACTTTGTGTTAATGACCACCGGTGCAGCCATGGTGGGGAGTGGGGGGAATCTAACAAATTAAAAGGATTAGGAAGGTAGGCCTTTAGTAATTTATTTGTATTTTTATTAATTCATTCAGGAGTGGTCGGTGGGGGCGCCCCTCATCCATTCACTCGGTGTTGTGGTACTATTTTCCCGGGTGACTCTACAATGAGTGACAAACCAAATGATTTCCTGTAAACCAGGAAATCATTTTGGGGTAACTCTATAACTAGATATCACGTGTTGCCAATGTGTCAAAAAGTGGGTTGGCATAGGGTTAGTATCCTTTCCCGGAAAACAACTAACTAAAAATACAATCAAGAGCCGAGAACCGGACAAAGACATGGTACGAATTGATACAGGGAATGTAAGGGTGCAAACGATGAGGTGAAAGACAGAGATTGTTCAGGTGAATGAGGGTGCAAAAGTGCACATATGTGGATTGAGACTAAATGATTAGGTGAAGGTGTGAGAGAGTGGAGGTATGAATGGAGTATATGCACGGGAGTAGGTGAAAGTGAGAGGGCAAAAGAGGGTGTATGCACTGTTGTGTGCAAAAGGTTAAGGATGGAGAATATAAGAGTATGGATCAGATGGTTCAAGGATTGTGTGGGTTCGACTGAAAGTAGGAATACAAACGCAATTGATTGTGTGTGTGTATGCTTCAACGCAAGATCTTGCAAGCAGAGTGAAGGAAAAGTTCAGGACAAGTGTGGAAGCGTGCATGAAAAAGTCTGAGAGGAATGAGAGAGTGTTTTTGATTGGAGATATAAATGGAAAAGTAGGGAATGTGAAGGTGGATGGAGTAGTTGGTGAATGGAGTTTGAGAGGAATGAGGGAGTGTTTTTGACTGGGGATGTGAATGGAAAAGTGGGGAATGTGAAGGTTGACGGAGTAATTGGAGTGTGGGGTGTGCCTGCAGAGGTGGATGAGAATGACAGTGCTTTAGTTGATATTTGTGTGGGGCATAAAATGATCGACAGGTATACGTTGCAAGCGATGAGAAGGGTGGGTGGTGGACTGTATGAACGGAAGGCAATGACTAATTATGTGTGTGTGGATGACAGAATCAGAAGGTATGTAATGGATGCAAGACCATGCAGAGGTTGGGGTGGTGGACTTTCTGACCACCAACTGGGGATGATGAAAGTCAAAGTTCAAGAGCAATGGAGGAATAAGAGGAGGGAAGGACAAGAGGAAGTAGTCCATACAAGGAGGGAAGAAAGACTGAAAGGGGATGGGGAAAAATGGAAGAATATAAGAGAGAAGTGGAGGAGCGATTGAGTAAATATGATTGGGAGTAGATGGGGGAGGTGGAAGGGGTGTGCAAGATATTCACAGAAGAAATCTGTCCAGCATGTGAGGTGGTGTATGGGGTGAAAAGAAGACGAAAAGGGGTGCAAGGAACAGCATGCTGGAATGAAGAGATGAGACAAGCTATGGCGCAAAAGAAGAAAGCATGTGGTGAGTGGATGGGGAGAAGAGGCATGGAGGAAGTTGACAGACGGAAGAGAATTATATGAAGAGAGGAAGACGGGTGAAAAGATTAGTAAAAGAGAGTATGAAGTGAGTGGATAAGGAATTTGGAAGTAATCTGAGTGTAAAGTGGAGGGAATGTAAGAAGAAGTTGTGGAAGGAGGTCAAGAGAGTTAGAGTGGGCGATAAAGAAGTTTTTAGAGGAGTGAAAGATAAAAATGGCAGATTGATAGTGGAGAAGAAGAAAAGGAGAGCAGATGGAGAGAACACTTAAGGAAACTGTTAAACAGAGAGAATAAAAGTAATACTAGTATAAGTGGCTGGGGAAGAGAGAAATGAGAAGGGAGGAAGAGATCAGTTGGATAAAACTAGTGGAAACAACGATGAAAGTCAAGATGGGGAAAGCTCAAGGAATTGATGAAGTGTGTGGTGAAATGATGAAGCATGGGGAGAGAGAGTACTAAAATGGATGTGCTGATTGGCCTGGGAGGAAGGTAAAGTCCCGGAGGATTGGAAACCAAATAATTATAAGTATATAAAAGGGGAAAAAGAAGCGTGTAGTAGGCATAGAGGCATTTGTCTTCTTAGTGTAGTAGGAAAAGGATATGGCAGGATTCTTACTGACCGAGTTAGAGAAATAACAGAGGAATTAATTGGAGAAGAACAGGGGAGGGAGGTTAGGAAGGGAGGAAGTTGTGCAGTTCAGATATTCATCCTTTGGTCTTTAGTGGAAAAGTTTCTAGGGAAGGAAAGGAAGTTGTATGCAGCCTTTATGGATTTGGAGAATACATAATATGACTGAGTAGATAGACATAGAATGTGGAAAATATTACGAAAATATGGAGTAAATGAGTAGATTTTGAATGCCATGAAGAGTATGTATGAGGGTGTTAAGGCTGCAGTGCGTCTGGGTAGCGAACTGAGTGAATTTTTCTGTCTAAATGTTGGATTGAAACAGGGATGTGTCATGTCCCCATGGCTGTTCAATCTGTATATTGATGGGATTATAAAGAGGTACAAGGTAGGGCAATATATGTAGGGTAGTATAATGAGAAAGAACAGGATTTGGAAACTTCCTGTACTGTTGTTTGCAGATGATACTGTGTTGTTAAGTGAAGACGAAGGGGAATAGCAATGCTTGGTGAATGAGTTTGGGAGAGTGTGTAAGAAACAGAATCTAAAGGTGAATGTAGGGAGGAGTGGAGTAATGGTCTCCATGAGAACTGAAGTCAGTGAATGTACACTGAGGTTGGAGGACGAAGAAGTGGAAAATGCGAGTGGATTTTTATTCTTGGGTAGTGCAATGAGTAAGGATGGAAGTTTGGAGGATGAAGTGCTTGAAAGGGTACAAGAAAGAAAAGTTGCTGGTTCTCTGAAAGCAGTGATAAGAAATACGATAATGAGCATGGACGTTGTTGGAAGGACACAAGTCCAGGGCGAGAGCAGTGAAAATGAGTTATTTGAGAGGAGGATGTAGAGTTACATGGAAAGACAGACTGACAAATGAGGAAGTGACTGAGCTTTGTGGTGTGTATGCGGATGTGATGGAAAGCACTGGGAGAAATACACTGATGATGAGGAAGTGGAAAAATGGGTAGTGCGACGAGTAAGGATGGAAGTTTGGAGGCTGAAATACTTGAACAGGTGAAATAAGGATTAAAAGTTGCTGGTTCTTTGAAAGCAGTGATAAAAAATAATAATGTGAGCATGGACGTTGTTGGAAGGACAGAAGTCAAGAGAAAAAGCAGTGGAAATAAGTTATCTGAGAGGAGCATGTAGAGTTACATGGAGAGACAGACTGACAAATAAGGAAGTGAATGTGCGTTGTGATGTGGATGTGGTTGTGATAGAGAACATTGGGAGAAATACAGTGAGGTGTTCCTCCTCTTCTACAATGAGGTGGTTTGGCAATGTGGAGAAGATGGAGAGTAAGAGACTTACGAGGAGAGTGTATGTGAGTGAGGTTGAGAGGGAGAGAGGGAATGGGAAGCCGAGGATGAGTGGAGGTATGTAGTAGAGAGGTATATGAGAGAGGCGATGTGCGAGCTGGGGGTATGGCAATGACATGGAGGGGAGAAAGTCGACATGGAGACGATTTGTTTGTGGCCACCCCAACGGGATTAATGCGTCTGGCAATAGGTAGATAGGAAATAAGTATTCTTGCATTGTTCCTTTATTGGTTGCCACTATATACATTATTTTTCGTCTAGATACTATAATACTTTCCAAGCAGTTGTATTTCACAAATATTTCAGTTCCCCCCCACCTCATTCCAATACCCTGACTGTCCCTCTGTTCGTGGCTACATGCAGGCAGAAAATAATGACTGCTTCAACTGGATGAGCTCCCAGTGTACTCAGCAGAGATCATGTGGATGCAAAGGAGGCCTCACAGTGATCATGACGTATCTGAAATATAAAGATCTCACGTCATCCACAATCATGCACCAAAGGGGAGAGGTGAAGTCACAAAACTACATACGAGAATGAAAGCAAAGCAATCAAAGGCATACCAAATTAGATACTAAGTGAGGTTTACTACATACAATTGATGATGTTCGAGCCAACAATGGAAACATCGATAGCTGCAAGAAAAACCTGCAATAAAGGCAACGGGGGTCTCCCTTAAATGTCTCATACACAATTCCAGAATTCATCATTTAAAGGTGAAGAATTACTGGAGAAACGATTCCAAGACCTTTGCTCATTCACGGTACGGATCCTGGAGAACGTCATGGCACTATGTCGAATTATGAAAGCATCAGATAGGTATTTAAGTTCAGTGTGACTCTTGGTATACGAATGGAATCCTTACCATGAAGCGAAGTCTATTCAGATAGTTCTCTGCATGTCTTCCTGCCCGCTTGATAAAATCACACATAGCTATCGAGAACGGTTCATTATTGGTTATGGACAAAACAGAGAACTTTCATTTATTCCCACATCCCAGAATCATCATCAGTGGCTTTGACTCATTATTCATAAGGGTCTTTTCCTCTGTACTGAAACCTCCGGTATAATCGCATGGATGCATCTTTCATGGCTGTCAAAACACATGTCGGAAGATACAAGAGCTCGGTCTCATGCAACGATGTCGTAATAATGGGGAAGCCAAACATGTTTATGTCATTTTGGACAGCTTGGCTAATTTGCCAGAGGGGAACATAAAAGGAGGGATGAAGTACCTCAAGAAGGAAACGCGTTCATGCCCATAAGGCATAGTTGAGAATTTTGACTGTTTACGAGCTTACCATCCTGTCCATCCTGCTCGTCTACATCCTGATACTCACCCACCTTCACTATTCTAAGACACACTCCACCTTGGTTCGCATTTTCCGCTGGTATGTCCACCATGCAGCTTCTGGGGATGATGCACAAAACAAGCATTATCTGTAAAGGGTGTAATGCAATAATTTTATATCTCAGCAGGTCATCACCATCCCTCATTCTGGCCTTCAGTTGATGGTCTTCCCAAAGACGATGCTCTTGTCATCCCTAAAACCTTGCAGCATACCAGAAGGCAACTAGCCAAGAAACGAACATGAAGGGATTAGAAGGAGTTTCAGAAGAGATATTATATATTATGAAAAGACAATGTGAAGAGTAAAAAAAGAACTGGAGGATTTCTACCTGCAAGAGGGGATTGTATCTGACTGGATAAGTTATAAATCGAGTATATAAAGATTCTGGCACATGTTATGACTTTAACAAATAATCATTATTTTTTAAACACCTGCTTATTAAAACTATGTAATGAGGCTTCATGTACACTACGATTTCTGACTTGCGAAAAAAAAAAAATCCGAAAACATTGTATCAGCATTTACCGCCTTTCCGGAAATGATGTGAGTATTTCTTCTGTGAGATTAATGTCCAGAAATGTTATGGGTCATCTGTCATCCTGTTTCTTTACTAATGTATGTGTTTATATTGTGATATTTTCAAACTTGTTCAAGTAGAAAACATAACCACCTTACGTAGATCCAAAAGTGTGTGTAGTTCGTGTTTAACTCTCTCTCTCTCTCTCTCTCTCTCTCTCTGACACACACACACACACACACACACACACACACACATTTAGACAATCTGGTTTCAACTGCCTTTCTTTCTTGTCTCGTATGTGAATTATTATTTTTCCACAACTTCACCCGATTTCCTGGCACATCCTCGTGGTCTTTGGAGCCTCCCTGGCTCCTCTTCCTAACGAAATATACTTCTGCATGTGGCTAGTTAAGCTATTAAATTCCCTAGCATATTTCTTTCAGTATGTTTCCTACATATTCATGAATTTTATATAACGGAGGAGTGACATCTTGTATGGCTTGGATTACTGAATGTTATTCTGAATCTGGCCTGTAATCACTCTTAAGGGGAATCTAATCAACTGGAGACATAAACTGAATAATACGTGATCCAACGTCAGGGGTGAATATGTTCGTGTCTTCTCGTCATTTCAGAAGAAAGTTAATAAGCGTTGTTTAAAGTATACTTGAAAAAACTCAAACCTGCCCCTAGGTCGGAACACATAAAAGATATTACTGATGAGCACAGCATACAAGGTACACACCTCATGTACCTGAAAATACAGACATTACCAAATGATGACATGGTTTTGAAACTGGTGATCAGTTGAGCTCGGTACATTCTCGATATTGGCATGAGAGTGAACATGGCTTGTGTGTGTATAAAGTGGGCCAGAACACACACTGCCAGAGGAGCAGTAGAGATACGGTCGCCCGAGAGGCCCTAAATGGGAACGTTGTGGAGAATACTTTGTCTTAATCTGCACCGCTAGGCTTCTCAATTTCCACCGATGGCCCTCTTCTCTTCTCTCCTCTTCCCATTCATCCTTTGTTCTTTCCTCCTATCTGCTCCCCCAGTATACGAGAGTTCCTGTTCCCAATATCCACACGTTTCCGTCCATTCGAGGTACCGCCTTTTGTATCTGCTGTATACAGTAATTGTGTCGTTAATGCATATCAGAAACAACCCTAAGATTACCTCAGACCTTTGGATCACCGCAAACCCGTTTATTATTTCCGGTTGACTAGGATCTTAACTCCTGTTACAGATTCACTGCAGAGTTACTGACACATGAGTTCAACAGACACGTCATTAGGCATTCCTAGCTCTACTACAACACGACACCACTTTAGGTTAATGGCAGTTAGTAGGGGAATGTAATCTGTTGTGGACCTTGTTCCCAAGGGAAGGACGCCACTTGTTCCCAAGGATATGACGGCACTTGTTCTCAAGGAAAGACGTCACTTATTTAGTAGAGTTGACACACGCGCGCGCGAGAGGGGGGGGGGAGCAATCCTGATATTGGTGCTATCCCCCACCTACTTGTGTAATTATTCTCCAAAAGACAGAACCGTATATCCTTTTTCAAAATCACTATACACTGTAAATTATAGCACGAACACATAGGTGTATCACTTCTTCCTTCCTCTTAACCCAATCCCCAATAATTTTACCATAGCACTGTGAACTATCATTCTCTTGTGTTTCACCGCATGTTTTTTTTTTTTTTTTATTGGTCATTTTTTAAATGTTTGTATATGAAGTCTGTCCGACCCTCGTTCACCATACTAATATCTACTAGCATTATCTTCTTTTCGCTACCTGTGTTTTGTATCTTTCGTACCTTCCTCCACTCGACTTTCTTTGCTACAAATCTCTCTGTTTCACCGGCCACGCCTTGTATCTATCTCCACCCCTTAACTCCTCTCTAACTTTACCATGCCATTGTCTGCTACCATTATCCTCTATTTCGCAAATCCTGCCTTGTATTTAAGCTAACCTCATCCTAACAAAAGCCACAACACACCATACCACCACCTACTACCACTTGTTTCTGTTGAACACCTGTGCTTGATATTTGTTTTACCCTCCACCTACCTCACAAGTGACTCTACCATTGAGGGTTGTTAGTCTAAGAACTCTCACAAAACGGTTGTGTTAGCCAAGGGAGGGATGTCGTTGATAACATGAAGAGAGAAACTGCCGGGGCTCACTGTTGTTAATGGAAAGGTGAGGACGATTTCGGGTGCATGCTGATAAGACAGGAATATGTGAAGGGAGCAGATGTTTTGCTCTGATTGGCTGGGAGTTTCTCTCTCTCTCTCTCTCTCTCTCTCTCTCTCTCTCTCTCTCTCTCTCCCATTCTCACTGTTCTATGACAGCGCTGGTTAAAGAGGAAGATTTTATGGGACATCAGAAAATGGTGTAACTGAAAGCTAAAAAAAAACAAAAAATGGGGGGATGGGGAGACTATATTATTTTAACAGAAGAGAAGTACATGGATATTGGACGGTCTGAATGAGAGAGAGAGAGAGAGAGAGAGAGAGAGAGAGAGAACTGACAGGCTCACCTACAGACAGACAAACGGGAAGACAGGCAAACATAGGCAGAAAGACAGCTTAAGAAGCTGTCCTTGACCTGTTTTGCTTCTCTTTACCCTACCTGCCTCTTCGTACTTTACCTTTCCTCTCCGTACCCTGCCTTTCCTCAGCTCTGACCTCTGAACTGCTCAGTCACACCTCTGCCCTGCTCAAGTGAAGACATGCGTTTGGAGCTGTCACCAAGCCCCTATTTTAGACGTTACTTAATAATTCACCTTTTACGTGTGTGTTAGGAACTTCATGGTGAATCGGGATAGTGATTATATGAGTTGTTTATTTTATGCGTTAGGGTGTAGGTTTAGTTTTGAAATTATGGAAGACAGTGGGGCAATGAATGTCTTAAGTGACAGGTTGAATGGCTTGGCGAATGAGTGCTAAGGCATTGCATGTAGAAGAAGTATTAGACAAGTTAAACAACTTACACCAGTTAAAGTTAATAGTTTCCAGCCAGTCAAGGAAGGGTACATGGATAAGGGAAGTAGGCTAATACTGATAGGTGTGTAGCTGTTAGGAATAGGTTTCGGGTTCTAGAGGATGAAGTGCAAGATGAGCCTAGCCCCATACTTGTTGGCGATTCGTTGATCAGGCATCAGGAGAAGGAGTTTTGTATTAAGGGTTCTTGGAGAAAGCATTTTTACTTTGCTGGTTGATGGATACGGGACGTGACTGAGTGAACTGATGACTCAGAGCGAAACACCACAACTTACTTGGTCTTTAGTGTGGAAGGGACCAATGACATAGCTTCAGGCACGTCAGAAGAGATACTTAGAGAGTATTACATCCATATTAGGATGTTCAAAGAACGTCATAAGATATCCGTAGTTTGTTATCAAGAGTTGATGTTGGTCTTGCAGTTTGCAGTAGAATGATGGGAATCAATAATAGTCCAGAATGTCAGTGTAAAAAGGAGGGTGCGATGTTTGTTGACATTTAGGACAATTTTAGTCATGACAGGAGTTGTATGTTAGAGGCAGTTTTCAACTCAATGAGGTTGGAAACGATAGGTTAGACAGAGTCATAGATTACTGTGTTTTGGAATGCTTTAAATGATGATAGAGAGGTGGAAAGAGGGACAGCTAATGGCATAGATGTTAGTAATCCAATCCCTGAGGCCAATCATGACAGGGTAAGTGAGGTGAGAGCACATCACCCAAGAATTAGGTGGATCTGACCTCACCTCAGATGCAAAGCTTATTTTAGTGAGTCACAGCCCTATTAGATCTAGTTGTAATGTAAGTATTATGTATGCGAGTGTTAGAAGCGTTATTTCAAAGGAAGATGAATTAATTACTAATGCAAAACAACTGAAAGTTCCGACATAGTTATGATAGCAGAATCATGGCTAAACCTTTGTGAAATGCACCATATTTCAAAAGCATTGCAATAAAACTATTATATATTTGAAGAACTGCAATTGAACAAAACTGGCAGGTGAGTTCTAAAGAGTAAAAACCACATAAATCAATACAGACTAGTAATCTGGACGAGCAAAACATACGATACTTTTTATGTCGAAATTTTCATAGTGACTAATAAACCCATTCCTTTGTGTGTATTATTATATAGTATAGACTGACGAACTTGAATGCGAAAAGCGATAGATCATTGCACGACCAAGTAAAATCATTCGTAGGGACTTTAATAATCTGAATATAGTTGTGAAAAATTCATGTTCAGACATAGAAGGAAACATATCATTAGAACTGATAGACGATGTATTTTGTTAGCGTACATAATGATGCGTGATAATTATTCACTAAACCTTGCCCTAGCAACAGACAGTGATGTATTACATTTGTGTGATGGTGAATATCATACCAAAAACGATCAAATACCAGTTGACTTAAAATCAACATAAACTGTAAGACCAACACACATGACCTCTTAGTTTGTAGTTAAAAAAAAAAAAATGATTATGAGAAACGAAGTCGTCAGTACCAAATGGATTAAGTTATTACAGGTGGATAACGTCGACGGAATGTAAGATATATTCACAAATCGATTGATGTCTGTCGAACAAAAACACACTGAAAATTACCTGTAGAAAGTCACCCTAATAAACCGGCCTTAATTTCGAAGACTATTAAAGAAATCATTGATCGCAAGAGAAGGCTTATGAAAATATATAATCATACAGAAACTCTTCGTAAAGGTACCGACTATTTTAATTTACAGCGGAAGTGTACGAAAATTATTAGGAATATTTAACGAGATTTCGAGGCAAAATACTCTCATGAGCCAATATAAACTAATTTTCATTATTATGTAAGGAGTAAGAAAAGTATAAAACACAGCATATACCCTTTACTAAACTCGGAAGGCGATCTCGTCGATCATAACTAAACAACAGCACCAATACTGAACCACCCGTTTTACTCTGTTTTCACGAAAGAAATTAGCATAAACGTTCCCATCCTTCAGTCGGTTTTCCTAGGTCCTGATGATAAGTTATTAATCAACGAAGTCACAGGACACGATTTAAATTATCCTCAGAAAACTGACCCAAATATATCTGGTGGCCCGGAACATATATCTACAGTATTTGCATAATGTGCCAATGTTTCATACACTTAGCCTTTCGAGTAACTAAATTACACAATAATTATTAACTTAATGTATAGTATCTAATCAGAGGAAGCTCGCCCATATATCACCTATCTTTAAGAAAATGGGAATAAAACGTAATACAATAAGATGAACATCAGTAGTATATAGATTATTAAAAATTTGCATAAAATGACTTTATTAAAAAAAAAAATCTTACAATAGACAATCGGCACGAATTTCTTAATATTAGATCATGCCATACAAATTTGCTGATTTTTTGGCAACCATATAAGATAAAAGGAAAGTGATAGTACCGTCAGATAAGAATTCCATAGAAGTGTATAACAAGACTCCCCATCTAAGACTACTAGAAAAACTAAAAGCCTGTGGCCTCTCAAACAAATTATGTGCATCGATTGGTGGCTGGTTAACGATTCGTTGTCAAGGTGTAGTAATAATTCACGAATGATCAGTCTGGCTAAAAACAAAAAGCAAAGTCCCTTTGTTATGAGTCCATATTATAATTACAAATCATAATAGATAGATAGATAAATAGATAGATAGACAGCTCTATGCGAGCCTGGGAAAGGGAAATGATCTTGCAAGTTAACTGAGGAAATGTTGACGACAGATTAGGAAGTAGCAACGTCAGGAGATGATGTAGGTAGTGTGTCAGCAAGATAGCAGGGGAACAAAGCCTAGTGACATACACACATACTCACACACAGGTTTCTGGAACTTTCCAACCACAGTGTAACACACGTGACACGACCCCTGTTTCAGCAGAATTTAGGAAAGAGAGCTCAGAAGGAGGCTAGCATTTGAGCAGACAGGTAGTGGAGAGAGTGAACAAGAAAGAGGGGCTCAACTAGACTTACTTATTATATTGTCTCTGTAAGACACACCCTGCTCAACTTAGATTTCTCTGAAGATAATAAATGAAGATCAACTCCTTGTATTCATCTTTAATTCCTAGTACAAGAAATCGAGAGTGAGAACTAAACCACAAAACTTCTCTACAAGTAACTACAAAGTCCTTCGTGACATTTGGTAGCAGCGAAAGTACGGACCTCGTCTTCGAATCAACAGTGAATTTCTACAAAAGCAGGCAACACTCTACAAGATTAGCTTCAGATCTACAGTGAATTCCTACAAAATACAGCTTACAATGCAAATAGCCTACAAGTCTACAAAACAACTCTATAATCTTCACGTAACTTCTAGCAGGAGCAAGAAGAATAAAAAACAAAGCAAGTAAAGAAGAGGAAACACCAAAGCAACAAGCAAACATACCCCCACCACTCTCTCCCGCCTACCTTGATCGCTGACGCAGAGGTCAAGACATGCAGCAAAACACCAGAGCCACATTTATAATGCAACTTACTCACCTTTCTTCACCCAGCTTACGCATTGCTACTCAGTATTCACCACAGAGTGATAGATTACTGTACGTTGCACTATATCAAGTATATCCTGATAGGTATGCAAGGCAGAAATTAAGTCTGCACTTGCTACGTCAGATAATTAATTAAGGCATACACAAACATAAATTGAAGCCTTTGTTCCGCAGTAGGGAATTCATGCAATATTATCCATATTTAGAAGCAACACTAACACCAACATCAGTAGTAGTTCATGTACCATTCATAACTGAAGACCTGTTCACAGTATACCAAATACACCCCTTCCCCTATAAAAATAACAACACTTTGGTCATCATCGACATCAACACAGACACCGAACTCATCATGGTCTCCAAGAGACGGAACACTGTCACTTTCGCAAGTGAATCAACGATTGAACGAAAGTGCCGCACATCCTTACATGCTGTTCATCTTTGTCCTGCGTACATTTTCACGTTTCAGCCTACTGATACAGTCCCTTGTGAAATGGCTATCATCAGAAATGACAATATTCATAATCAATGCAACTTCACTTTTGCTCCAGATAAACTTGTACACCGTCAACGCATCGGACACTCACAGTTTTTTTATTTCACTCATAGCACATCAGTTTACATAGTCTGTCCAGATATACCACCATCTCATATTTCAGTCTCAGGATTATACATAGCACCAGACTACTGTGCGGTATTTACACCAGCCATGTCTACTTTATCCACCATCAATCACTACACCATTCTCAATCATACACACAAACATTTCCACCCACTGCCTCATATGGACTTAAACATGAGCACAAGTATTAAGTTGACTTCACCTAAGTTTGAAACTATGCAGCTGATCAATGAAACAATGAAGCCCTGGGAAGATTTGAGTTTGAGTATGTTCAACCCATATTATGTGTATAGCCCAGCACCTACTGTCTTTATAATCTTCTGCATTGTATTTGCAGTACTGCTTTTCGCAATGCACAGAATGCATGCAAGAATTGCAAATTTGAAGTCAGTATTTAGTGGGGGGAGAGTTAACATCCAAGTTAACCTCCCCTGAATGAAGTGTACATATTTTGTATATAGTATTAATTTTATATATATATATATATATATATATATATATATATATATATATATATATATATATATATATATATATACAGTATATATATATAAATACAAAAAGAATGACCCATGATATAGGGGTATGGCATACCAGTTCCATTATCTTTAAATGAAATATTAATAACTCTTACCATAATCTTAATTTTAAACTATTTTTTTTCCTTGCATGTATACATTTCACTACAATAACCCAAGTACATACTGTATTACAGTTAAATAGTTTACTTTTAATGCATTTATTCAAATATATATACATCTTGTTTAAAATGTAATATTACTGGATCATTGCAATTTACTATGAATATTATATGTATACAATATTATAATCAATATTATGTACTAATACATTAGCATATGTCAATGATGATTGCTGTCGGAGGACCTTCAGCGGCGTGGCCGAGCAATGTTATGAGTCCATATTATAATTACAAATCATAATAAATAGATAGATAAATAGATAGATAGACAGCTCCATGCGAGCCTGGGAAAGGGAAATGATCTTGCAAGTTAACTGAGGAAATGTTGATGACAGATTAGGAAGTAGCAATGTCAGGAGATGATGTAGGTAGTGTGTCAGCGAGATAGCAGGGGAACAAAGCCTAGTGACATACACACATACTCACACACAGGTTTCTGGAACTTTCCAACCACAGTGTAATAACACACGTGACACGACCCCTGTTTCAGCAGAATTTAGGAAAGAGAGCTCAGAAGGAGGCTAGCATTTGAGCAGACAGATATTGGAGAGAGTGAACAAGAAAGTGGGGCTCAACTAGACTTACTTATTATATTGTCTCTGTAAGACATACCCTGCTCAACTTAGATTTCTCTGAAGATAATAAATGAAGATCAATTCCTTGTATTCATCTTTAATTCCTACTACAAGAAATCGAGAGTGAGAACTAAACCACAAAACTTCTCTACTGTACAAGTAACTACAAAGTCCTTTGTGACACCTCAAGGGTCAGTTCAGGACCAGCTCTTTTCACTCTTTATGTTAATGAACCAGAAAATGGGTTCACTTCTAAGGTGGAGAAATTTGCTGATTAGACAAAGATTGAAGGCAAACTAATTACAAAAACAGACTGTGAATCTATACAATACGACCAGGATAAGTTAATAAACTGGAGTAAAAACTGGCAGATGAAATTTAATGTAGATCAATGTATTGTAATGTACTTTGGCGACAAAGACATTAAATATGAATACTGCATATTCAGTATCCCACTAATGTAAGTAAAGGGCGTCAAGGATTTAGGAGGTATTTTTGATAACGACCTCAAAAACTTCAAACCGTGTATAGCAGCCAGTCACAAGGCAAACAAACTGTTCGGCTTTATCGCAAGGAGTTTTGACCATAAAACGTCCGATGAAACTTCTAAGTGTTGTTTTACGTCACTCACTATACCACACTTAGAATACTGTGGTTAGTAACGATCCACGAATCTTGTTATGGACGCATGCAGGCTCAAAAGAGAGCAGCAGAGAGCCCCCCAAATGATCCCATCGCTCTGGAATTTTCCCATCGAAGGGAGAGAGACTAAAGAAGCTAAATATGTTTTCTCTAAAAAACCGACGACTCATTAAGAGATCTAGTACAAGTATTAAATAAAATTCTTAAATTTAACGATGTTAGATTACGATAATTTGTTAGAAGTACAAAATGATACCGTGATTAGAAAAAATGGAATGAAACTCGAAAACAAGAGATGCAACACCAATATAAGGAATACTTACTTTATTACTCGCGTGATGGAACAATTGGATATGCTACCACAACCTCATCTAGAGCAAAAACTTCGTATGTGTAAAATTC
>NC_137066.1:17965916-18068416 GCF_032717465.1 Coenobita brevimanus
TCGGCAGTGCTGTGATCGTATTTTTCAATATTTCCTTCTTTTCCTCAGCAGAGACTTTGTCAGAATACATGGCTAGCGGAGCCAGGTTCTAACTGAGGTACCAGAGATGGCTTTTGACTTTGTCCAGTGCCTTATTTGCTACAACGGGATCCACCTCTTTGAGTTCTTCAATTTTCCTCAGGAAACTGAGGTCATTGACTGGAGCGTCAACAGCATTTGGGGCTTCAAACCAGTGCATCACATAGACGGTGATGAGGAAGACACAGATGCTTTTGATGGCCTCCTTTTAATGTCATGTGAAGGGGAAGGAGGCTACATCCTTCAGTTGACTTCTGAAAAGGAAGATCTTGAGGCAGTAAATGCCTTTGGCCACAAAACGTGCTCTGTGATAGGCACCTGAACGGTGAAAGGTCATCCGTTCTGCCTTCTTGCTGAAGAAAGCCAAAGACAGCTGGAGGAGCTCAAGATAGTCATCACGGGGTTGCACACGATCCATGTGGCTGAGTATGAAGTGCTCAATGTCCTCGGCTCTGTTGGCAATCCACGGCTGAGACTTTTCATCTAGTTCATCATCGTCGTGATCGAAGGCATCTGTGTCAATTTTGTTCCAGAACTCTTTGAATCGACCGAAGAGAGGAATTTTAGGACCAGAAGAAGAGAAATAGAGGTCAAAGATCCCTGCCACGATGAGTAGACACATGTGATGTCTGCATTCCAAGGACAACAGCAGGACTTGGAGACCTCTTTCAGTGACAAAACAAGTTCTGCTGTGAACCCCGGTGTTAGATGCTGTAGAATCAAAATAGAGCCCAGCAATCCAGGGCTTCACTTCCGGCCATTCATCTAGAGTCCTTAGCACTGCTGCTTCCATTGCATCGCCCATTCCAGCAGAGATCTTAGGGATCACCAGAATCTTCTCCGTACCAATCCCTGTAACAACAATCGCCAGGCGATCAGGGCTGCCGCTACCATCGATGTCGGGCAAGAGCTTTCCATCAAAATGGAGAATCAAGGGTGTTTGTGGCTGGAATTCTTTTTTTATCTTTTCAGCGATCTCATTCCTAGATTCCCTCCGAACAGAGTGAAGAGATTCGACAGACAACGTGAGTTCCCCCCACATCAATCCCTGTTGCAATCAAGGTGGGAGGTACCGCTTGCATTGCAACTCACATTGAAATGCCTGTCCGATCACATGCGGCAAGAAATACAGGGTCATCAATAACCCGCCTTCGCCTTGGATTCAAGCCCTGGAACTTCTTCACTGTCACCTTCATCCTCAGAATTTCTTGATGACGTGGACATATTTACCTCTCCTATTCCTCCCTTCTCCAGCATTTTCTTTATTTCCTCCTCGGACTTCAGACGTCTCTTGTCTTCTTTTTTCTTTCTTTTGTCCTTGGCATTCATTCTGGTCTTGAAGCTTTGTCTTCAGTGCCACTCTACATTTTCCTACTGATATGCTGATCAGTCAGGAACTCCTTGTCCTCCTGCATCTTCAGCACTGCCAATACATCACCTTTGTCCAAGTCAAATAGACCTTTCAAGTAGACATCCCTGTAGCAGGCTTCTTTTTGTTTTTGAGTCTTCCAACCTCGAGCTGTATTCCGTACCACGTTACGGTATTTCTCGTACTCCTTTTTCAACTTTTGTACAGCATGCGGCTTTTCAACCATGGAAATGGGTGCTTTGACCCACACTGCCGTTGCTCATTCAACAACCAGTGACAATGATGTTGGCAGGTCCTTCTTCCCCATCTTCAGAAAGTAGAAAAGTCGTTGTAGGACGTTTCCAGTCGTTGGCAGCTGGCTCAGATTCAACAAACTGTCTTCTCGAACAACACCGAGCAGGAATACAACGGTTTTGGACCTTGTACTAGCCATTTGAAACGAAACAACATGGAGTTGTGGGAGAAAGTATGACTAACTTCAGTCACCAAGAAACCATAATATACTGGGGTCATGAGGCATAGATTTGAGAAGGCCAAAGAAAAAATGCAAAGTATGGTGTGGTTCCCACCAGTAGAGGAACTGCATAAGCACTTTGCCCTTCAGGTCTCTGAAGGTTCCATTTTTCTGTACACTCATATATATATATATATATATATATATATATATATATATATATATATATATATACAAAGATAGATAGATAGATAGATAGATAGATAGATATAGATAGATAGATATAGATAGATAGGTAGATAGATAGATATGTATGTATAGATAGATAGATAGATAGATGGATAGATACACACACACACACACACACACACACACACACACTGGCAGGGGTATCCAGCGTTGCCCGGGCCAAATAGGCGAACATTCTAATCCTATTTGTTCTAGTTCAATCTTTTCTATTCCAGAAAGACCATGTACCTCTTATGCATCTGAAGAGGGATTATAAGAGGTCCAGGAATTATCTATTTCAGCTTTCACAGACTAACGCACAGTATTGGTGTGCACTTATTTACTATTACTGGTGACCTCAAATGACCTAGGAGGCCAACTTCACATAGCCCATGTCAGGACTGGAGGTTATGTCAGTCTTCTTGCCAAAAACCGGACTGAACGTGTATCCGGCGTTGCCCGGCCAAAAAGGCGAATACTCTACTGGTGACCTCAAATGACCCAGATCTGAATTTGACCCCCGTTACACCCTGATTCAGAATAAATTTATGGGTCTAATGGTCTCTGGCCCTTGGTTTGGCTGTGGCTGATGGACAAACAAAAAATGAACAAACAATGTGGCTCATATATATATATATATATATATATATATATATATATATATATATATATATATATATATATATATATATATATGTATATATATATATATATATATATATATATATATATATATATATATATATATATATATATATATATATAAATCATTAAAGACCAAGGCGTAGCCATTGTTCACTATTTTTCTGTTGATCTTTTCGAGTTTTCTTACACATTGTTTTACACTATGATTCAGGTTGTAGATAATATGTCCAAGATCCATGTCGTAACTATATTTTATTAATTATTTATTTTCATTTTTCGTAGGACGTTTCGTGTATCCTTACACATCATCAGCGACTGTAATATAGATACAATACATTATAAAACATGACATATACAACATAAACCTATACAATATATATACTGAAATGTACAACACCGACTAATAAAAGTGTAGAGTTACAAGAGTATGGATAAAAGAGACAAACCCTTTAGGTGAAGTCAAGTATGAGCTACAGTTAAAAGTGTATGGATAAAAGAGACAAACCTTATAGGTGTAGTCAGCTATGAGCTACGTGGTTGACTGCGAAGGTTGTATGGGTGAGTGGGTGTTTGTGGCTGTGTAGTGTTGCCAGTTGTGTTATTGTGTGTGTAATGTTCATTTGTAATTGTCGCTGCTTGTGGTCGGGCCTTTGTGTATTTAAACAGTTTGAGGGTACGATCTAGTCCGGTAGTTTGGAAAGTTAGCAACATGATTATGAAAAACAACACAGCTCAACAAACCAACAAACTTCAACATACCAATGTAGTTTATGAATTCACTTGCCCACACGAAGGTTGCAAACTTCGTCATATGAAATATATTGGTATGACCACAACCACACTAAGCAGACGTTTAACCATGCACCTACAATCCGGTTCTATAAAAGATCATATGACTCAACATCACACATCAATAAACAGACAAGTTCTAATAGAAAATACTAATATAATAAAAAAATGTCATGACCACATTAGACTACAACTGGCAGAAGCACTTCTCATACGTGAAAACACGCCGGCCATAAACAACCAAACTACCGGACTAGATCGTACCCTCAAACTGTTTAAATACACAAAGGCCCGACCACAAGCAGCGACAATTACAAATGAACATTACACACACAATAACACAACTGGCAACACTACACAGCCACAAACACCCACTCACCCATACAACCTTCGCAGTCAACCACGTAGCTCATAGCTGACTACACCTATAAGGTTTGTCTCTTTTATCCATACACTTTTAACTGTAGCTCATACTTGACTTCACCTAAAGGGTTTGTCTCTTTTATCCATACTCTTGTAACTCTACACTTTTATTAGTCGGTGTTGTACATTTCAGTATATATATTGTATAGGTTTATGTTGTATATGTCATGTTTTATAGTGTATTGTATCTATATTACAGTCGCTGATGATGTGTAAGGATACACGAAACGTCCTACGAAAAATGAAAATAAATAATTAATAAAATATAGTTACGACATGGATCTTGGACATATTATCTACAACCTGAATCATAGTGTAAAACAATGTGTAAGAAAACTCGAAAAGATCAACAGAAAAATAGTGAACAATGGCTACGCCTTGGTCTTTAATGATTTTTGTATAAAAGAAAACATTCTGCCTAAATATACTAATATATATATATATATATATATATATATATATATATATATATATATATATATATATATATATATATATATATATTGTCAGACGCCTTAATCCCGCAACGGGTGGCCACAAACATATCGTTTCCATGTTACCCAGTCCTCAGCCATTTCACTGCCCTGCTCCCAGCTCACCCTCCTCCCCCCTGCCAAACATACCTCTCCACTCCATCCTTCCGTCTCATCCTTGGCCTTCCCCTCCCTCTCCTCCTCCCCTCCAGCTCAGTCACTCACACTCTCCTCGTTAGTCTATCGCTCTCCATGCACTTCAAACGGCCAAACCACATCAGTGTATTTCTCATAATGCTTTCTATCACATCCACATCCACACCACAACGCTCATTCAGTTCCTCATCTGTCTGTCTCTTCATGTAACCCCACACGCTCCGCTCAAATAACTCATTTCCTTTGCTCTAACTCTTGACTTGAGTTCTTTTCCACAAGGTCCAAGCTTCACTTTCATACGTTAGAGCTGGTTTCGCAATACTGCCACGTAGCGACTTCTTACATCCATGCTCACTTTCCTGTTGTCACCTGTTGGTCCGTCCTGATCCGTGGCTTCTTGTCTTTTTTTTTTTTTTTTTTAAGTTGTTTTCCGGGGTGGGGCACTAACATTCACCCAACCCACTTGTTGACACGTGGGGAACACGTGTTAGTTGGTCATAATGTTACCACCCAGGGTAACAAATGATTCCTAGTTTAAAGGAAATCATTTGACTTGCCATTCAATGAACAGTTCACCGAAATACAGTACCACGACACTGAGTGAATGGATGATGGAAGCTCCCACTGACCAAAAATATAACACGGGTAAATAATACGTAGTGGTAAAAAACTACCTAAGCCAGAAACTAAATTTCAGTTCTTGTCTCTCACACAACAGAAACAGCGCGGAACTAAACAGAGGAGGCAAGAATAAACCCACTTATGCATGGGAGAAGATGAGTCTGAGTGTGGTTATGGTGTATGCGAAGAATTTAATGTCTGGAACATGCATATACACCCCCTCACACAGCCTCTCTCTCTCTCTCTCTCTCTCTCTCTCTCTCTCTCTCTCTCTCTCTCCCAAACTGAATACCAAAGCAAGATAAAAAATAACTACGATAAAAAGTTAAGGAAATTTTATATTAAAACAAATTACTTGGAGTTTAAACAACGCGTTCCCAGATAAACTTTTAACAATGTGAGGTTTTAATGAGGATGGAGAGGTAAAGTGTTGATGGAATGAGCTGAGAGACCGTCATACCAGGAGAGAGAGAGAGAGAGAGAGAGAGAGAGAGAGAGAGAGAGAGGCTGAAAAGGGAGTGGAGAAGGGACGTGGCACAGAGTGAAGATCAAAGGAGAGGAGGAGAGAGGGACGGGGGGAAGCCATCATCCCAATTCCCTGCTGATACTACACACTACTGGACATGAGGGAAGGAGAGAAAGGGACTGGGGAGGCAGAGAGTGAGGGAAGAAAGAAGGATGAATGGTGAGGATAAATGAGAGAACAGAAAATGTTGAGGCATGGTAAGGGGGAATACAGTGAGGCAAAGTAATGCAAACGGTCAGAAGAGTCAGAGAGAAAGAGACAGACAGACAGACAGACAGACAGACAGACAGAAAATAAGGAATAGATACAAGGTGAAAGTTGGGTGGGAGAGAGATATGATTTTGATATAGGGAGAAAGTCACGGAAGGGAAAGTGTGAAGCGAAAGAAAGGCAAAGGATTGAAGGAACAGGGTAAGGAGGCTAGGAAACGACGAGAAGTGGGAGAAAGTGTGGAAGAGAAAGCAAAGAGTGGATCAAATGGAAGGGCAAGGGGAAGATATTCAGGAAAATGGGGGAGGAGTTAGTGCACGTGGGAGAAAGACACGGTGCTGGCTAACACAGAAGGGGAGAAGGATGATGAAGGAGGAGATTCGAGGTTTAAGGGTAAGGGAAGAAGAAAGAAGAATACGAGTAAATAAAAATGAAGAAAAGGCAAAGGAGTAAGGAAAAGTGAAAGGGGGTGTTGTAAAGAGAAGTAAGGGGAAGGAGGAGGGAAAGGGATTGGTATGTGTGAGAGGAATATTAGGAGAAGGAAGGGGGAAAGGGAAAGGAATGTAACGGGGAGAGAGAGGAGAAATGTAAGAACGGGGAGTGAGGAAGGGCAAGGTGTAGGCAGGAGAGACGAGGGAAGGAAACATGAAAGAGGGAATGAAAAAGTGTAGGAAGACGGTGAGTGGGAAGGGGAGTTAGGGAACGAGAAATCCAAAACAAATGTATATCACCACCCGTCACACAGGACAAGGAAGGAGAGAAGGAAGAATAGAGAATGAATTTGTCACATAGTTGAGGAAAGAGGACTGAAAGTAAAGTAAATGGACGGAATTCTATTACTACATTGGAGAAAAGAGGACGTAAAAAATTATGAAGTTTGGGGCAGAGCGAAATGAATAGTAAGGCAGTGTGTAAGAGGGGGAGAAGGAAAAGATATAAATGATGGGATGGATTAAGAGGTAGATGGGAATTGTTGACTTGATAATGGGTGGATGATCACATCCGGGAAAATACAACCACTGAAGACGGACTTTGTCAGTTGCCCAATACGAGCATGGAGTTGGTTTCAGTCCGAGTTTTCTCCAACAACAGGAGCAATAATGTAAGGATAATGAGAGGAAAAAAATCTCTCACTCACACATTCTCCAGTGGGCAAAGTCAACCGGTATAGAAACCATGCTGGCTAAAAACCAGCCGAGATGGGTTGGACACGCGTTGCTCTTGCCTCAACACTACCTGCCCCGCCAGGTTCTGCACGGTCAACTTCCTGCAGCAGGCCGGAAACCAGGGGAATAGAGGAGATGTAAAGTTCATTTGAGGACAACTCTGAAGAAATGTAACATCATACCAAAAGATCTTGAAACCAGTGCCTCTGCCAGAAAACAATGGCGAGCCCTCTGCAGTAATGGAACCATTCATTGCGAAGAAGCTCGAAACCTGACCAGAAAACAGCATAAGCAATGGAGGCATAACCAAAACAGGTCTCCCAACAAATCTGAAATGCACATGCCGACTGCGTGGCAGTTTGGGGATCCAGGATTGGTCTGTACAGTCGCACACGTTGGTACAAAAGACAGTCCTTGTGATTATAGTAGCCGTCGTCTTCTGTAGCAGAGGGACAGCTTTCAAGTTAAATTTGTGTGTGTGTGTGTGTGTGTGTGTGTGTGTGTGTGTGTGTGTGTGTGTGTGTGTGTGTGCGTCTGTGTGTGGTCTTTAACTCATCCAAGGTTATTTGATGGATCTAAATGAAACTTCCCAGGCGAGTTCGTCTGGTTACTGGAAAGGTTTTCTATTTATACATTTTTCCAAGCATGATACTCCCCCAGTATACCTGCTTGTCGTACGAGGCGACTAAAAGGGTTGGTGGTGGGTTAGTGCCCCACCCCGTAAAAAGAACTAACTAAAAAAGCAAATAAAGCGCCTCGGACCTGGACGGACCATACGTTGACGACTAAGGAACGGACAAAGGACATTCTGAGGCTAGGAACGTGGAATGTGAGAGGAATGAATGATAAAGTGAAAGAGAGAGAGATTGTCCAGGTGCTTGAGGATGCAAAAGTGGATATATGTGGATTGACTGAAACTAAATGGGAGGTGAAAGGATGAGAGAATGGGAATACGGTGTAGGTATATGTGCGGGAGTCAGTGAGAATGAGAGGGCAAGAGAGGGAGTATGTCTGATGATAAGCAAGAAGTGGAAGGAGAATATAAGAGAGTATGGAACAGTGGGTGCAAGGATTGTATGGGTGAGGATGTAAGTAGGTATACAAGCATGGGCGATTGTATGTGTGTATGCTCCAACAGAGGATCGAGTGGCAAGAGTGAAACATGAGTTTTGGGCGAGAGTAGAAGCATGTATGGACAAGTTTGAGAGGAGCGAGAGAGTGCTGTTGATTGGAGACATGAATGGCAAAGTTGGGAATGTACGAGTGGATGGAGTGGTTGGTCAGTGGGGTGTGCCAGCTGAAGTAGATGGGAATGGTAGTGCTTTGGTGGACATCTGTGCTGGTAAGGGGTTGGCAATAGCCAACACCTACTTTCGTCATAAGATGATCCACCGGTATACATGGAGAGTAATGAGGAGGATGGATGGTGAACTTGTTGAATGAAAGGCAATGATAGACTACGTGTGTGTGGATGAGCGAATGAGAAGACAAGTGTTGGATGCAAGGGTGTGGAGAGGGTGGGGGAATGGAGTCTCGGACCATCACTTAGTGATGGCCAAGGTAGAGCTGCAAAGAAAGTGGTTGAGGAGGCGAAGGGGAAGACAGGAGGAAGCAGCTCCTGTGACAAGAGTGGAGAAATTGCAAGATAGTGAGAAAAGGACAGAGTATAAGAGCATAGTGGAAGAAAGATTGGGAAGGTATGAGCTAGAGCAGATGGAAGGGGTGGAAGATGTATGTAAGATATTCACGGAAGAGATAAGCGCAGCGTGTGAGGCGGTTTGTGGAGTGAGGAGGAGATGCAAGGGTGTGCAAGGGACAGCATGGTGGAATGATGAGGTGAAACGAGCTGTGGAACAAAAGAAGAAGGCATATGGTGAATGGTTGGCGAGTAGAGGTAGGGGAGAAGATGAGAGAGAGAAGAGAGAGGTATATGTGAGCAGGAGAAGGGAGGTTAAGAGACTGGTGAAGGAGAGTAAGAAGAAAGTGGATGAAGAGTTTGGGAGGAATCTGAGTGTGAAATGGAGAGAGAGTAAGAAATTGTTTTGGAAGGAGGTAAAGAAAGTAAGGCAGTGTGAAAGGGGAAATAGTAGGGGAGAGAAAGATAGGAATAATAGATTGTTGGTGGAGAAGAGAGAGAAATTGAGGAGATGGAAGGAGCACTTTGAGGATTTGTTGAATGTAGAGAGTGAGAGCAGTGTGAGTATAAGTGGTTGGGGAATGGCTGGGAGAAGAAGAGATGAGAGGAGGGAGGAAGAGATCAGTAGGTCGGAAGTAGTGGAAGCGATGAAGAAGATTAAGCTGGGAAAGGCCCCAGGAATTGATGGAGTGTGTGGTGAAATGCTTAGGTATGGGGGTGAGATTGTTGTGGAGTGGATATGGAAGTTGTGTAGATTGGCTTGGGAAGAGGGAAGGGTTCCAGAGGACTGGAAATCAGGTATAATTGTTCCTCTGTACAAAGGAAAAGGGGAGCGAGAAGTATGTGGTAACCATAGGGGTATTTGCCTTCTTAGTGTGACTGGTAAAATATATGGTAGAATACTCATTGATAGGGTTAGGCATATGACAGAGGAGCTAGTCGGAGAAGAACAAGGGGCTTTAGGAAGGGAAAAGGGTGTGTAGATCAGATATTTGTTCTAAGATGTTTAGTGGAGAAGTATCTAGAGAAGGGAAGGAAAGTGTATGCTGCCTTCATGGACTTGGAGAAAGCTTATGACAGAATAGATAGGCAAGGTATGTGGAAGGTATTAAGAATATATGGAGTGGAGGGGAAATTGTTGAGTGCTGTGAAGAGTATGTACGAGGGAGCTAGGGCTACGGTGCGAGTGGATGGTGAGCTGAGTGAGTTCTTTGATCTCAATGTGGGACTGAAACAGGGGTGTGTAATGTCTCCATGGCTGTTTAATATATATATGGATGGGGTTGTAAAGGAAGTACAAGGTAGGGCAGTGGATGTGGGGGTGGCCCTAATGAATGAGGAAGCTTTCGGTGTTGCTGTTTGCTGATGATACAGTATTGTTGAGTGAAGATGAATGGGAGTTGCAAGGTTTGGTGAATGAATTTGGGACAGTGTGTAGGAGGAGGAAGCTGAAAGTTAATGTAAACAAAAGTAAAGTTATGGTGTTTGAGAGGAATGAAGTCACAGAGTGTGCAGTGAGGTTGGATGGTGAGGATATGGAGAATGTGAGTGCATTCAAGTACTTGGGTAGTGTGATGAGTAAGGATGGAACTTTGGGGAATGAAGTACGTGAAAGGGTACAGCAGGGAAGAAAGGTTGTCGGTACACTGAAAGCAGTGATGAGAAATAGGGAGGTGAGTATGGAAGTTAAGAAGTCACTGCATGATGGTATTGTGATCCCTACCCTGACGTATGGAAGCGAGGCGTGGACATTGCAAGAGGGGAACAAGTCAAGAGTGAGAGCAGTGGAAATGAGTTACTTGAGAGGAGCATGTGGAGTGACGTGGAGGGACAGGTTGACGAATGAAGAAGTGAAGGAACGTTGTGGAGTAGATGTGGATGTGGTTGAAAAGATTAGGAGAAATACACTGAGGTGGTTTGGACATGTGGAGAGAATGGAGAATGAAAGACTGACTAAGAGGGTGTATGTAGGTGAGGTGGAGGGAGGGAGAGGGAGGGGTAGACCGAGGATGAGGTGGAGGGAGAGGGAGGGGTAGACCGAGGATGAGGTGGAGGGATGGAGTTGAGAGGTATATGAGGGAGGGGGGGGTGAGTTGGGGGGAGGGTAGTCAAATGGTGGGTGACAGAGTGACTTGGAGGCGTTTTGTCTGAGGCCACCCTTTGCGGGATTAGGGCGTCGGGCTATAGATAGATAGATAGATAGATGATATTAAGGGGCTTCAGCCCACTTTGCTAAATAAAAATTCTCCAGTATAGTGAAAGGACGGCAGATGTTGATCCGATGTCTTAGTGCATGTTTTATAATGGACTCTCGTTCATAATGTGACATTAGGGGAAGGACACTCCCCCCACCAGTGATTCTTGGGGTCAGCCCCTTCTCAAGGTAAAAGTGATCAGAAATAGGCTAAAGACTCTGTTCCCAGTAAAGTTTGTCTGCTTACTGGGAGGGTTTTCCATTATACACATTTTTCCACAAATTAAGTTTAGGGGTTTTAGCTCCCACAGCAAATAAACAAACAAATCTAAGCAATATTGAAATGAGGGCAGATATGATTTTGAAATCTTGGTATAAGATGTACAATGGGACTTCACCTGAAAGGTAATATTCGAGGAGAATCAAACCCCACCAATAATTCTTTTTTTTTTTTTTTTATGCGAGGAAGAAGGAACCAAAGGCCATGAGCCCGCAGTAACAGTTCCCTCCAAGAGAAAAACAAAATACAATAGGGGGCCAAATTCAAGATCCGATAATTTTGAGATGCCTGGACACACTGCGTTTGAAAGACTGGAGATCATAGGCAGCAGGAACTACAGACAGAGGGAGACAGTTCCAGAGTTGACCTGTTGCATAAATGAAAGACTGGGAGTAACGGTTAACTCTTGCATTAGAGAGTTGGACAGAAAAGGGATGAGAGTTTGCTGCCAGACGGGTGCTACGCGCCCGTCGTAGAGGTGGAGGAATGCAAGCAGACAGTTCAGAGAAGCAGTGACCATTAAAGTAGCGATAGAAAAGAAATAAAGATGCAACTGTGCGGTGAAGAGACAGAGGTTGAAGGGAGTCAGTAAGAGGAGGAGAGTTAATAAGACGAAAAGCCTTTGACTCCACCCTATTGAGAAGAGCTGTATGTGGGGAGCCTCCCCACACATGAGAGTTGTACTCCACACAGGGGCGGATAAAACCCCTGTATAGAGCCAACAATTGTGCAGGGGTAAAGAAACAGTGGAGTCGGCTTAGCACATCCAATCTCTTGGAAGCAGATTTTACAAGAGATGTAATATGATCTTTCCAAGATAAGTCCCAAGTAAATAAAACCCCAAGCATGTTCAAGGATGATGCAGGATTAAGCTGAAAATTATTAAACATTAGTGGGTACTCCTGTGGAAGATTTTGTCGGGTTGATAGGTGTAAGAACTGAGTCTTAGATGCATTAAAAACAACCATATTATTTTTACCCCAGTTAGAGATACGAGCCAAGTCAGACATTAGGTGTGCCATAGCCTCATCCCTTGTTTGTTGAAGTAACTGTTGAGATGGGCGTTGCGAGAACCGAAAGGAAAGGTGAAGGGTGGAGTCATCAGCGTACGAGTGGATAGGTTTAGATGTACAGCTTAGAAGATCATTGATGAATAAAAGGAAGAGAGTTGGTGATAGGACAGAGCCCTGAGGAACACCACTGTTGATAGATCTAGGAGAAGAACGATGGCCGTCTACAACAGCGGCTATAGAACGACCAGAAAGGAAGCTAGCGATGAAGGCACAGATAGAAGGATAGAAACCGTAGGAGGGCATTTTGGAATTTAAAGATTTATGCCAGACTCGATCGAAAGCCTTTGAGATGTCAAGTGCAATGGCAAAGCTTTCGCCAAAGTCCCGAAAGGAGGATGACCAGGAGTCTGAAAGGTAGGTGAGAAGATCGCCAGTGGAGCGTCCCTGACGGAACCCGTACTGACGATCGGAAAGAAGGTTGTGATAGGAAAGATGCCTTAAAATTTTTTCTATTGAGAATTGACTCAAAAACTTTTGAAATACAGGACGTTAAAGCAATTGGACGATAGTTGGAGGGTTGGGAGTGGTCACCCTTCTTTGGGACTGGCTGAATGAGAGCAAACTTCTAGCAAGAAGGAAAGGTACAAGTTGACAGACAAAGGCGAAAGAGTTTGCCTAGGCAGGGTGTAAGCACAGAAGCCCCCTGCCAAAAATAAAAATGATCAGAGAAGAAAGATCTGCATGGAACTTCACAGGTGATTTCATCTGGTTACTCTGAAGGTCTTCCAATATATACAATTTCCCACCAATGAATTTTACCGAGTCAGCCACTCTCACCAAAATAAAAATTCTCAGAAATAGTGAAAGGATGGCTGATATGGCTTGGATATCTTACTACATGTTGTACAATGGACTCTTATCCGTGAAGTTATACTAAGGAAGCGTTTTTTTTTTTTCTGCAATAGTTCTTAACAGGTGGGTTAGCCTCCTTCCACAAATGTAAATGATCAGGAATAGGAGAAACGTATATATTATACTTCTTGGGATAGTCTGTCCTTTTAAAACCGATGGTGTTTCACTATACAGAATTTTCCTTTCATGACATTTAGAGGGGTCAGCACTTCTCACCGAATAAAAAGTTCTCAGAAATAGGGAGACGAAGGCAAATAAGACTTTGAAACCTTAAGTATCTGTAGTACAATTTCATCTCTAATGCAATATTTGGTGAGCATGATGCCCTCAGTGATCCTTTGGGGAGTCAGCCCTCTAGCCCCCCCCCCCCCCGAAAAAAAAAATTGAAATAAGGGAAAGTGAGTTAATGGATTTCAATGAAACTGGGTATGCAGTTTCCTTGTTTTCTCCAAATTCACAAAAAGAAACTGCACATCCACTTTAATAGTGTTCTCTTAAGAAGATTTTATTAATCACATAAGTTGAATTTTGGATTAGAGAGGCTGTGTATAGAGTCCGCACAACCCCAGTATAACTAAAAGCAGCACTGAAGAGGGATTCTTTCCTGCAATGTGGCAGATGCACTTGGATGAATAAGCCACCTTAGTGGAGATTCAGCCCATCCCGGTCAGAAGGACAGCCTATGTGTGCAAAAGATCCTCAACCCTCTCCATGTCTCGAAAGGTGCATAATGCACTGCAATTTCAACACAAATGCCGGAGAAACATTAGTTATTTCCATAATGTCTGGAGTGAGGCCGACCATACCTGCCTGCATAAGGGGGAAGAAATGCGAACCTGATACAGTACTTTAACCGTGGCTTTACGGCATGACGTATTCCCAGCTCTGGCCAGAGCAAGAGTAATTTGATGGAATGATGGAAGGCGCATATTACGACATTGTCATTGCTTTTTACAGTTCGCCGTAGTTTGTTATTTTTTCTGTATGTCTGCTTGGTGGAATTTCATGTGGATGTTAATCTTTCTCCAGTCGAGCGCTGACATAAAAAACTGATTGTTGCAGCTCCATTGGCTCACATAGCCCCTTTACGGAGGGCTGTTGTCAGGGTTGTTGTGGGCCCTTGTGACTGTATTGCCGTGCTGAGGACTGATACTGCTCTTGTAAATATGTTATCACGAAGCTGGATCGTGTGCGGGAGGCTAGGGAACAGTGGAAGGGGAGGAGTTGCGATAAGATTAGGTGACACAAGACTTTGGATATATTTTTTAAGAGACAATGGATGGAGGAAGAAAAAATAAAGGAAATTAGAAAATCAACTCCATGTGCCTAAAGGCATCGTCCATTCATAAAATATTTATAATATCTGTCTATCTATTGCCAGACGCCTCAATCCCGTTTGGGGTGGCCACAAACAAATCGCCTCCAAGTCGCCCTGTCCCCCGCCATTTCACTGCCCTGCTCCCAACTCACACACCCCTCTCTCATATACCTCTCCACCCCATCCCTCCATCTCATCCTCGGCCTCCCCCTCCCTCTTCCCCCCTCCACCTCACTCACATACACTCTCTTCGTCAGTCTTTCACCCTCCATCCTCTCCACATGGCCAAACCACCTCAGTGTGTTCCTCATAACGCTTCCTATCACATCCACATCCACACCACAACGCTCATTTATATCCTCATTCGTCAGCCTGTCTCTCCACGTGACTCCACAGGCTCCTCTTAAATAACTCATTTCCACTGCTCTCACTCTTGACTTGTGTCCTTCCAACAACGTCCAAGCTTCACTTCCGTACGTTAGAGTTGGTATCACAATACTGTCATGTAGTAACTTTTTCACTTCCATGCTCACTTCCCTGTTTCTTATCACTGCTTTCAAGGAACCAGCAACCTTTCTTCCCTGCTGTACCCTTTCAAGCACTTCACCCTTCAAACCTCCATCCTTACTCATCACACTACCCAAATACTTAAACGTACTCACGTTTTCCAATTCCTCACCATCTAACCTCGCTGTACATTCACTAACTTCACCTCTCTCAAAGACCATCACTTTACTCTTCCCTACATTCACCTTTAGATTCCGTTTCTTACACACTCTCTCAAACTCATCCACCAAGCCTTGCAGCTCCCCTTCGTCTTCACTCAACAACACAGTATCATCTGCAAACAACAGTACAGGGAGTTTCCAAACACTATCCTCTCTCACCAGGGCCACTCCAACATCCACTGCCCTACCTTGTACGTCTTTTATTACCCCATCCATGTACAGATTGAACAACCTTGGAGACATGACACATCCTTGTTTCAAACCAACTTTCAAAGAGAAAAATTCACTTAGTTCGCCATCCACACGCACTGCAGCCTTCGCACCATCGTACATACTCTTCACAGCATTCAACAACTTCCCATCTACTCCATATATTCTTAACACTTTCCACAATCCTTGTCTATCCACCCTGTCATATGCTTTCTCCAAATCCATGAAAGCTGCATACAACTTCTTTCCCTTCTCTAGAAACTTTTCCACTAAAGATCTAAGAATGAATATCTCATCTACACAACCTCTTCCCTTCCTAAAGCCTCCCTGTTCTTCTCCAACTAATTTCTCTGTTCTTTCTCTAACTCTGTCTATAAGTATCCTACCATACACTTTTCCTATTATACTAAGAAGACAAATGCCCCTATGATTACCACACACTTCTTTTTCCCCTTTTCCTTTGTACAAGGGAATAATTATACCTGACTTCCAATCCTCCGGGACTCTACCTTCCTCCCAGACCAATCTGCACATCTTCCACATCCATTCTACTACTATCTCTCCCCCATGCTTCAGCATTTCACCACACACTCCATCAATTCCTGGGGCTTTCCCTGATTTAACTTTCTTCATTGCTTCCACAACTTCTATCCTACTGATTTCTTCCTGTCTTCTCACCTCCCTCCTTCTCCCAGCCATTCCCCAGCCACTTATACTTGCATTACTTCCATCCTCTACGTTCAACAATTCCTTAAAGTGTTCTCTCCATCTGCTCACTTTTTCTCCCTTCTCCACTAGTAATCTACCATTTTTATCTTTCACTCCCCTGCTAACTTCACTTCCACCCTTTCTTACTCTTTTCACTTCTCTCCAGAACATTTTCTTAGTCCCTCCACTTTACACTCAAATTCCTTCCAAATTCCTCATCCACTCTCTTCTTACTCTCTCTTACTAATCTTGTCACCTCTCTCTTCCTTTCCACATATAACTCTCTCTGGATATAAATAAAAGTGGATTAGATGTTTGTGGGAAGCAACTCCCAAGAAGTGAATCCCAGAGAGTAGTAGTTCTGGGGATGAATGAATTTTGAATATGGGTAAATGTTGCTGCTGTTGTAAATGTTTATGACTGTATTACTGTGGCAGATGACGGATACTTATCCATAGGCATTTTAGGAGAAAGTAGACTGTGTAAGAATGCAAGAGGATGTGGTTAGGCAAAAGGAGGTGAAAGTAAACTAAAAAAAAAAGCAGATATGCTGTAAACTTTCATTCTGTGTATTCACGGGAAACATGGAACTGCATAACCAATCTTGCGGTATGCTTACCGATTTGAAAGAATAATAAATATATATTTCTGGTAGGTGGGGGTGCTCACCATCCACTCACTCGATGTAGTGATGCTTTGGGTGTCTGCACTTTCCTCTCTTCCATCCTTCCTCTTCTGCCTTTCTTTCCCTCTTTCTTTCCTCTTTCTTCTGCCTACGGGTGACTTTACACTCCCTCTTCTGTCTTTCTTACTTTCATTCTTTCCTCTTTCTTCTGCCACTGAGTGACAATCCAAAAGGTTTCCTGTACATCAGGAAACCATTTACTATTCTTGGTGGTAACCATATAACTAAATTATGGCACCTGGTGGTTTAGTGGGTTATTAAGGTGTTCCAATCGGATTGAGCCTGTGTAGGTCTATATCCAAGGGGTGGTTGGGATTTATTATTTACATAATGCCACTCAGGATGAGTGAGGCTTGTCACTCTCATCTTAAATGTCAGGACCAACTTGTCTCGACACGGGTTCCTACGCTCCTTATGGGGAGACATAGGCTTGGATGATATATATATATATATATATATATATATATATATATATATATATATATATATATATATATATATATATATATATATATATATATATATTGTTACGGAACAGAGAAAGATAATGTACACTTTAAGTGAGAATACTAAAAATCACTACTGTCCCGTAAAGTTCCAGGTTCAAAACAAAAGAGTTAGGTAAAATTACAAGTTAAAGTTTAATGCTCAAACTAACAACAAAACATTCAGGACTCATAAGGACAATGTAATGGCAAAAAACAGGTTAAATATATGGTTAACTGTAACAGCCTCTATTAACACGAAATTAGCAAGAGTAAATTAATCTAAGTTAGCCCTGATAAAATGAAAAATACACCGGGTAATGTTCAGTGAATGCCAGATAAATTATTACAGATACAAACTATTACCAAAAATGACTGACATAAAACCCAACATTAATCAAAAACCTCACTAGGCCTAAGAATTAACCTTATGCTACACAGTACAAGAAAAAATGCAATAACACTTATACTCAAATTACACACAGCTGCTAGATGGTTGGAGACTTCCTGAGAAATTCACAATAATAATAACTGTACAGGGGAGGACAGAGATGTGAACAAAATGAGGAGCAGATCTAAGTGGCAATGATGCAGAGACTGAGCTCATTATATAGGGGCCAGGAGAGCTTGATACAACTTGTAAGAAGGACGCGCAAATGAAGCCATGGGGACAAAGAGCTGAAAATCCCGCTCTGAATAACAGAGAGAACGACTTACTCTACTATAACGGTAGAAGGGGGGGACTGAGGCAGAACAAGCTCGTGATCAAACATGCAGCAACTGCGTTAAAATTACACAAAGGATGATGAAATCATAGGCTATGTAACACCTCCCCACAAAGAAAAAGAAATTTACAAAGGAAATTTCTTATTACTCTAAAACAATCTGTCTAAAGTCTAGATAAGCAATCTGCAATAACATTTTCTTTCCCCTTGACATGTTGTATGTCTCATGAATACTCCTGAAGAAGTAGACTCCATCTTGTCAATCTCTGATTTTTATCTTTAAACTTACTAAGGAATTTCAGTGGGTTCTGATCGGTATAAATGACTATGGGGTCAAAACCAGAACACAAATAAAATGAAAAATGCTGTAAACCCAAAATCAAGGCCAAAAGCTCTTTCTCAATAGTTGAGTAGTTCTTTTGAGGTGGAGTGAACTTCTTACTGTAATAAGATACAGGATGTTCAATACCCTGATCATCCTCTTGTAGCAAAACAGCCCCAGCTCCTGTATCACTTCCATCAACAGCCATCTTAAAAGGCTTTGCAAAATTTGGAGTAGCGAGCACTGGCTGACTTAATAGAATAGCTTTAAGTTTGTTGAAAGAGGATTCACAGTTATCGGTCCAGACAAATTTAACTCCCTTTCTCAGTAGGTCTGTAAGTGGTGATACAAGAATTGAAAAGTTAAGAACAAATCTCCTGTAATAACCTACCATTCCCAAAAATCTTTGTAGCTCTTTCCTACTTTTAGGTCTGGGAAGATCACTTATAACCTGAACCTTAGCTCCTGGTGGTGCAACATGTCCATCGCCAATTACATACCCAAGGTACTGAACTTTAGCTTGACCAAACTCACACTTTGATAAATTAGCTACAAGATTAGCATGAACCAAACGGTCAAGAAATTTACTGACATGGCATAGGTGATCTTTCCAGCTGTCACTGAAGATCAATACATCATCAATATAAACAACACACCCTGCCAAACCCCCTGTTACAACATTCATGAGCTTCTGAAATGTGGCTGGTGCATTCTTCATACCATACGGCATTACAGAACATGCAAAAGCCTTTACTAGTGTTACTCGTACAAAACATGAGATCTCCCTAGCACGTTCAGTCATAGGTGCTTGCCAGTATCCCTTTAACAAATCAAACTTACTTATGTACCTAGCCTTTCCGATCTTGTCTATGCAATCTTCCACACGAGGGAGAGGATAAGTGTCTGTTTTGGTTATCTGATTAACACGTCTGTAGTCCATGCAAAGCCTCTGTGACCCACCTGGCTTAGGGACTAGAGTGACAGGAGAACTCCACTCGCTCTGACAGGGCTCAATCATCTTGTGGTCCAACAGGTAGCCAAGCTCCTTCTGGATGAGAGGAACTTTCACTGGGTTCACACGGTAAGGAGGCAATTTAATTGGCTTTGCGTCTCCAACATCGACATCATGCATCAACACAGTGGTTCTCCCTGGAGTAGCACGGAACACTTGCGGGTACTCCTGCAGTAATGCCGAAAACTCCTGCCTTTCCTTGGGAGGTAGATGAGAAAGCTTAGTCTGGAGATCATTCATGATATCAGGATTCTTCCCCAAACTATCACTCAGGCTCATGTTGCATGGGAGAACTTCACTTGTAGACTCGGGTGGAACAGCTACAGTGCAGACTGGATTATTTTCGTCCCGCCTGTGATATAACTTTAGCATGTTGATGTGACATAGTTGCTTGCTCTTTCTACGATCTGGTGTGGCGATGACATAGTTGACATCACTGAGTTTCTTCTCCACGAAAAAAGGGCCACTAAACTTGGCTTGAAGAGGTTGCCCATGAACTGGTAGCAGAATCAAAACCTGATCTCCTGGCTGAAAGTGACGTAACCTGGACTTCTTATCATACCAAGTCTTCATCTTCTCCTGAGCAGCTCCTAAATTCTCTCTCGCCAGCTGTAAAGCAGTGGACAGCCGTTCTTTGAACTTCATCACATACTCCAGCAGGTTGACGTCATCTTCCTCCGACAGCCAGCATTCCTTGAGTAACTTAAGGGGTCCTCTTACTTCATGGCCAAACAGTAATTCAAAAGGTGAGAAGCCCAGTGATTCATTTGGAGATTCTCTTGCAGCAAACACAACGAATGGAAGACCTTTATCCCAGTCTTTCTGATGTTCCAAACAGTATTTCTTGAGCATCGATTTGAGTGTTTGATGATATCTCTCCAACGCTCCTTGGGTCTGGGGATGGTAAGCTGAAGACGTGATCTGGGTGATGCCCAACTCTTTCAGAGACTGTTTGAAAACGTTTGACATGAAATTACTTCTCCGGTCTGACTGTACCTCCTTGGGCAGACCAAACTTTGTGAAGAACCCTAGCATTTCCTTAACCACGTTCTTTGCTGAGATGTTTCTAAGTGGAATGGCTTCAGGATAACGAGTAGCCATATCAATCATGGTCAACACATAAGAAAATCCTGAAGAAGTCTTAGGAAGAGGGCCCACAATATCCACCAACACACGGGCGAAAGGCGCCTCAAAAGGAGGAATGGGAACTAGAGGTGCAACCTTTTCGGTCTGATTACACTTCCCCACAACTTGACAGGTGTGACAAGACTTACAATACCAGGAAACATCCCTGAAGATACCTGGCCAGTAGAATTGTTTCAAAATGCGTGCCACAGTCTTCCTCACTCCAAGGTGTCCTGCCAAACTGGAATCATGAGCCACTCTAATGATATCCTGCCTACAAACACGAGGGATGACAACTTGATGTACAACTTCCCACTCACAGTCGGCTGATGCTGTTGGGGGTCTCCACTTCCTCATAAGTACTCCTGACTTTACATAATAACAAGTAGAAGCACCGGCTGACTCTTCTTCACTGTAAGCAGAGTTAGCTAGACCTTTCAACTCAGGGTCAGCAACCTGCAACTCAACCAACTCTTCTCGAGACAAATTATCAACACTACGGGGTACTGCCTCATCTGGTGAGTGGTCCAAATTAGCAAGAAAAGTGTCAGCTAGGATAACATCATTATCCTCTAAATCACCAGTAACTTTAGATTTAGCCCTAGTGACAGCACATGCAGGGAACACATCAGGGACATCACAATCCTGGGTCGCAGCCACTGGCTCACTAGACAACTGAGGAGCTGGACACACTTGACTTCCACCAATATCATTTCCAAGTAAGAAAGTTACACCTGACATTGGGAGTGTCTCAACCAACCCAACCATAACGGAACCATTAACAAAACCAGACTCTAAATTCACTCTGCACAGAGGGACAGAGAAGTAATTATTCCCTACACCTTGTAAGATTACAGTTTCATCAGAGGAATTAACATTAGAGCCTAGAACACTGGTCAGCATAAGGGATTGGCAAGCACCTGTGTCACGATATATTTTAACTGATTTCCTGTCATTACTGTCCAGAGGACTGACAAAACCATCAGACAGGAAATTAGCACATGAACTCTTGAGAGTGTCACCCACGTTACTGCTCAAAATAGGAGCTCCATCATGAGAATTTAAGTTACCCCTCAAAGCAGGTTCAGTTAACTCAGTTAAAGAATTCTGGGAACTCTCAAGAGTGGACACTAGACCAATTGACTGAATATTTAAAGACTCCTTTTTGTTCACATCACGCTGTCTCCTGAAACATTTCTCCGTAGTATGACCAAGCTTACTACAATAAGTACATTTACTTTTCTGAAATCTAGAGGTGAAGCTGGTATTTACTTCCTGAGAAACATCATCTTTATTCTCTTTCCTGTTACCTGTACTCTGAGTAGAGGCAACGTACTTACTCTCAGCTTTCCCTTTTTCTTTAGAATATCTCTTGTGAGTGAGAACATATTCATCAGCTAAAACTGCAGCATCAGACAAATTATCTATTCTTTTCTCATCAAGATATAGGCTTACATCTTTCTAAATACACCTTTTGAAATCCTCCAGCAAAATCATCTGCTTAAATTTACCAAAATCAGAATCCACATTCTTAGAATTTAACCACTGCTCTAACAGATCTTTGATTTTTGCATACTCAACATGGGATTGCTTATCTTGCTTGTAAGTTGTCCTAAATTTTACTCTATAGGCTTCAGGAACAAGCTCATAGGCCTTAAGAATCAAGCTCTTAACTACATCATAATTATCAGATTGATCCTGAGGCAAAGATGCATAAGTTACTTGAGCTTTACCGGTGAGAACAGTTTGAAGGAGTACTGGCCAATACTCCTTGGGCCAACTGAAACCTGTAGCTACCCTCTCAAACAACTGAAAATACTTTGTTAAATCAGATTCATTAAAAGGAGGGACAAGTTTAACATTTTTAGCCATATCAAAATCATCAGAGCTAGATGATCCAGTTCCACCTTGTTTCATGCGATACTCATGGTCTGCCTGAATCCTGGCAAGTTCAATTTGTGCCTGAGCCTGTACCTGTGCCTCTTGAATACGAGCATTTTCCTCATTAACACGAGCCTCCGCCTCCTTAGCCTTAGCCTCCTGCAGGGCTAGCTGTAACTTAGCTAATTCAATCTGCGTTTGCTCATTTGGAGGAGTTACATTAAACAAGCTTTCATTAATCATGTCAACAATTTGATCTTTAGAATGATGAGAGCGAACAGCAATTCCCAATTGTTGAGCAACAAGCTTAAGTTCATTCTTTGTTCTGTTTTCTATATCACACACTGTTTGCACATTTGACAAAAAATCTTTGGCTTCATCAAGTATAGTAATAGTAGACATCATGAATAAGTAACAGTCACAAAATATCAAGCAATATCCTTATGATAATATCCTGAATATCCTGATAAGAGGTCGCCAAATTTATGTTACGGAACAGAGAAAGATAATGTACACTTTAAGTGAGAATACTAAAAATCACTACTGTCCCGTAAAGTTCCAGGTTCAAAACAAGAGTTAGGTAAAATTACAAGTTAAAGTTTAATGCTCAAACTAACAACAAAACATTCAGGACTCATAAGGACAATGTAATGGCAAAAAACAGGTTAAATATATGGTTAACTGTAACAGCCTCTATTAACACGAAATTAGCAAGAGTAAATTAATCTAAGTTGGCCCTGATAAAATGAAAAATACACAGGGTAATGTTCAGTGAATGCCAGATAAATTATTACAGATACAAACTATTATAAAAAATGACTAACATAAAACCCAACATTAATCAAAAACCTCACCAGGCCCAAGAATTAACCTTATGCTACACAGTACAAGAAAAAATGCAATAACACTTATACTCAAATTACACACAGCTGCTAGATGGTTGGAGACTTCCTGAGAAATTCACAATAATAATAACTGTACAGGGGAGGACAGAGATGTGAACAAAATGAGGAGCAGATCTAAGTGGCAATGATGCAGAGACTGAGCTCATTATATAGGGGCCAGGAGAGCTTGATACAACTTGTAAGAAGGACGCGCAAATGAAGCCATGGGGACAAAGAGCTGAAAATCCCGCTCTGAATAACAGAGAGAACGACTTACTCTACTATAACGGTAGAAGGGGGGGACTGAGGCAGAACACGCTCGTGATCAAACATGCAGCAACTGCGTTAAAATTACACAAAGGATGATGAAATCATAGGCTATGTAACAATATATATATATATATATATATATATATATATATATATATATATATATATATATATATATATATATTATATATATATATTATAGATAGATAGATAGATAGATAGATTACTGCGTCATAGATGAAGCTAGTATCCTGATGTAATACTTCATCATGACCATGGTGGAGAATGTGAAGGTGCAATATACCAAGATGAACTCGGTGACTCATAATAGTAGTAGCAGTAGTAGTAGTAGTAGTAGTAATATAGTTGTTGCTGTTGTTGTAGAAGCAGTAACAGTGGTTAGCGGATGGGAGCCCATTCTGCAATACTTAGAGAGGTGGCTTGCAGTCCTGACGGACCCAGGTTCGAATCCCGGCTGGAGCAGGGAACAGTTTAAGGATTCGAATTTCTTTAAATCAAGCTTTACTGATCTACCAGAAGACCCGCCGACATGTAAAAATACCCCCGCTAATACCAATACACCAGTCCTGCATGAGACAGCCCTAGCATGTATTCAATATGGACGGTGGGTGTTAGCGCAGAAGTGGTGACATATAGAGGTGTATGGTATGTAGGAGGACTGCTGGGCCTTGATAGCAGGCTGTGAAGCCTATGCCCAGAGTCGGACCCATAAAAAAAAAAAAAACTAAAATATCAACGGGATAACTGCCCTCCTACCCTTGTATTGTATCCTTTATGTTCTGAAGGTGGGTTGATCCCTCCTAAACTAATGGTGGAAAGCTTATATAGTCGAAGATATAATAATGGAACCAGACCAACTGACGTGATATGTTTCGTTAAAATCCATAAGCTCACTTTCCTCTTTTTCTTATCGTTTTTATTTTTAGAAAGGAACAGACCCCTCCAAGAATCATTCGGGGGTGAGGGTCACGCTCCCCAAATATCGCCGTACGAATGAGGGTCTGCTGTAGAACATATACTAAGATGTGAAACCCATATATGTCCAGCTTTCGCTTGTTCTGAGAATTTAATTTGGTGAGGGGGCTGTCTTCCCTAATAATCATGTTTTAAAAATTATATGGAGTCGAAGAATTTCGGAGCAACCAGACAGACTCACATGGGAAGTTTCTTTCAAATTCATCAAATAGCTTAGGAGAAGTTAAGGCGCAGGCACACAGACAGATACACACAAAGCCTGAATCTCCTGCAGAGGTATAGGGTGTGTTGATGAAAATTATAACATCCTGCATCACAGTAGTGATAAAGTAGAACATACTGAATTTTTATGCATACTGAATCATGCATGACGGTGTTGCTACGCTACAAGAGTGACAATTGCTCTTAACCCTCGAGGAACCCACTATAATCCAGGTGACAATGAGGAACAATTCCAAAGATAATCCATGAGTGAACCCTAAACTCTAAGCCTATGAGCTTTGGACTATTAACCGGTAAGCAAAGGACAGTACGCTGAGTGCCTTCCTTGCAAAATCATACTTGCAACAACCATGGACTTTGGAGGGAAGACGAAAGAGACGAAGGAGAGAAAGGGGAGAGATAAAATGAAATGGAACGAGAGAAGAGATTCTATGGATATGTGGAATATTTATGGACGTACTGGCGTGGTGGAGAACTGATGCATTACGTGGAGGCTGAAGTTTGTGGCAGGTCAAGAGAGACAGGAGAAAATCTGTGCATATTCGGACCATATACAATTGCACTGCTAGGTCAGGTGGCTGATTCTTGTTCTGAAATATTTGTTCAGTTTGGTGGAGTATGTCACGACAAAAGAAGCTGAGTAATGCAAGGTTTGTTGGAATAACACACCACATAAATCAACAGATAAACGTGATTCATAGAAATCTATCTTGTCTATAGCCCGACGCCCTAATCCTGCAAAGGGTGGCCACAGACAAAACGCCTCCAAGTCGCTCTGTCACTCACCATTTGACTGCCCTCCCCCCAACTCACTGCCCCCTCCGTCATATACCTCTCAACTCCATCCCTCCACCTCACCCTCGGTCTCCCCCTCCATCTCCCTCCCTCCACTTCTCCTACATACACCTTCTTAGTCAGTCTTTCATTCTACATTCTCTCCACATGTCCAAAGTTCCATACCACCTCAGTGTATTTTCCTAATTCTCTCAGTCACGTCCACATCCACCCCACAACGTTCTTTCACTTCTTCATTCGTCAACCTGTTCCTCCATGTAACTCCACATGCTCCTTTCAGGTAACTCATTTCCACAGCTCTCACTCTTGACTTGTTCCCCTCTAGCAAGGTCCGCGCCTCGCTTCCATACGTCAGGATAGGATCACAATACTATCATGCAGTGACTTAACGTCCATACTCACCTCCCTATTACTCATCACAGCTTTCAGTGAACCAACAACCTTCCTTCCCTGCTGTACCCTTTTAAGTACTGCATCCCCAAAACTTCCATCCTTACTCATCACATTACCCAAGTACTAGAATGCACTCACATTCTCCGTATCCTCACTATCCAACCTCACTGTGCATTCTGTGACTTCATTTCTCTCAAACACCATAACTTTACTCTTGTTTACATAAACTTCCAGATTCCTATTCGTACACACTGTCCCAAATTCATTCACGAAACCTTGCAACTTCCATTCATCTTCACTCAACAATGATGTATCATCAGCAAACAGCAACACCGGAATCTTTCACACCTCACCCACTTTCATTGAGCCACCCCCACATCCACTGCCCTACCTTGCAACTCCTTCACAACCCCATTCATGCGTATATTAAACAGCCATGGAGACATCACATCCCTGTTTCAGTCTCCACATTTTGATCAAAGAACTCACTCAGCTCACCATTTACCCGCACCGTAGCACTAACTCTCTCGTTCATACTCTTCACAGCACTCAACAATTTCCCATCCATTCCATAAAAATGATGAATATAAATATATAACTATGCTTAGCAACTATTATGTGCTCCTAAATACAATACAAGGGAGGTGGAGCGTGTGGGAGGGTAAGAAAACAAAGGTAGATTGTGTGGGGAATAATACCGTGAACCAGTTATATAAATAAATCAGTAAATGGGGAGAACTATGTAATTATTCTTGAAAGGGGTATGCACAATCATGCTAGGTGACTAATACGTACACTATTCTTAAATATATTATGGAGGAGCTGGAGCGACTGTGAAGGCAAGAACAGATGGTCAGGCGTAGACGGAAGTGGGACATAGTGAAAGGAGACATTATAAATCAGCCAATGCAACATTCCTTTTTATGCAGGCGTCTCGCGAAGTGAAATGGGGTGTTGAATTTACTGGTGTGTGTGTGTGTGTGTGTGTGTGGTGAGTGGGGGGCGGGTGGGTGTGAAGGAGTGAGTGGGCGGGTGGGTGGGTGTGGGGTGGTGAATGGGTTCGTGGGTGGGTGTATGAGGGAAGCAAAATATTTCAAATAGTTTTTGAGCAATCGTAGCCAAACTTGGTGCAAGGTTTGAAGGACAGCGAGAGAGTAAACAATATTTATATTTTAGTAAAATTGGTCAAAGTGTAAACCTCAGGACTAGTTCAAACGCTTACCTATCAAAATCACTCACAATCATTCAATTGGTTTGGATCAAACTTGGGAAATGAATGGAGGTAATGTAAGAACGAAGTGATTCTGTTTTGAGAACAATTTGACAAGTATCATGTGGACCAGGGAAGACCCAGATTTGACTCGAGTGATCCATTATTAACAAAATAAGTATATAACAGCGTTTTCGTTTGATTTTAGCTATATTTGTTGGAAGGGATGAGTGTCGGCCAAGAAGGAAACCTGTTGTTTTTTCGAACATAGGTTAACGGTGAAGGTCGACGGCCAAGGTCGACTTAAACAGATTTTAATAAAATTTCACAAAAGTTGGGAAATAGTGACGGGTCAGGGAAGAACACTAGGTCAGTTTATGGCAGCGGGTATTACACTTTCTAAGTGCTCCTTTTTTTCCGTGGGGGTACTCGTAAAATAATAATATGATGGAATTCTTTCGTGCTGTGCAGGAAGATAACAGAACATTTACATTTTAATAATCACACCAGTTCAAGTATTGTGTCTTGACTAACACCAAACCATTTTAATTAGCTCAAGGTCATAGTAACGTAAGAAGGCAAGTTGTTTCTTTTTTTTTTAAATCTTTCTCGTTATCGTTAACGCAAAACGGTATTGCTTAGAGAAGGATGAGTCACACGAACCGAAAAACTTCAGATAACCCTGAGTTTGTGGAACAATGAATTATTTTATGGTCAAGAACTTAGGTAATCTTACGACGAGGGATGGAATCACAGAACTCAGATGGCATTTTGAGAACAACAGCGGAACTATGATGAAACACAGTGTAGGTACCAAATGAAACTGATAAAAAAAAAAAAAAAAAAAAAAAAAAGAGAGAATAGTGCCCACGATTTGCGTTTGTCTAAATTATGACTGGGTATAACAGTCTGAGAGAATTGAGAGATGTATACTACGTTTCGTAAATTTTCTGGGCGTGTCCAGTGAGTTTGATGTTGACGTGGAGTGTGTACGTGGTTTTGGTAAGCGAGGATAAATGCTTTGTTGTTTAGCCTTCACTGCCAGCTGTGTTGGGGACATCTAACCTTACGAGTATTTTTCCACCCCTTTTCCCATCTCACCATCACCACCGCTTCGTTTTTCCCCAGTTACTTTTTTCCCCCGTTTCTTTTGGCTCATTCGCCTTCCAATGAACCGCTCTCCTCTTTTTCTTCTGAAACGCTTTAATATTTTCTAAACTGTTCTACCCCTTCGCTTTATTTTCTGAACAGTTTTTTATCTCTTCTACTATCATTACACTCTCACCTCCACCCAGTAGCCTACCATCACAACTCTTCCATTTTTCCTTCTCATTTACTCACTTTGCCAGTTGGTATTCTCTGTCCTCTCTTTCTGGCCTTCTCACTGTTTCATGTCAGAAATAATTTTGCATTCCTCTTTTCAATAACCTAATAATCCTGTTCCCTACACCACCACTCTTCCTCTTTCAACGTTAACTGTTTTCGTCGCTTCATTCATTTCTCTTTATCTATATCTGACTTCTGCTCTTCTCCATATGCTCTAAGCCTTTTGTGTGCAAATTAAACATCCTTTGTGTTTCTCTGCCAGTTGTGTCAGAAACAGCTGACCTCACTTTTATTTTTCTCCTTACCACATCATCACCAGGCTACTTGGTACCCACACCAATTACTCTCTTTACCGGTATCCGTTTGTTTCCTCTGTTTTATCCGGAACATTCTGTTTTTCTATTTCTCCCATTCTCTTCGCCCCTTCCCTTCCAAATTGCTTCTTCTTATTTTCATCTTTTCTTTCCTCTGTTAATGAACTTCTTTTATACCATTCTACTACCATTATTTTCCCACCTCTTTCCCTTCCTCATCATCACCTTTTTTTCTGTGCCAGTTACTCTTTCTTCCCTGTTTCCTTCCACTCACCTTTTTTTATTGCCTCTCTCCTATTCCTGAACATCCATTCTCATTTCTCTACTCTTTTTCGCTCTACGCCGGTTATTATCTTTGCCATTATTTTTCTCTTTCCTCTTTTCTAGACCTTTTTAACTTCAGTCTCCTCCCTGTCCTACCTGAGCACTTTCTTAACATGCCAACTACTCACACTGCATTTCTTTATCATTTTTTTAATCCCTGTCTAATTCGATTTCAACCATTCTTTTTACCTCGCCCGGACGGAGTCCAACGAGGTATGCCATTTTTCCTTATCTCCAACACCTGTTTCTGCTTTAACTAGTTACCCGTCTATATTGTTTTACTCGGTTTGTCTGTTTGTTTGTCATCCTTCGCTTCCCCATCCCTCTCCCCCCCCACCACCTCACTCACATACATTCTTCTCATTAGTCTCTCGCTCTCCATCCTCTCCACATGGCCAAATCACCTCCACGTATTTCTCCTAACGCATTCTATCACATCCACATCCACACCACAAAGCTCCTACGCTTTCCCATCTGTCAGTCTCTCTCTCTCCATGTAACTCCACATGCTCTTCTCAAATAACTTATTTCCACGGCTCTCACTCTTCACTTATATTCTTCCAGCAAGGTCCAAGCTTCATTTCCATACGTTAGAGTTCGTCTTCTCAATACTATCATGTATTGACTTTTTACTTCCATGCCCACTTCCCTGTTGTCACTTGTTGGTCCGTCGTGATCCGAGGCTTCTTGTTTTTTTTGTTTTTTTTTTTTTTCCTGGGAGGGGTACTTACCCTCCTGCAACCCATTTGACACGTAGGGAACACGTGTTTTTTGGTTATAAGGTTATCACCCAGCGTCCTTAATGATTCCTGGTATACAGAAAATAATTTGGCTTGGCACTCAATGTAGAGTTACCCGAAATAGAGTATAACTACACTGAGTGAATGGATGACGGACGCTTCCACTGACCATAAATAAAACGCGGGTAAATAAAACGTAGAGGTAAGAAAATATCTAAGCCAGAAACAAAGGATTCACTTCTTGTCTCGCAGACAACAGAAAGAGCCAGGGAACTAAAAAGAGAAGGCTAGAATAAACCCACTTATGCATGGAAGGAGATGAGTTTGAGTGTGGTTATGGTGTATGCAAAGAATTTAATGTTTGAAACATGCATATACACCCACTCACACAGTCTCTCTCTCTCTCTCTCTCTCTCTCTCTCTCTCTCTCTCTCTCTCTCTCTCTCTTTCTTTCTCCTAAACTGAATACTAAGCTCTCTCCCAAAATAGCAGCTGAAAGATAAAGAAAATCAATCAATCAATCAATCATTTCCTGTGGCACCCTCGGGGATGCATAGGGCCTCGATTAACTCACACCACCACATCCTATCTTGTGCTAACTCCTCAAGATCTCCCCAACACTCATCTCCAGCTTCCCGTCTCATTGTCCTCACCCACGTCTCTTTTGGCCTTCCTCTACCTCTCCTACCAAGTGCCACCCACCCTGGTGTACCTCGTACTATTCCCTGTCTCCTATACACATGTCCTAGCCACTTCCATCGTGAGAACCTAACATATTCATCGACCGGCTGCACTCCCGTTATTTCTCTAATTCTACTATTTGGTATCCTTTCCCACCACTTAACTCCTAATATTCTTCTAAGTGCTTTTTTTTCAAACACCAAGATACAAAGTTAAGGGAATTTTAAATTAAACAAATTACTTGGAGTTTAAACAACGCGTTCCCAGATACACTTTTAACAATGTGAGGTTTTAATGAGGAAGGAGAGGAAAAGTGTTGATGGAGCTGAGAGACTGTCATACCAGGAGAGAGAGAGAGAGAGAGAGAGAGAGAGAGAATTAATTAAATTAGAAACCTTTATTTCCACAAAAAGTGGTTATTCTTCTTACATTGTACTTACATGCTGAGTTAATATAATGATATGGTACATATTGTACATTCAGTATATGGTTAAGTTGACCTCATATGACCTTTGACTCTTGACCCCCTGGACTAGCTGAACTTATCAGTTCATCATCTCATGCCGCATCCTTGACAAAGTCTGGGGTAAATCCATTGATGGGTTCAGGAAATATCACCCCCATAATAGCTCTGTAGTGACTGCAGTAAGAGAATATACATATAAAATGAGGGCTTATTAGAAATAAAAAATAATAAAAAAAAAAAGGGTGATGAAGGAAGCGAGATATCTGGACTATATCATTCTCACAAGGAACAACTGTAATGGGAATGATACTAAAACACAGGCCACAGGCAAAGGGCTTGAACAGCTGACTAACACGCATGTATGAGATCTGACAAGACAAAAGTCACAGACATTATGGTAATGAGATAGGTGAAAGAATTCAGAGTTCACAAAACTATGCAATATTAGGAGAGTCATTGTAAGGTAGAAGGAAGGGAATTAGTCGGAAGAGATCAAGGATGGCATTAGAATGACCAGGAACAAGGACCATGATATTCGTGGAATGGAAGGTAGCTTCCAGTGCAGGATAGTACTATTTATTCTAGATTTGAGAAAGGAAAAAATACGTAGAATCAAGATCAAAGTTAGTGCGTGCCCATTGCAAAGCTAAACGATCTGATATGCGGATAAGGCCTATGGTAACATGACAACTTGATCATTCTCTACTTGCAGCATAAATTATTGGAAGGTGATTGTTGTGGAGTGGATATGGAAGTTGTGTAGATTGGCTTGGGAAGAGGGAAGGGTTCCAGAGGACTGGAAATCAGGTATAATTGTTCCTCTGTACAAAGGAAAAGGGGAGAGAGAAGTATGTGGTAACCATAGGGGTATTTGCCTTCTTAGTGTGACTGGTAAAATATATGGTAGAATACTCATTGATAGGGTTAGGCATATGACAGAGGAGCTAGTTGGAGAAGAACAAGGGGGATTTAGGAAGGGAAAAGGGTGTGTAGATCAGATAGTTGTTCTAAGATGTTTAGTGAAGAAGTATCTAGAGAAGGGAAGGAAAGTGTATGCTGCCTTCATGGACTTGGAGAAAGCTTATGACAGAATAGATAGGAAAGGTATGTGGAAGGTATTAAGAATATATGGAGTGGAGGGGAAATTGTTGAGTGCTGTGAAGAGTATGTACGAGGGAGCTAGGGCTACGGTGCGAGTGGATGGTGAGCTGAGTGAGTTCTTTGATCTCAATGTGGGACTGAAACAGGGGTGTGTAATGTCTCCATGGCTGTTTAATATATATATGGATGGGGTCGTAAAGGAGGTACAAGGTAGGGCAGTGGATGTGGGGGTGGCCCTAATGAATGAGGGTGAGATTTGGAAGCTTCCGGTGTTGCTGTTTGCTGATGATACAGTATTGTTGAGTGAAGATGAATGGGAGTTGCAAGGTTTGGTGAATGAATTTGGGACAGTGTGTAGGAGGAGGAAGCTGAAAGTTAATGTAAACAAAAGTAAAGTTATGGTGTTTGAGAGGAATGAAGTCACAGAGTGTGCAGTGAGGTTGGATGGTGAGGATATGGAGAATGTGAGTGCATTCAAGTACTTGGGTAGTGTGATGAGTAAGGATGGAACTTTGGGGGATGAAGTACGTGAAAGGGTACAGCAGGGAAGGAAGGTTGTTGGCACACTGAAAGCAGTGATGAGAAATAGGGAGGTGAGTATGGAAGTTAAGAAGTCACTGCATGATGGTATTGTGATCCCTACCCTGACGTATGGAAGCGAGGCGTGGACCTTGCAAGAGGGGAACAAGTCAAGAGTGAGAGCAGTGGAAATGAGTTACTTGAGAGAAGCATGTGGAGTGACATGGAGGGACAGGTTGACGAATGAAGAAGTGAAGGAACGTTGTGGGGTAGATGTGGATGTGGTTGAAAAGATTAGGAGAAATACACTGAGGTGGTTTGGACATGTGGAGAGGATGGAGAATGAAAGACTGACTAAGATGGTGTATGTAGGTCAGGTGGAGGGAGGGAGAGGGAGGGGTAGACCGAGGATGAGGTGGAGGGATGGAGTTGAGAGGTATATGAGGGAGGGGGGGGTGAGTTGGGGGGAGGGGAGTCAAATGGTGGGTGACAGAGTGACTTGGAGGCGTTTTGTCTGCGGCCACCCTTTGCGGGATTAGGGCGTCGGGCTATAGATAGATAGATAGATAGATAAACAATATTTCACTAATACCATTAATCATATCATTTTACTAACACATTCAAATCGTTGTTCAATTGCATACCTACTTCATTCATTTTATGGAACAATACTACCTAGTAACGGAGATCACGTCCTCAACTAATATTACATCCCCTCGGGGTTTTTTCACTTGTGCCCTGGGTGGAGGACCCCATCTCCATCTCTGTCACCCAGAGATAAACCAAGGACAGCTAGTGCCAGCAAGGCTGTCTATACTCTCCACAATATCCTACTTTTAAAGGGAATCAGGATGAATATTTTAATCAGCAAAGTGGTCCTAACAGGTGAGGGGACAGACACAAACAACAGCGTGGCGAGTTGCTGAGTGAAGTTTTTGTTGGTACTCATCAACAGGTAGAGCAGAAGGTGATGAAGAAGTAGCATGGGCAGAAGAAGAAGAAGAAGAAGAAGAAAAAAAAAAAGATGTATTATGATCCTGATTTTCCTCACTCTGGAAGTGCCTGGGAGTTCCCTTAAAATCGTCTGCGTGAATCCACTTACTCTCAGATGATAAGTCCTTAATCTTAAATTTGTTTACCGTTACGAGATTGTACGCCGTGTGGGCCTGTAAATTTGTCATCTAACATAGAACTACGTGTATATGAACGAGCAAAGACTAAGTCCTCATCGTCAATGTTGATAAGCGATGCAGACTTATGCTGGCGATGTATCATATCCTCTTTAGATAAGGCCAGACTAACCTTTATATACTAGTATATTTTCTTGAAATCTGTTGGTTTCAATTTCACATAATTATCCTTATTAAGTGGACTAGGTTTCGATAATAGCACTGAATAGGGATTTTTTTTTTTTTCCGAATCCATATAAGGCAAAGAATGGAATTTCACCAACTGATTTATTAATGGACCTATTAACTAAGGCCGCAACTTGGGGTATCCACTCATCCCAAAAGGTGCTTTGAGAACCTTAGTGCCTCAAGCACTCCATCATCTTACGATTTTGCATTTCAACAAGGCCATTGGAAGCTGGAGGGTTGGGTATGACATCACGTTTTTTGATGTTGCACTCTTACAAATCTCAACAGGAAGACTGTTGTTAATCTCCGAGCCAGTATCAGTAATGACAGTGGATGGTGTAATGAATGGACAAATACCATGGTCAATGAAGGCACGTGCAACACTCTTAGCAGTCTTGTCTTGGAAGGCTACATGAACACAGTAACGTGAGTAGTTATCAACTCCCACAAACAGATACTCTGCATCGGACTCAAAAAGAGGCAGTTTAAGGAGGTCAATAGAAACAGTTTCCCGTGGGCGTGATGGATCTGGATATTGTAAGAGTGGAGCAGGTGATCTGGTTGGCCCTTCATGACGATTACAGAGAACACAGGAATCACAGTGAACATTTATGTCCTTACGCATAGTAGCCCAGTAAATGAAAGATGTCTTTGTCTCAAACATCGATCCTTTGCCGGATGGGATGCATGAGGTGTGTTATGGATTATGTGGCGTACTGTAGGTATTAAATCAGTGGGAGCAACAATTAGACATAGCTGTCTAATAGGAATGTCCCTACCGATAAGGGATGTCTTCCTATACGAGGTACAGTATTATTGTCTAACAAGAGATCATCTAGTGAGACTAATAGAGTAGATAAGGTTGAAGCGTGTCCTGGCCCTAGAAAGTGAATACCATTTGACCAAAGAGTATCTGTGCACTAACAACTATAAACAATATTTGAGGTTAGAGTGGCGTAAGGAACTTTATTTGGCTGATATGTTGAGTCTGTCGTGGTTACGAGACGTGGAAGAGCATCTGCAACTACATTTGATTTACCAAGCACTTAGTCAAAGGTTGGGTAGAAGTCATGAATAATAACTGACCATCGTGCTAGATGTCCTGTTAGATTTCTTCCTTTGAGTAAATCACAAAGTGGGAGAAGTTCTGTTTGGATACACACTGGATATCCGTAAGTTATATCTTTGAAATGCTCGAGAGACGAGCAAATGCTAAAGCCTCCCATCAGTAACACTGAAGTTACGTTCATCTGCAATGAGGGCACGACTAGCATGCGCCATTAAACGTTTCCTTTCTGCATAATCAATTTCCACTAATGCCACGCCTAGACCTATCCTGGACGCATTTGTATAAAGAAAAAAGGTTTCTTATAATCAGGGAATGCCAGAATTGAAGCATTAAGAAGTGCTGTCATCAGTGTTTCAGAGGCATGAGACTGGTCATTACTACAAACAAAGGGTTCATTTTCCTAAGTAATTTAGTAAGAGGGACGGCGATCTGTGCATAAACTTGAAGAAATCGGCGATAGTAACCATTCAGCTCACGGAAACTCCTTACATCATCAATACTGGTAGGTTCAGGGAAGATAGAAAAGGCCTTAACTTTCTCATATGAGGTATGAATTCCTTCAGTATCAATCACATGTCCAAGAAATTTAACTCAGTTGCATTTACTGAGCTTAACCCTTAGACCTGCCATTTGGAGGTGATCAAAAGCTTGCTGTAGCTTGACAAAATGTTCAGGGATTGATTTACTCAGTACTGTGATGTCATCGAGGTAAGCAAAAAGAGAAAGGCCAATCATACCACTGAATACACGTTGGATAAGCCTCATGAATACTGACGGAGCATTTCTAAGACCAAGTGGAAGCCTTTTAAAATGACAATGACCAGAAAGGAGTACTGAATGCAGGTGTAAGGCGTGACGACTCTTCCATTTCTACTTGCCTGTAACCATTCAGTCAAGAGAAGTCAAGACAACATTATTCTCGCCAAGTGATTCCAGTAAATCTGCTAAGGCTTGTTATGGTAATCGATCAGGTACGTGAAAACGTTTACTTTATGATAGTCTACTATGGATCTAAATGCACCTCATTTCTTGGAGACAAGGAAAAGCATACTATTCCATGGACTGACGGAGTGTTCAACGATGTCCTGATCAAGCATATCATGTACTATCTCGTGAGTTTCTTTTTGTAAGCTATGGGATAATCCTTATGCCTGGACACAACTTGGTTGAATACCGGGAGTCAATTCATTATTGTGTTTTCTCAACTGGTCTTCCCCATAGGTTCCGCAAGTAAGGCCTCAGCATCTTTATAGGTGTGCAAAAGATTAAGTAACTGTTCTTTATACTGAAAGAAGTTGCCCGGTGTTACTTGAAAGGTGAAATCAGCTGATGGAGTCATAGCAGAATCCGTAGAGTTTTCAATGGTATGTACAGTTGCCAGCAGATGACTCGAGGCCACCTAGTCCACCAACATGGTGTTTTATCTGGTAACAGTGGTAGCTATGAACTTGACCGAGAGTCAGTCGGCTGTTCGGACAAAACAAACCCACTGATAATTTGTCAATGTGCAGTTTTAACTGGTCTCCAATCAATATCATGCAAGTAAACGTATTATATGTCATACACATGGTAGTTATATTTATAACCATGATATTACAACATAGGCATCCAAATAGTGGTGCATTCATTCATGTGTGACACAGGTATTGGTAGTGATTTATTTGGTTCGACTGTTGTCGTGAACCAAACAACCTTTACCAGTTTTCAAGAGATATACCGTAGGGTTATCAGCTTCCCTGCAACCGAGCATTATTATCACAAAAATGCCGTCATGCCAATCATCCCTCACCGTGAACCTCACTTTCATCAAAGTCTAAATCCGAAGCAGGTGGGAGTTAAAGGTTCACACCACAATAGGCGGAACAGGGGGAAGGGTGTGTGGGAGTTATAAGGATGGTGGTGGGTGAGAAAGGGAGGGACGAGGTGCGACGTCAGATGGAAGGAGGAAGGGGGATGGGGCAGGCGGTTGGCTGCGGTATTAAACGTATATGAGATTAAAGGTTGTAATAAGTTTGTTTTGATATAAGCAACCAATGTTTGTTTAATATTCGAGTGGTAAAGTCGAGCGATTACTGTCTATAAATAATTATCAACATGAACGGGCCAACTGGTTCCACCTCCATGCCTCTCCCCATACGTGGCATCACGTGGTGCCTACGTCACAAACCGAGGTGGTGATGGAGCTGCACACTCGGGATACCCGTGTGTCTCACATGAATGAACGCACCACTATTTGGATGCCAGGGTTGTAATACTATGGTTATAAATATATCTACCATGTGTATGACACATTAATCATTATCAATATAATACGTTTACTTGCATGATATTGATTGAAGAGTACTAGGGTGGAGTGAAAAAACTTTTTTTTCGATTTTCAAAAGGTCTGGGTGGGAAAAGTTGTGGGTTCATAATACAAATACTGTGTTAAAATTATTTTCCTCTAAGATAATATTTGGACTATGCACACTGAGCTTTAAGTTCTTCCCTATGACGCTAATTATGACGCGTTTCTTCCAAATGCACCAGGTGTCTGTTGTCAACAACTATTGTGTAAAATAAGTTATTTTAACAACTAAATGTGTAATAGAAATAATAGAATGAAAAAAGGCATTTGTTATCTACTGTTTCTTCAATGTAATGTAAACTAATTTTGTAATTATTTAAACATATTTTCCTTTTCAGACAGAACTAGAACAGGTACCTTGTCCCATTATGGCATTTAAAACTCGAAGTAGTCATTGGTGCTCTATCCTAGGAACTTCAGCTACACTAAAAGAAACTCAGTTACCTACAACTATTGATGTACTGAAATACTGCCTTCATGTGAATAATGAAATGAGATGTAATGGTGATCAAAATCCTGTGTTTAATGCTATTGCTGATTTAGTTGCATTCAAAGTTGAAAACCTTTGGGATAAGGCTTCAATCCCACATTTGTCACATCAAAGAGTTGTTGAATTAATCAAAAAGTGTAATGAAAAATATAAGAAACTATTGAAACAACCAGTGAATAGAAAAAACAATCTTTCTTACAAAACACGTGTGGAAGTTTTTCTGAAAACCAATGCTGAGTTTTTTTTTATATTGCTGCATGCAAATGCCATACCTTCTTAGGGTGTTCGTGGGAGAAGCAACGCCAAGTGCCCAAGGCTGAAAGAGACTTCCTAACTGATCAAAGAAATGAGAGAAAAATGATGATCACAGGAATTGACAAGAAGGCAACCAATAAGATGAAACAAAAACTGATGAGAATGGAGGCTGAGAAAGAGTGCAAGGAAAAATATTTTGTGACTCATACATGTGATCAAAGTGTTATGCATATTGTGACTGACGATGCAGAGGAAAACAATGAAAGTACTGATAGCAATGACAGTGAATGGTCTCCACAATTCAAGAACCAGAAGTCTGAAAATATGGAACCTAGTACTCGTACATCACAAATGCGTCTAAGCTTTTCAACTGTAGCAAGAGAATGTGATAAGTATGGTATCTCAGATAGAGCTTGTGCTTCAGTAACAACAGCAGTATTGCAAGATATTGGGGTCGTTAGCAAAACTGATTCCACTAACGTAATAGATCGGAGTAAACTGAGACGTGAGAGGAAAAAGCAAAGGAAGGAGGCTGTAATTCAAGGGAAGGAAGACCGAGGTCCATTACATGGCTTATACTTTGATGGGAGGAAAGACCAGACACGTTCAATTAAAAGCCATGGTAGCACTCAGTATCCAATTTCTTTTGTGGAAGAACATGTGAGCTTAATAAAAGAACCTGACTCAGAATATCTTGGACATGTGTCACCAAAGGATGGATCTGCAAATGCCATTGAAAAGTCAATCATGGATTTCCTACATGAAAATTATATATGTACTAAAGATCTCATAGTTGTTGGTTGTGATGGAACCAATGTGAACACTGGCATAAAAGGAGGAACCATTCGGCTATTAGAAGAAACCCTTGGCAAACCATTACATTGGTTCATATGTCTATTTCATGCCAAAGAACTACTACTGCGGCATCTTCTTCAGTATGTAGATGGTTTAACAAGTGGACCAAAAGCATTCTCAGGTCCAATAGGTAGAGCTCTAGAAAACTGTGAGAAACTGCCTGTAGTGAAATTTCAACCAATTGGGATTAATGTAGACTTACCAGATATTGATACAGAGGTGTTAAGTACTGACCAACGATACTTGTATGATATGTGTGAAGCAGTCAAGAGTGGTGTTTGTTCCCGGAATTTAGCATTACATCAGCCTGGAACTCTCATTCATTCTCGGTGGGTAACAGCAGGAAATCGGATTCTGAGGCTCTGTGTTGCTACAAATGAACCTTCAAATAATCTGATGGTTTTAACTGAATACATTATGAGAGTATATACACCAATATGGTTTAGTATCAAGCTCAAGTCCTCATGCACAGAAGGGCCCAAACACTTGTGGAGTATGATCCAATCATCTCGATATTTGCCCTCAAGACTGAAGGAAATAATTTTGCACATGCTGAAAACCTACTTCTTTCAGTGATTACAGATGAGAGTAAGGATGTCAGATTACTTGGATTCAGAAGAATTCTCAAGGCAAGAGAGTCTAGGGCACCATCAGGAACTAAAGTGAGACAGTTTAAAGTTCCAATGATAAATTTTAATGCCACAGAATACTATGATATGATTGATTGGACTGCAAATAGATTTGAGCCTCCAATCACTAAGAGTATTCCAGAAATCTCTGTCAGGGACTTCCTTAAGAATGATGATATACTGCCTATTCCCAGTTTCCCCTGTCATACTCAGGCAGTGGAAAGAACAGTGCGTCTTGTTACAGAAGCATGTCAAGCTATCTCCTGCAGTGACGAGAGAGACGGATTCATTAGATCTCGGTTGAAATCTCGGTCGGTTATTCCTAAGTACAACACTAAACATGAATACAATATAATGTAAATAAGTTCAAAGTAAGATAAAGTGTGCCCAAGGTAGGGTGTTTGGGTGGGCATGGGTGGAACTTGAAATGGAGCCACCTCCTCGTGGTGAGCTCTGGGTGATTGGGATAATATGAAAAGTACAGAAATATTATTCAAATTAGCGAAGAGCTGCGTATACTGTATGTCTTAGAAAGCATTTTGGTATAAAGAGACAGAAGATAACAAATACCTTTTCTCATTCTATTATTTCTATTACACATTTAATTGTTAAAATATCTTATTTTACACAACAGTTGTTGACAACAGATACCTGGCGCATTTGGAAGAAACGCGTCATAATTAGTGTCATAGGGAAGAACTTAAAGCTCAGTGTGCATAGTCCAAATATTATCTTAGAGGAAAATAATTTTAACACAGTATTTGTATTATGAACCCACAACTTTTCCCCACCCAGGCCTTTTGAAAATCGAAAATAAAGTTTTTCACTCCACCCTATTGGAGACCAGTTAGAACTGCCATTTGACAGTTTATCTCTGGGTTTGTTTCGCCCAAACAGCCGATTGACTCTCAGCCAAGTTCATAGCTACCACTCTTACCAGATAAAACAGCAACATGTTGGTGGACTAGGTGGTCTTGAGTCATCTGCTCGCATCTGTACAATGAAAGACACAACTATCTTCCCAAAGTCTGACGAATATATAGCAGAAGAATCGAACCATTTGCAACATGCACTAGTAGAGATAGGGGTTTCACTGTATTTCACCAGGTGTAATTTATCTTTGGATGGAACTGGGAAGATAGTTGTGTCTTTCACTGTACACCAGATATAAAATCATCCTTAGCCGTTACAGAATATGGTATATCTTGGCACACCTTTGCAGACGATGGGTACACCAGGAAATTACCAATCTCTGTACCACTTTTAACCCACCGCATGCCTGCTATTTTTAGCCCTCAGGGTCACCCCAGTGCCGGCCATTTTTCGACCTTTTATTTGGGGGGGGGGGGCTAAAATGATAGATTTTGATGGGGAAACAACGAATTTCGCCATTAAAGTGTTCACCGAGGCTCGAAAATTAGTTTTATTCAGTCATGCATACTCGTGTACAGGTATAGCCGCTCTATCATGCTCACCACGTACATGAGAGAAAGCCTTTTTCTATGTAAGGTAAACTCATGTACTTATGCTGGGAAGGTATAGCAATGTTCAGTACACTTCTCTGATCACTTATTACTTCACCATCTATCACAATTTGCGTGTCTTTCTCACTGTGAATGCATTATCTTACACTTACTTGAAGATAGGTACAACCTGACTTCATTACGTACAGTCCTGGCACTTACAAGAAAGTATTTACAACTTGACTTCACTATATAGTCCTTACACTTACAAGAAAATATTTACAACTTACACTTACATGAAAATATTTACAAAATGCTTTCACTATGTACAGCACTGGGTGAGGCACACAGGCAGAGTGAGGCAGAGTGAGCATGAGTGAGTGTATGGCCTTGACAGCCTGAGGGATGGTAGAGTAACAGTTACCTTACATGCCTGCCAATTTTTACCCACGAATCTTGAAATATGAGGTCACAGTGAAGTTTTTATTTTACACCATTTTAAAACGGCATTGGCACTGGCCGCAGCATTATGTCAGACCATTTTAACCCGCCCTGTCCCGACCACTTTTCCACCACTGACTTCCCCTAGACCCGATCAATTTGGAAAAAAAAAATTTGGGCTCAAACCTCCGCTTTTGGTGAGAAACATTGAAAATTCATAAAGAAATCGCTCACCTGAGGTTTTAAATACTCAATACAGATACCAGTACTCCTTACCTTACTGGGTTTTCTATCAGGCTGGCTCCAAAGAAAATGAGTTCTTTGGGAGGGTAACTATTCCACACCACTTATAAATGGTATTTATTTATTCATTTGATACAAATTTATATGTAGTCTATCTATCTATCTATTGCCAGACGCCTCAATCCCGTTCAGGGTGGCCACAAACAAATCGCCTCCATGTCGCCCTGTCCCCCGCCATTTCACTGCCCCACTTCCAACTCACACCCCCCTCTTTCATATACCTCTCCACCCCATCCCTCTACCTCATCCTCGTCCTCCCCCTCTCTCTTCCCCCCTCCACCTCACACACATACACTCTCTTCGTCAGTCTTTCAACCTCCATCCTCTCCACATGGCCAAACCACCTCAGTGTATTCCTCCTAATGCTTCCTATCACATCCACATCCACACCACAATGCTCCTTTATATCCTCATTTGTCAGCCTGTCTCTCCATGTGACTCCACAGGCTCCTCTTAAATAACTCATTTCCACTGCTCTCACTCTTGATTTGTGTCCTTCCAGCAACGTCCAAGCTTCACTTCCATACGTTAGAGTTGGTACCACAATACTGTCATGTAGTAACTTTTTCACTTCCATGCTCACTTTCCTGCTTCTTATCACTGCTTTCAAGGAACCAGCAACCTTTCTTCCCTGCTGCACCCTTTCAAGCACTTCACCCTCCAAACCTCCATGCTTACTCATCACACTCCCCAAGTACTTAAAAGTACTCACATTTTCCAATTCCTCACCATCCAACCTCGCTGTACATTCACTAACTTCACCTCTCTCAAAGACCATCACTTTAATCTTCCCTACATTCATCTTTAGATTCCGTTTCTTACACACTCCCCCAAACTCATCCACCAAGCCTTGCAGTTCTCCTTTGTCTTCACTCAACAACACAGTATCATCTGCAAACAACAGTACAGGGAGTTTCCAAACACTACCCTCTCTCACCAGGGCCACTCCAACATCCACTACCCTACCTTGTACCTCTTTTATTACCCCATCCATGTACAGATTGAACAACCATGGAGACATGATACATCCCTGTTTCAACCCAACCTTCAAAGAGAAAAATTCACTCAGTTCACCATCCACACGCATTGCAGCCTTAGCACCATCATACATACTCTTCACAGCATTCAACAACTTCCCATCTACTCCATATATTTTTAATACTTTCCACAATCCTTGTCTATCGACCCTGTCATATGCTTTCTCCAAATCCATGAAAGCCGCATACAACTTCTTTCCCTTCTCTAGAAACTTTTCCACTAAAGATCTAAGAATGAATATTTGATCTACAAAACCTCTTCCCTTCCTAAAGCCTCCCTGTTCTTCTCCAACTAATTCCTCTGTTCTTTCTCTAACTCTGTCAATAAGTATCCTACCATACACTTTTCCTATTATACTAAGAAGACAGATCCCCCTATGATTACCACACACTTCTTTTTCCCCTTGTCATTTGTACAAGGGAATAATTATACCTGACTTCCAATCCTCTGGGACTCTACTTTCCTCCAAGGCCACTCTGCACATTTTCCACATCCATTCTACTACTATCTATCCCCCATGCTTCAACATTTCACCACACTTCATCAACTCCTGGGGCTTTCCCCAATTAGACTTTCTTCATTGCTTCCACAACTTCTATCTTGATTTCTTCCTGTCCTCTCACCTCTCCCCTTCTCCCAGCCATTCCCCAGCCACTTATACTTGCATTACTTCCATCCTCTGTATTCAACAATTCCTTAAAGTGTTCTCTCCATCTGCTCACTTTCTCTCCCTTCTTCACTGGTAATCTACCATTTTTATCTTTCACTCCCCTGCTAACTTCACTTCCACCCTGTCTTATTCTTTTCACCTCTTTCCAAAACATTTTCTTATAGTCCCTCCACTTTACTCTCAAGTTCCTTTCAAATTCCTCATCTACTCTCTTCTTACCCTCTCTTACTAATCTTTTCACCTCTTCGTTTCTACATATAACTCTCTCTTCCGCCTCTCAACTTCTTCCACGCCCCAATTTGTCATCCATTATTTGTATGCTTTCTTCTTTTGTGCCCCAGCCTGTTTCACCTCTTCATTCCACCATGCTGTTCCTTGCACACCCCTCCCTCTTCTCTTCATCCCACACACCACATCACATGCTGCACATTTTTCTTCTGTAAATATCCTGCACACACCTTCCACGTCCCCCATCTGCTCCAATTCATATTTGCCCAATCGTTCCTCCACTTCTCTCTTATACTCTGCCTTTTTCTCATCCTCTTGTAACCTTTCCACTCTCCTTACAAATACTCCTTCTTCTCGTCCTTCCCTTCTTCTATTTCTCCATCCTAATTGGATCTTGATTCTGGCCATCACCAAGTAGTGTTCAGAAAGTCCACTCCCCCAGCCTCTATAAGCTCTTGCATCCATTAGACATTTTAGCATCGTTTCATCCACACACACATAATCAATCATTGCCTTCCTTTCATTCAGTTCACCACCCACCCTTCTCATCACTCGCCATGTATACCTGTGGATCACTTTATGCCTGATGAGGATATTGGCTATCATCAACCCCCTCCCATCACAAATGTCCACTAACGCACTGCCATTCTCATCTATCTCAGCAGGCACACCCCATTCACCAACTATTCCATCCACCTTCACATTCCCTACTTTACCACTCATATCACCGATCAAAAACACTCTCTCATTCCTTCCAAAATTTTCCATGCACACTTCCACATTTGTCCAGAACTCTTCTCTCACTCTGCTTGCACGATCTTGCATTGGTGCATACACAGACACAATTCCCCACATTTGTATTCCAACTTTCAATTTTACCCACACAATCCTTGACCCAACTGATCCATACTTTCTTATGCTCTTCTTCCATCTTATACTCACAACTACACATACTCCTTCTTTTGCCCTCTCATTCTCACCTACTCCTGTACATATACCCCATCCATACTCCCATTCTCTCACACTTTCACCTCCCCATTTTGTTTCAGTTATTCCACATACATCAACTTTTGCACCCTCAAGCAGTACGAGAGTATATTTGTTTTCACACAGTAATATAGGCAATATAAGCATTGTTTCACTCACGAAACACATCAACATACCTGACCTTTTTTGGTGACATTACCTGATCATCATTTCTGACTGTTTTCTTCCTCTAATGCTACATAAACTTTGTCCTCAACATTGTCATCGATTGGGGAATCACTCTGGCCCTGAATTTCATACTATGGCACAACATGTCTTTACTCTGGTAACAGGTGAATTGCCGAGACAATGGCATGCGAGGGGGGGGAGGTCATGCGGGGTATGGCATTGTCCCTGCCTAGCATCTTGTAGAGGAAGGTATCCCGTGTATACATACCAAAAATCACGTGCGAAAAATGAAAATTGTGCAAATTAGGGACCTTGCAATTGATTCGTGTTTATATACATCAACGGGAGTGGCAGTGACAAAACGTGTGGACATATACTCACGTCAACGGGATGCGGCGGGTTAAAACGGCACTGGCACGTGGTGGGTTAAGCTTTAGCTGAGCATTGGTGACATTTAGTACGTAAAGATAGCACAAATTATCCCCCAACATGGAACACAAGGCTGACTCATATGTTAAAGCATTCACACAACACGTTTCTGGTATAAGAAATGCATTCACTCCTTCTTTCGCACGTAGGCTACAGTATGAACAGACTTTCGCGAATTCGTGTGGCAGCTAAATTGTGTACCATTTTCTCACTCCTCGTTTCATCTCCGCATGTGGGCAATTCATGTCTGATACATAAAGTCCATTTACTGTATAACTACCACAAACAGGTATCAGTTAAATAGAATGTTGAGCCATGGTGTCAGTACCAGTCAAAACATCTGCAGGATCCCAGAGTTTGTGACGTAAAACTCAGCTGTGATATATTTTATCAACTCATGCAGTTGTATTTCAAGAGTTACCTGGCCCTTCACATAAGATAATTCTGAGCTGTCAACACCATCGAGATGAATGTCATGCGGCTCAAGGATCCAGACCCGTTTGATCTTTCTTTTAGTAGTGCTTAGGGGGAACTCAGATATTAAGTTCACCATGGACCTAGAGTCCCCCCCCCAAAAAAAAAAAAAACTTGATGTAGGGACTTCTTCACCATTACCTAAGATGACTACACCTAAATGAGTCAGAGGACCAATTTGGCATATTCGGAGCTCAGTGTTTTGTGTCGTTATAGAGGATTCTGTTGGTATTGGTGCAGCATTTCCCCCGAACGTGTAGTGGCAAGGGACAGGCATTGGCTAGTGGAATGATGATGGCTTTTATGATAAGTACAGTATTTATTCCTGAATGATCATAATGGTGATTTACTATCAATCTGAAGTCCTTGTTCATCTCCTAGCCTCTTGTAACAATGAGTTATAAGATGGCCTGGTCATTAACAGTAACAACAAACTGCCGTAGTTACCTGTCCCAGCCACGGAGGGGTTCGGGGACGGGTATTGTTTTCATTCGATTTGTTTGTTTGTTTGTCGATCTGTTAACAAATTTCGTGAAAACTACTTGTGTGATTTTGACTAAAATTACAGGGATGACGGGCTATGACCTTCTGATCACCTGATTAATTTTTGTGCCAAATTAGGCCAAGGCCCAGGCCGTGGGCCCAAAAAATGTAAAAAATAAAAATAAAAATGGGGACGGGTAAAAATCGTTTTTTCATCACAACTCCTTTCAAATTCGTCATATCGACATGAAACCAAAACCTAAAGGTGTATCTTTCAAATCTGCATCCCATAACAAGCCTCGTTACATCATGGGGGTCACCCCCCCGGTTAGCTGTAGGGAGGTCAGTGTCAGGTGGGTTGGCCCTATAATTTCATATGGGCATAAAATCATCAGTTTTCACCCGATTTACTCCAACTTTAATATGTGACATCTTTGACTAGATATTCTGTTGTGTTTATTTGTCAGCACTGTAATGACTGCCGGGGACGGGTTTGCTGTGCCTTGTCAATGCTTCTTGTTTTCACTCGGTTTGTCTATTTGTCTGCCTGCCTATCTGTCTGTCTGTCTGTTAACAACTTTACACGAAAATTACTGCAATTTTGACTAAAATTAGAGGGATGATGGGCTATGACCTTCTGATCACCTGATTAAATTTTGGGCCAAGGCCCAGGCTGTAAGCCCCCAAAAAAAAAATGTAAAAAAAAAAAGTGAACAAAAATAGTTTTTTTTTCGCCATAACTGCTTTCAATTTCGTCATATCGACATGAAACCAAAACCTAAAGGTGCATCTTTCAAATCTGCATCCTGTAACATGTCTCACTACATGAGAGGGGTCATCCCCCTGTCAGTGGTAGAGAGGTCAATGTCAGGTGGGTTTGGCCTAAATTTTCAAATGGGCATAAAACCTTCAATTTTCACCCAATTTACTCCAGATCTGATATGTGACATCTTTGACTAGATATCCTGCAGTGTTTATACTCGTACATCAGCATTGGTTTGCTGTGCCTTGGCACCGTTTCTTGTTCTGCTTTTAGATCTGGCAGTCATGAGCGAAACTGCTTTGCAGCGCAGGTCTTGCACGTGACATGGCTGGTGAACGTGGTTTGATATTTTGTCTGCAGAGTGAACGAGAAACGTGTCCTTGACCTTGTGACTGCAAAGATTCTGGTGCTCAGCTATTGATTGATTGAACTGTATGTACTGTTTGAGTAGGTACAGGTATGATATCGAGCTTCTCTTCTATCAGTACAGCTACTCTATGTCATCTCTAGGAGAAAACTGCATCATCCCAACTAAGACGGTTTATGAATCCGAGCTTACTAAACGTTGCTACATTATTTAAAGTGGTTTTTCCCTACCACGCACTGTTTCGTAATTCCTCTGAGATTTCTGTTCCTGTTCCTGCTGACACGACTCCGAGATCTAACAGCATAATTGTTCGGAAGGGATGAACTTATTCTGTCTCATACTTTGCAGTAATTTGTAACTCATCAAACATCATGCTTTTGTGTACAAAAAAAAAAAAAAATAAAATAAATAAATGAATTTGTTACATCATTCATTAAAGGAAGTAAGCTTCTCCAAGAATCTACACCATATGAGAGATCCCACTCTGGAGTAACCATCACCTAATCGACTCCTTGGATAGGCGATTTTAGCATGTCTGTCATAAGTCCTTTGTAACTGCAGACTAGACATCACTAATGAAATCTTACAAACAAATAGCGGGAGTCATTCCTGTTACTTTAGGGCTCGATGCATCTTCTAAGATGATCGTTTGTGGGGTGGAAGAGGTGGCCATATTTAAAACAGTAGGAGAAGGTAACTGAAAAATGTATCATGTATACAGTATGTTATGAATGAAGCTCAGCTGAAAGACTTGTTTCTTGCGGATAAATCTCTCAATTTCTCAAACTAGTAAGATTGATGTGTGAGTTTTCAATCTGAGTCAGTTATTTTATCTCCAGAAGTATGTGTATCATCTATAGATAATTTTACTTTCTTAAAGAAAATGTCACTAAGAAATGAACTGGAGAAAAAAAAATCAACAAGTGAATACAAATGGAGATACTTATTTATTTATTTATTTATTTATTTATTTTTTGGTTCAAAGATAATAGAGGAAACTTTTTACTGAATGGTTCTAACTCACCACCTATTTATACAGCATATGGCATTGGGTGTGACATGAGATGGTATTGTCAGCTGGTGTGAGATGAAGAGGGCGAGTTGCAGGTCACCAGGTGGTTTGACAGTCAGCAGAACTGTGGTCGGGATAAAGGCTTGGTGATAGGCAGGCTTGGTGACAGACAGTATTAATGACAGACAGGCTTGGTGACGGACAGGCTTGGTGAAGGAAAGGGTTGATGACAGACAGGCTCGTTGATAGCTGGAGTAGATGACAGGCAGGCTCGATGACAGATGGGCTCGATGACAGATAGATTCTATGGCTGACCGGCTGGATGACAGACAAGTTCCATGGCAGACTGGCTCGATGACAGACAGATTTTGTGACAGTCAAGCAAGGTGACAGATGGCAGACAGTTTGTTTATAGGCTGTTTAATCTGACGGTAGGCAGATTTGAAACAAGAAGTGTTCTTGACCGTGCTGCCATCAGAATTTAAGAAGTAAGGCTGTAGATATTCCATCAGGATTCCAGGTTCTCAAAGACTCCATATTGCTACTGGATGCTTAAATGGGAGGAAGTTGTGTTACGCCCACAGAGTCTAGTTGATCGTGGTCCCTTATACAATTTTTCAGGGTAATGTTAAGGGTGTTTCCTTTGTGTGTGTTGCCCAATGTCATTATTATGCTGTATACACATAAAACAGTCTCCTCAGCAGGTCTGGTAAGAAGGCAGCTGGCCGCTGCCAAACCATGACATTCTAGCAGCGTCCGACTCGTGACGAATAAGCAACAAACATCCACTCACATGCATTTGTTCAGTCAGAACTCCCATGCACTAGAACTTGACACTCCTGAAATTGCTTCACAAAAAATACAAACTAAACATGGAAAAATTAGTCCTAGACAATTTACCAACCAACAAAGCTCCAGCTCCAGATCATATTATTCCTTTCTTTAGGCAAATTATTCCTTAGATAATGCTTCTGTTGTAGCTAAGTTATTCGGTCTAGGTATTCGTCCTTTTTTCATGTCCAAAGCTTGGAAAGAAGCCAACACCTATCCATTTCAAAGCACAGGAAGTTCCAATGACCTCTTTGATTACAGGCACATAGCTGTCATATTGTGTTTTGAAGACCATTTGAAATTATTAATAAGCACATGGTAAACATCTAGCATCCAACAACTTAATTATCGATAGGCATTATGGTTTGGGCCATGAGGGAGCCTTTGTTGATATACTTAACCCCTTAACCACAGGGCGTCACTTTCGTGATGCTCGGGAGCAATGGATCATACCGCGGGGCGTCACTTTTGTGACTCTGTGTTATTTGAATTTGCCTGGGCTTTCAAGTGGTGACTTGTATCATCTATCAGTACTGCCAGTGTCCAATAATAGTCAGCACTACTAATCTTATGTGTACCCCCATACATTGTTGACAATTTAGCCATTTTTCCCAGTTCTTGAACCCCCTCCCTACCTCCCCTCCATTACCCTCCCCTCCCACCTGCCCAGCCATGCTGTCCTAAGCAAATCTTTCCTGGATTTTTCCACTGATTTCATCCATTGAAATGATCCCTATGCCCTATTCTTATACAAAATAATATATATATATATATATATATATATATATATATATATATATATATATCAGAAATAAGGTAATTGATAGTGCCATACACCTGGAATTGGCTAATTATCACCTGATAACACCCTATGTGAACTCGTTCGCTGATTTTCCCTGCTTATTTCTCCTTGAAATATGTCGTATGACCTATTCTTGTAATAAAAATATATATAAGAAAGGAAGCAAGAAGCCTGAGTGATATTTACATTCACCTGGAACTACCAAATTTATTATGTATTGTCTAGATTTCCTACCAATCACTTCATATCATCTAAATTAGCAGCTGTCACCACACTGACACTGTCAACCCTTGCCTAGCCTTATATGCCATGTTATTCAGTTCAGTGTTGTCCTTTGAGGTGAAACCATGTCGCACTCGCGCCCCTCCATTTCCGCCACTTCTGCACCCATTGCAAAGGGCCTTGTGACCTCTACCCCTACGAAACCCCATGTGGGAAGCGGTAAAGGACTAATTGATTCTGCTGTGGAACGTGAACTGGCTGAATTATCGATGATAATGATGGATAGTGACTTTGATCTTTCGGGTGAATCATGTGATGACCCTGGGCAGGAAATCGTGACAGAAGCTGCCAGTACGAGTGCTTCAGTGTCCCAAGATCGTCCTAGCTCCAAGGAAAAGGAGTACTTAGTGCAGCAAGGGAAGGAATTTGGGAATGGAGTGAAGAGGAGGTGAGTTAGCCCCGGAACAATGGCCCCACGTGACCCAGCCTGCCATGAGTCCCGAGGTGAATCACCTCCCCGCTTTCCCAGCCCCACTTCACTAATATCTTCCACCTCTTCAGTGGAAATTTCTCCTGAGTCTTCGTCGCTGGAGTCTCCATCAGCACCTACAGTGAAGGCAGGCCGTAGGGGATGAGGTAAATCCCTGACTCATCATAAAAGTAGAGTAGCATCTAGAGTAAGGGCTGCTAGTGGTACATGGCAACCTAGGGTCAGTCGGAGTGACCTTGAAAATGGCCCAGTCTGCCTCAAAGCGACCCTCATCCACCCTCACCCAGCCTACACCGCCACGAGAGGGAACCCTGGACACCTTCATGTGGACGGTAGGTTCCGATTTCGTCCCTGAACAACTCCACTTTGACGAGAGTTCCTCAAGTATACAGCCTGCCTTCACTCATGACGAGGATGCTTAGTGTATGAACTACCATTTGGCCTTCCTTGATGGCGAAGTCATGCAGCACATATGTGATGAGACCAACAGGTACGAGTCACAACGTGCTGCAAGTGGTGCAAGTGCAGCGAAAATGCAACAGTGGACCATGCTTGGAACTGTATGTGTTCTTCACCCTCATGCATCTCATACCCCATTCAAAGAAGCATGAGTTGGAAGATTACTGGTCCATGGACCCCTTACTACCCTCACCCACCGTCAGTAAGTATATGGCCAGAGATCACTTCCATAACATCATGGGAAACCTGCACTTCACCAACAATGATGTAGCTTCCCAGACTGACCCACTCTGGAAGATCCGGAAGATTCTGAACAGAATGAAGGCTAAATTTATGTCATTCTTTCACCCATTTCAGAAGGCTGTCATAGACGAATCCTTGGTTCTGTTCAGAGGACGTCTGAGGTTCATACAATACATTCCAAGCAAACATCATTGCTTTGGATTCATATTCTTTGTACTGTGCGACTGTAAGACGGGGTACATCCTTGACTTCGTCATCTGTTCAGCCAGCATTGTCGATCTGGACAAAACACACCCCCTTGGCTTCTCAGGCTGTGTAGTGAAAGTGCTGCTTGAAAGGTATTTTGGTGGGAATCATGTGCTGTATACTGACAACTACTATACAGCACCGAAACTTGCTTAATACCTTTTAGAGCACTGCATCGGCTCCTGCAGCATTGTCAAGAGCAATCATGCCCACTTCCCCAAATTCCCAGAGGCAGGAAATTCGCAGCGAGGAGACATGCACCTACACAAGTCTGAGAAGATGCTGGCAATATGGTGGCATGACAAGAGAGTCGTGCACAGTGCATACCACCGTACACAAGGAGGAACTGAAAGAGAGTGGGAAGGTCGACCATAGGACAGGCGAACCTGTGATGAAACCTAATGTTGTTATCGACTACAGTATCAACATGCAGCTGGTGGACAAGTCCGACATGATGACTGTAGAGATCGACTGCCTCGGGAAGAATACTAGGTGGTACAGGAAAGTGTTTCTGCATCTCATTGACATGACGATGCTGAACGCCTTCATCCTGTACAAGATGAAGGTAAAGCCACCCAAGTCCTTCTCCCTGAGGATGTTTGCAAGGACTTGTGTTCAGTAGCTGCTTGAGAGGTATGGTAAGGTGACAGCAACAGCTCCAAGGCGCCATTCTGTTAGACTTCCTGACAGACTTGAGCAGAGGGCGTACATGGGTTGGCACAGACTGGTGCAAATGCCTGCCACAATGAAGAGGAAGGCTGCGATCTGCAGGTGCCAGGTGTGTGCACATAGCACCGGACGCACACCTGAGCAGAAACGCACCTCTTGGCAGTGCGCTGAGTGCCAGGTTCCCCTCTGCGTAACCTGCTTCTTTGATTACCACAGCCTGAAGTAATTCTAAAACAGTGCAAGTGGAAATGTAAATAATGTGTTAATAATGTGTAAATAGCAAGTGAAAGCAATGGATGTAAATATGACTGAACAGTTGAATATAGTTTTATAAGTTACTGCATGTGACAATGCATAACATAGTGTAAATAAAATATAAGTGTAAATAATGTAAATACAATAGAAAATGTAAATAGAAATGTAAATGATTAGTGATGTAAGAATATGGGTACAAACAGTGAAAGTGATAGCTTCACTCTCCATGTAGTTTACTGACCAAGAAAGTGAATGCCTGGAGTGAAAATAAACTACTATTACTGAAGGAAACTTATGGATAAATACTGTAGATATATATAAGTGTAATAAAGTACTAGGAATATAAAGTATGAGTGTGTTTATGAATAATAAATGACAGAATACCAGCGGGAAACGAGCGTGGATGGGAAGCTCGTACGCGCTCGTAATTTACATTGCTTTCACAGTGTTTGTTTTTTTGGAGTATGGATTCCAAACTACTTGAAAATCATAGAATAGTGTTTCTACTGATAATATCAGGCTGTGGTAATCATATTACTGGGTGTTGGGAAGTGTAAAGTGGAGACTTTGTTACCCAACTTCAGAAGTCTCCACAAGCCCTACGGTAGTCGACAAAGGCTCATCAAACATCCCAGGAGAAAGCTGAAGGTATGTGCCATATGCATATTTACTTATAATATTCTAGGACTAATAACTGATTTTTGACAAATATTTTTAAAAAGCCAGTCGGAGCGCGAATATCCCCGCTGGACGTGCAAGGACAGCCTTCGACATCCCCACGGGGTTATTCTCTTTACTTACACAATTCATTAGTCAGCTGACCAACATGAGGTAACCCATGCAGTAGCTCTTACTATTTCTGAAGCTTTCCCAAAAGTATGGCTCTGTTCCCTTTTATCTAAACATGCTTGATATGGCCAATCATTCTTTTTTCACTGATATCCTCAAGTCCGAGCATCAGAAAGATAAGAACCAGGGCAAATGATACAGTATCTACTGATATCTACATTCATTTAATAAATTCTGCTGTTCCACAAGGAACAGTCCTTGCTTCAACTCTGTTTCTTACTCATGTTAATCATTTCCTGTCAATCGTTTTTCACCACATTCATTCATGTGATGAAGACTCAACATTTTACAATTCGTTTACACTTAACCACCCAGTCACAAAGCCTGGTATTTTTAACTTCCAACAGCACAGCATTTTCCATAAATCAAGACACATTAAAGATTACTAAATCGGAACGAAATACTTATGTCTCATTAATAGTAGGAAAACCAAATATATCCAGCTTGGTAGTAGACAAACATTGCCCGTTTCCAATAATAATTACTTTCAATATAGCCAAAACTTCTGCCTCTAAAAGCATCGAAATTCTAGCTGATTTGTGCTATACTATCCTCAGCTGGATCTCTCTACCTCAAAGAAAAATTGTTGGACAAAGTAACTTCTTTACTGATTAGCAGTTGGCTGTATTTTATGAGTCACGTGCTCTTTCAGCTCGAATATTGCTCTCCTTTGTGGACTGGATATGGGAGGGTTACACTAAACCACGTGGACAAAATTCATAGGAAAGCAATGGGACAAACTATTAACCCAGCAAATACATACGAACTACGTCCCCTACAAGTGAGAAGGAATGCTGCATCCCTTGTAGTATTGTACGGATTCTTTTTCAGCAAATGCTCAGATGCATTTGTATCCACTGTGGCACCTCTCCGCAACTTCCTCAGTGCAACACAGGGATCTGGTAGTGCTCTTAACATGACCATCACACAACCATATTCAGAACTTTTGCCTATCAGAATTCCATTATTCCCTGAACCACTTCTCCTTAGAATTCGTTCCACTAGATTAGTTTCACCAACTCTCCAGTCCGAAGCAATTCAAGTCTAACAGTTACAGATTTAGTTTTTTTTTAATGAATGGAGGACACCAGTAGTGTGATGGATGGATAATAAAAATTTAATTTATTCTTTATTCCTTTGCTCATCTTCAGTGACGAAATAATGCTGGGGTATTATCACTTTCAGAGAGAGGACATAGTTTGTATTTAATTCTTGCAGTTACCAATTTAAATTAGCTTACGAGATTAACTGGATAGTGACCAAGACAGTAAATGCTATTAGTTGCCCATAGGGTTTGAAAAGTCCCTTCAATTTAAATAAATTATATATATATATATATATATATATATATATATATATATATATATATATATATATATATATATATATATATATATATACTGTGTCTCCCTGCTTGTAAAAGGCGACTAAAAGGGGTGGGGTGAAGGAACTAGGAACCCTCTCCGCTGTTTTTTAATTCCTACAATGAAAGGGATGAGTCATTGAGTTACCCCCTTATCCTGAAGATTGAGTCTATGAATGTGCGTGGATGTTGTACGATTGACACTAAAAGGGAGGAGATTGGGAGAATGTCTGTGAGAAGGAAGTTGGATGTGTTAGCTATGAGTGAAACAAAAATGAAAGGGAAAGGTGAGTCTAAGTTTGAAAGTGTGAAGTGAAGGATGTGAGGCTTTCATGGAGGAAGGATGAGATGTTTGCCCTTGTTAGTGAGCCCAGAAGTGCATCAGTGAGTGACAGAATGGAAGGAGGTGTCATCGAGACTGATGTGGGTGAAAGCGAAATTTGGACGTGAGTTGTGAGTATTTGTGAGTGCACATGGGCCTGCTATTAAGGGATGCAGAAGAGAGAGAGTTTTCCTGGAATGCCGTTGATGAGTGTCTGCAGAGTTTTGGAGCGAGTGTGAATGTGGGAGATCTGAATGCTAGAGTGGGAAAAGTTAAAGGTGTGCCTGAAGAAATGAAAACAGGTAACGAATGATAAGGATGTGTGCTGAGCGAGAGATGGTGATTGGAAATACCTTGTTTGAGAAGAAAGATATAAGTATACATGTGTGAGACAAGAGGGTGGAAGGGTTCTTGACAGAGCATTGATGGACTATGTGGTCGTGTTCAGGAATGTAAAAGGAAGCTTGTTGGATGTGAGTTTTGAGAGAGGAGGGTGGAGGTATGTCTGACCACTTCCTGGTGGAGGGAATGATGAGAAGAGGTATGAGGTGGGTGAGAGCTAGTAGAGTTAAGTGTGGCAGAGAGGTTTTGAAAGTGAGTGAGTTGGATGAAGTAGAGAAAATGAGAGAGTATTAGAAGTTGAAAGATAAGTGAAACGCAGTGAAAGATCAGGAAAATGGCAGTGTGGAGGAGGAATGGCAGTTGTTTAGAGTGCTGTGGCAGGGCATGCGGAAGAGGTGTGTGGCGTGAAACGAGTGGGTGGTGGTGTAAGTGAATGATGGTGCGAGGAAGTAACTATGGTTGTGGCTGAGAAGAAACGTGCATATGGAGTGTGGCTGCAGAGGAAGGACGAGGTGTCATATGAGAGGTATTAGGAAAAGAGGATTAGGGCGAGACGGGCTGTGCGTGATGCTAGAGTGGCAGAAGATGACAGCTGGGGAAGGCGATTGACTGAGAATTTTCAACATGAGAAATTATTTCGGAAGGAGGTGAAAAGGGTGCAAAAAGGGGAATCTGGGAAGGAAAAGCGAGTAAAAGCAGAGGATGGAAGGATGTTAACTGAGATAGATCCATTAAGGAGGAGATGGGAGGAGAACTTTGAAATATTGTTAAAATATGTAGACAAGGAGAGGGAGGCTGAGAATGTGGCAAACAGAAGGATGCAAGGAATAAATGTGTTGGGAGAGTTGAATGATTCTCTGATCACGATGAAGGAAGTGCACGAGACAGTAAAGATGGAAACAGGGAAAGCTGCAGGTATGGATGGGGGTTCTGTGGAATGCCTGAAAGGTGGTGGTGTGACTAATGCCTATTGATGAGTGGTTAGTAAGACTGATGAATGCGTGTTTTATGAGTGGTATGGTGCTGATTGACTGGACAAGTGCTTGTGTGGCTCTGTTGTATAAATGTAAGGGTGATAAGTATGAATGTACTAGTTTTGGGGGTATAAGTCTGATGATTGTTTTAGGTAAGGTTTATGGAGGAGTGTTAATTAAGAGAGTTAGGAAGGGTACAGAGGGAGTGATACATGATTAACAGTGTAGCTTTAGGAGAGGGAGGGGATGCATGGATCAGGTGTTTGCTGTGAGACAGATGTGTGAAAAGTATTTGGCGAAAGGTAAGGATGTGTTTTGGGCGTTCGTGGATTTAGAGAAAGCGTATGATAGAACTGATAGGGAGGCTTTGTGGATTGATCTGAGATTGTATGGACTTGTTGGTAGGTTGTTAAAAGGAGTGAAAAGTTTTTATGTAAACAGTAGAGCGTGTGTAAGAGTGGGAAATACTATGAGTGATTGGTTTCCCATGAGTGTTGGGCTGCACTAGGGATGTGTGATGTCGCCCTGACTGTTAAATATTGATATGCATGGTGTTGTAAGGGAGGTGAATGCGAGAGTGTTAGGTGAAGGTTTGAGTCAGGTGAATGCTTATGGTAGTGAGTGGAATCTGAATTAGCTGCTGCTTGTGGATGATACTGCACTGGTGGTTGATTCAGAGGAGAGATTTAGACAGTTGACAGAGGAGTTTGAAAGGGTGTGTGAAAGGAGGAAATTGAGAGTAAATGAGAATAACAGTAAAGTGATGAAGTGTGCAAGATTGGTAGATGGTAAAAGGATGAATATAGTTTTGAATGGTGAGGTGCTTGAGGAGGTAAAGTGTTTTAAGTAATTAGGGTCACATACTGCTGTTGGTGGAAAAATAGATGTAGAAGTGAAGTTTTGAATGAATGCAGTAGGAGAGGTGCTAGGAGGAATGAAAAAACTGTTTAGATGTCGTTCAATTAGAATGGATGTGGAGATAAGGCTGTATGAGTGTGTAGTGGTACTGACTGCTTTATATGGGGCAGAAACATGGAATATGGGTGTAGCAGAGAGGAAGAGTTTGAATGCAGTTTAAATGAGGTGTCTGAGGAGTATGTGTGCAGTGACGTGAAAGGATTGTGAGAAGTGATGAAGTGTGAAAGAGAACTGGAGTTGTGTGGGAGATGACTGATCTTGTTGAGCAGAGAGTGTTGTGATGGTCTGGGCAAGTGAAGAGAATGGATGAAGAGCGACTGGTGAAAAAGATTACTGGATCGAATATGAGAGATGTAAGGTGCCGGACTTACAAATAGACCAAGTAGGTCATTGGCCTAGGGCCCACCGGTATCTGGGGGCCCACTGAAACTAATTTGTCACGGAGTGTGCCAGTGTATAACCTTGTTTCAAGTGTACACCGAGTAATTCATTATATAATAATTTCGCAACCATAAGGGCCCCTGTACAATAAGTATAGGGCCCAGAGTAAGGGGCCCCTGTACAATAAGTATAGGGCCCAGAGTAAGGGGCCCCTGTACAATAAGTATAGGCCCGCACTGGCCTATAAATTTGTGGGCCCACTGATGAGTTTGGCCTGGGGACCACAAGTAGGTAAATCCGGCCCTGTGTAAGGCTGAGAGGAAGACCACGAATAGGATGGATGGACGATGTGAGGAGAGCGTTAAATGAAAGAGGGATTTCTGCAAAGCAAGGAAGAGTGAATGCGCATGATAGGAATGATTGGAGAGAAATTGTGAATGAATAAATGGTGACACGGCCCTAAGGTAATATACTGTATAATCCCCCATTTGGTCTGATCAGCTGATCAGGTCAGGTGCAGTTAAGGGGATGGGTCCATTATGATGAGACTGGGGTAAATCAGCTCTGCTGTCGGTCCCTGCTGTGGATGTCGCTGATTGCACTGTGCAGTTGACCCTCGTCTGGTGTGGTGCAGTGAGTATCTATCCCTTCTCCCCTTGAGGCTACGATACGAATAAATGTGAGTGTGTGTGTGTGTGTGTGTGTGTGTGTGTGTGTGTGTGTGTGTGTGTGTGTGTGTATTGGGAGTGTGTCGTTCTGTCTCAGATACCCCCGTTTCTTTGGGGGAAGTAGCTTAGGTATATAGATAGATGGATATTGTTATGAGTATACTGTATATTATGGTACAGTCTTACCTTTAATCAGTCACGAAAAGGGGTTAGGTAAAGCTCACTAGAAAACTTAATTTACTTTACACTGTAACATACAGTACACACAAAAACAAAATCAGGTTTGAATATCAAAAAGGGATTTACATAGGCCTCGCAACAGGCATGTAAAATAGTAAATTATTTCTCTTACCTAACCCAGTTACAATAAATGGAAGAGAAGCACTCACAGCTTGAGGAATTAGAACTCATTGATAATATAATCCACACACCAGTATGATATAGAACGGTAAACCAGAAGGAGAAATGGTGACCAGTGTGTTTTGTAATCAAAAAGGAAAAAGTTTATCTGCAGTAATGTGCCTGGTAATAACATGTGTGAAATTGTGTCTCTCTGACTGTTTCCTTAAGCTTATGAAACAGTTTTACTCCGCCTTCTTAGACATAAGCATATGTACTTCATTAATTATATTATCCAGCCTTTTACACACACAGAAGGTATGAGCTACCAGTTACAAGCTAACACATCATAGCTCCTAGCAAGTTAAAGCGTCATTAAGAAGCTAGAGCTGGTCAGTAATTGGAAAACAGTCTCATTTGCTCCTCCCATACGGTATGTCGCATTAACTTGTCAAGGACATCGTCTCTCCTGCATAGTTTATGGAAATTATTAAATGTTGTTTTGCCAGAAACAGAAAATAACGTAAAGTGATTTAGTGATCTCTAGTGCTTCCTTGCTTGAAACAAAGGCCTTTCTCAGGGCTTGTGAGTGAGAAATAGTGAGGTAATAATTTTCTCCAGCTCGGATGTGACAAAACAGATAAGGCAGCATAGACTAGTAAACACAGACCCTCGAGAGTGATTTAATGTTTTTGGCTTTTCGTCTTGTCTCTCTCACACGTTCGTCTTCTCATACTCCACTAGGCAACTACAGCCTTGACACCTCCCTTCCTGGGGGATGAAACTTACCAAGGGGTGATTTCTGGGTATTGAATAAAGTTAAATCCTGGACTGACAGTCTACTAGAATGTTAGTAACCCCTTTTACATGTTGAACCTCTTGGGAGTATTCTTGAAGAAACAGGGCCCAATGGGTGAGTCTGAGATTTTTGTTCTTAAATTAGGACAAAAAATTAAGAGGGTGGTGATCAGCGTACACGACTACATCACCTGACCCTGGACCAACATAAACTAAGAAGTGTTGCAGAGCAAGTATGAGTGCAAGGAGCTCTTTCTCAAATGTTGAATAATTTCTCTGGATCTTACTGAATTTGCTAAAATAGCACACAGGCATCTCAAAACCTTGATCATTATCCTGAAGCAAAACTGCACCAGCCCCTAGGCCACTGGCATCAACAGCTGATTTAAAGGGTTTATCAAAATTTGGGGCTTCATGCACAGGGTGACTTGATAGAATGGCTTTGATTTTAGAGAAGGCATCCTAACATTCTGACTTCCACTCATACTTGACTTCTTTCCTTATCAAATCAATGAGGGGAGCTAGAAGATCAGAGAAGTTCAAAACAAAACGTCTATATACCCTACCTTACCCAAGAATCGCCGCAACTCACTCTTATATTTAGGTTGGGGGGAACTGACTATGGCCTGAACTTTATCATCAGGTGGGCTCACTTGGTCTAATCCTTCCACATAGCCGAGGTACTGTACTAGGGCCTTTACAAATTCACATTTACATAAATTAAGCACTAAATTAGCAGAGGACAGTCTCTGCAGCAAGGCATCTACTTCTTTCAAGTGTACCTCCCAAGAGTTACTAAAAGCAACTACATCATCAATATAAGTGACACATCCCTAGAAAACCCTCGTGAGATCATTCATCAGCCTCTGGAATGTGGTGCTAGCATTCTCCATATCACAGGGCATGACTTTACATTTATAAGTATTGCCATTACCCACAAAACAGGAAATTTCTCAGGCCCTTATTTGTGAGTGGGACTTGCGAATATCCCTTCATCAAATCAAGCTTTGTTATAAACTTTGCACTGCCTATAGCAGGTACAATGTCATCCATTCTAGGAAGTGGATAGGAGTCAGTCTTGGTAAGGGAGTTGACTTTACGATAATCAGTGCAAAGACGGTATGACCCACAGGTTTTGGGAATCATTATGACCACGGTGCACCACTCACTTTGGCATGGCTAGATCAGCCCCTGATGCAGCATGTAGGTCAGTTCTTCTTGAATTATGGACTGCTTTTGAGGACTAGCATGGTAGGGTGACTGCTTTATAGGGCTGGTGACTCCAACATCCACGTCGTGCTGTGCTACTTCTGTCTGCTCTGGTCTGACTTGGGAGACATCAGGGAACCTCCTGGGAAGGGTGACAAGTTCGGCACACAACTCTGCTGTCAAATGAGAGAGTTTATCAGTTAATGTACCCAATACCACCTGCTTTTCACTCCAACCAGTCGTCTGGTCCTATGTCAAATGGCAGCCCTCGTCTTCCACGAACTTAATAACCGACACCATGCATGGAGCACTATGGGGGTCCACGTCTAGCCTTTGATACTCCGCCAGCGTATGAAAATGGCACAATTGTCTCTCTTTTCTCCGGTCTGGGGTTAAGTTGACATAATTTACATCACCTACCCTCTTCTCTACTACATAAGGGCCTGCAAAGCTTGCCTGCAGAGGCTAACCATGAATGAGAAGCGAGACAAGAACTTGATCTCCTCGGTGAAACATTCTGTTCCTGACTTTCTGAAAATGGTCATGCCACCTCTTTATCTTCTCCTGAGATGGCTCCAAGTGTGCCCTGGCTACTTGCATTATGTAGGCCAGTTTTTCTTTTAATTTTGACACGTACTCAAGCAAGTTGTTTTGGTCATCATCCGTGGCTCATTGTTCTTCAAGTAGTTTAAAAGGACCTTTTATTTCATGTCCAAAGATTAATTGAAATGGAGAGTCTCTCTGATTGGAAAAAGTAGGAAGGGCAAACAATTGTCCCATTCCTTTTCATTAGCGTACAACATTTTAAGCATACTCTTCAGAGTTTGATGATACCTTCTAATGCACCCTGACTCTGAGGATGATAAGCTGACAGAGTGAGCTTGGAGATCCCTAACACCTGAAGGGTTTGTCTGAAAAGTTTGGAGTTGAAATTACTGCCTTGATCTGACTGAACATCCTTTGGGAGACCAAAACGAGTGAAGAGGTTCAACATATCTTTTACAATTAATGTAGCTGAAATTTTTCTGAAGACAATGGCTTAGGGATATCTAGTGGCCATGTCTAACACCGTGAGGATGTACTGGTGGCCTGGGGGAGTTTTAGGCAAAGACCCAACAATGTCCACAGGGACTCTAGTGAACGGAGTCTCAAACACAGGTAGAGGAATAAAAGGAGTAGCAGGGATGGACCTATTGCTCTTATCGACTAGCTCATAGGTGTGACATGACCTGCAAAACCTGGAGACATCTCGACGGATTCCAGGCCAGTAAAAATGCTTCCAAATGCGGAAAAGAGTCTTCCTCACCCCTAAATGATCTGCTAAAAAACAGTCATGAGCAATGGACATAATTTTTTGCCTATAGGGTCTTGGAACCACAACCTGACGTACATTCTCCCACTAGTTATCATGAGCAACACTAGGTGATTTCCATCTTCGCATTAACATGCTTTTTGGCCTTAAATAATAACATTCTGTCAATTCAGACTCACATTCACTTTCCCTGACTGCTGAGTCAATTAGAGTGGCAATCTCCAGATCAGATCTTTGCATATCAGCTAACATTGCACTCACATCCATCAGGCGAGAATCATCAACCTCAGAGTCAGTCATCTGGGCAAAGAAGGTATCGCCAACCCCAATATCATCGTCGGCGTTGCCATTGCCATTACTGTCAACATCATCATGGCTAGTCTTCGTTGTCATTAGTCTTATTACACCACAAGAGGGAAACAATAATAAGACATACAGCTTCTAGCCCTATCCTCAGTCGGGATTTTTTTGACATGCAGGGAAGAGCATTCACTTGTCCTTCCCCCAGGTCATTACCCAAAAGGAAAGGGACCCCCTGTACAGGTAGCTGGTCATCAACACCCACGCGCACCGAACTCAACTAGGGGAACAGATACAAACTCAGCTATACCCTGCAAAAGACATTCATTAGGGTCAGCTACATCAACTATCCCCTTAAACATTAGTGACTGTGAAGCACCTGTGTCTCTAAGTATAGTGACTTCCTTACCACCTTTCCCATCAAGCAAAACTAACCCCTTAGATATGAAGTTAGCGAATAAAATACCTGGGGAGGAGTCACTTTGTGTGCTGCTTGGGGGAGGACATTCTGATGGAATCTTATTACCACTCTTACTTGATCCTGACAGCTGTGCTACTCCAATCTTACTAGTGTCAAACAACGGCTTTACAGGGGTCTGCCTATCAACCACTGACAGCTCCAGTCCGGCCTTATCAACAATATGCACTTGCTGGAGGGATGTCTGACTATCAGTAACACTATCTATGGGTGGCTGCTCAATGTTGTTGTCAAAAGATCCACAAGAGTTTACCAAAGTAATAGATTTAGCTTGGAAACTGCTCCCACGTTTTTTCCGGCACCTATCCTCCAAGTGTCCCGTTTCCTGCCAGTGCTGGCAAAATCTGACACTTTTTCCTGACCCTCTGGCAACACTGTCCTCACTAATTTTACTGGAACTAACACGGTCTGGGGTTACAGTGTTCCCCGTAGTGTCACTTGATATTAACTTACCTTTGCCAGAGGAAGGGTTCACAAAAATCGGTTGGTTCACTCTCCTACCCTCAGCAAATGTCTGAGGCTCTTTCATGCTTCTGAATTTTAGTATAATTGTCTGCTACAACTGCAGCCTCAGCTAGGGTATCCAAATCTTTCACTACTAGGTGAGTAGCAACATCGTTATCTACGTTACCAGTGAAGTTCTCCAAGATTGTTAATTCCCTCAATGTACTGTAGAGATATAGTTAACTTTCTTAGAATGCAACCATTGATCAAATAAATCTGTGAGTAGCCTACTCTAATATATTCCATATGAATCTGATCTTTCTGTTTAAAGGTGGATCTAAATTTAACCTATATGCCTCTGGCACGAGCTTATATGCTTTGAGAATGGCATCTTTTAAACAATCATCGTCAGCACACTGATCAGCTGATAAAGAAATATCAGTCTCTTGAGCCTTTCCTTTCAAAACACTGCAGCAATATTGACCAAGAGTCTTTTGGACAAGAAAGACGACCTGCCACCTATTCAAACGTTTGGAAGGACTCAGTAGCATCTTGCTCATTAAAGGGAGGTACCAGCTTTACATTCCTGGTAATATCAACAGATTCCCTGGCAGATGAACTAACTCGAGGTGAATAATATCAGCGTGCCTACATTTCGCTTTGTCTCATTTGAACTTGTACTTCTAATTGTCCCAACTTAATTTTGACAAGCTCAAGTTGAACTTTGTCACCAGTATCATGAGCAGAATAATCACAGGGGCCAGGCATCTCCGACACCAAAACCTCACGGTCAACATCTTGTGCAGTATCAAGTGGCTCAGGTGTAACTCTCAATTCTTTTAATAGGTGAGTCTTGAGTTTTTATTGGTATTTTGATAATTGAAGAGCAGGAAGAGTTAAAGATGAATACAGGAAGTTGATCTTGATTTATAATCTTCAGAGAAAGTCTTAAGTTGAGCAGTGTATAATACAGAGACAATATACTTAGTAAGTCTAGTTGGACCCCTCTTCTTAACCTCATTCTCCCTACTACCTTCCCTTTCTATGGTCTGTCTCCTTCTGACCTGAAAATCCTACATTCTCATTTTAGCAGGAGTTGTGTCACGTGGAATAAACTGATGTGAAGTTTCTAGAAACCTGTGTGTGAGTATGTGAGTATGTGTGTGTATGGTCACGATGCGTCGTTCGTGTGCCTATCTCGCTGACACACTACCTATCTCATCCCCTGACTTGCTGCTTCCGGTGTATTGTCAACATTCCTTCACTTAAGAGTTGCAAGCTCATATCCCGTTCCCAGGCTTGCCTGGTCCTCTGTCTATCTATCTATTTCTCATGTTTTCTATAATGAATTGTATTTATAATATAGAGTCCTGACAGGTATAACTACGGGGGACTCACTGTGCTGAAACATGTTGCCCAGTATTAGATCAAGTAAATCAGTCTTAGTGATTTGGACAGAATATTTCAACTGTAAGGCCAGTGAAAGCATATAAGATTACACCTCCTGAGAGCTTTCACTGTGATTGTGGAAGGATGAGAATCTAAAAATATTTTGACATCACTATCATTCGTTACGCCCATGAATACTGATTATGGGTTAATTAGGTAAGAAATAGCACTGGGTATCTGGCCAAAGTTACCAATATCATATCACAGAGCTATCCTGGCAGGAGGTTGCCAAATTTGTCATGAGTAAATATTATGGTGTGCTCTTAACTTTTAATCAAATCACCAAAAGGGGTAAGGTAAAGCTTACAAGAAAGCTTATTTTACTCTGTAACATACATACAAAAACAAAATCAAGTTCGTATATCAAAAAAAGATTCACGTATGCTTCACAATACAAATATAAAACAATAAATTATTTCCCTTATCTAATCAAGTTATGATAAATGGAAGATAAGTACTCACAGCCTGAATAATTAAGAGAACTCGTTGGTAATATAATCCACACACCAGTATGGTATGGAGAGGTAAACAAAAAGGACAAAAGATGCACTTTGTGTTTTGTAATCACAAGGAAAGGGTTTATCTGCATTAATGTGTCTGATAATAAAATGTGTGAAATTGTGTCTCCCTCAATAGTTCCTCAAACTAGTATACAGTAACAGTTATACTCAGCCTTCTTAGATTTAACAAGCCAATGTACTGTGTTAAACATAATCTACAGCCTGATGCACATACAGAATGCATGAGCTACCAATTACAAGATAACACATCACAACTCCTAGCCAATTAAGAGTAATTAAGAAGGCAGAGCTGGTCAGTTATTAGAAAACATTCTCATTTGCCCTTCCCATACTGTATGTCACGCCAACTTTGTCAAGGACAAGGTCTCTCCTGCGTAGTTTTTGGAAATTATTATTATTTTGTCTAGAAACAGAAAAACATGCCTTTCTAGGGCTTGAGTAAATAGTTAAAAACAGTGAAGTAATAATTTTCTCTAGCTCCGGTGTTACAAAACAGATAAGGAAGCTTAGGCTAGTAAACACAGACCCTCGATAATGATTTAATGTTATTGGCTATTCATCTTGTCTCTCTCCTTTATTGGTCATCTCTTTCACATGTTCGTCGTCTCACACTCCACGAGGTAAACTACATATATATATATATATATATATATATATATATATATATATATATATATATATATATATATATATATATATATATATATATATTAATGCAAGGAATAAGCAACCAAAGGCAAGGAGCCTGGAAACAGTTCTTTCCAGGAGAAAAACAAAACAATACAAAAGAGAGCCAAAGTCAAGATCCGTTCGTTTTGAGATGTCTGGACACACAGCATTTGAAAGAGTGGAGATCATAGGAAGTAGGAAATACAGACAGAGGGAGACAGTTCCAGAGCTGACCTGTTGCATAAATGAAGGACTGGGAGCAACAGTTAACTCTTGAACTAGAGAGTTGGACAGAAAAAAGATGAGAGTTTGTTGCTAGACGGGTGCTATGTACCTATCATAGAGGTGGCGAGATGCAAGCAAACAGTTCAGAGAAGCAATGACCATTGAAGCAGCGATAAAAAAGATATAAAGATGCAACAGTGCGGCAAAGACAGAGGTAGAAGGGAGCCAGTAAGAGGAGGAGAATTAATGAGACGATAAGCCTTTGACTCCACTCTGTTAAGAAGAGCTGTATGTGGGAAGCCTCCCCACACATGAGAATTGTACTCTACACAGGGGCGAATAAAATCCGTGTATAAAGTCAACAACTGTGCAAAGATAAAAAAAAGGTATGGAATCGGCTTAGCACACCTAATCTCTTGGAAGTAGATTTTACGAGATGCAATATGATGTTTCCAAGATAAGTCCTGAGTGAATGAAACCCCAAGCATGTTCAAGGATGATGCAGGATTGAGATGGATATTATTAAACATTAATTGGTACTCCTGTGGAAGATTTTGTCGGGTTAATAGGTGTAAAAACTGTCTTTGATGTATCAAAAACAACAAGATTATTTTTACCCCAGTCAGAGATATAAGCCAAGTCAGACATTAGGTGTGCCATAGCCTTATCCCATGTTTGTTGAAGTAACTGCTGAGATGAACCTTGCAGAAACTGAATGGATAGATGAAGGGTGGAATCATCAGCGAATGAGTGGATAGGGTTAGATGTCATTGATGAATAAAAGGAAGAGAGTTGGTGATAGGACAGAGCCCCGAGGAACACCACCGTTGATAGATCTAGGAGAAGAACGATGGCCGTCTACAACAGCGGCTACAGAATGACCAGAAAGGAAGCTATAGATGAAGGCAGGGATAGAAGGATAGAAATCGTACGAGGGCAGTTTGGAAATTAACCCGCGGCGTCCCATCGACATACTTCCACGTCCTCACGTTTTGTCACTGCCAATCCCGTTGACGTACTTCAACGTCCTGCAATTGCAAGGTTCATAATTTCCACAATTTTCAAAATTCGCGCGAGATTTTCGATTCGCCCACCTACCCAAGCCTCCCCTACCTGCCGCCAGGCGGGCAGCGTCCCAGACCCCGCGTGACCTGCGCTCGCCCTTGTCTCGGTCACTCACCTGTTAGCAGTGACCCAGGTCAGACATGGTGCATAAAGGTCTCTCAGACGACGAAATACAATCCGCCCTGGATGCCTTCACTGGAGATAGTGATTCTCCACTTGATGATGATGTGGTGGATCGAAATTATGTGCAGCCTGAGGAGGAAATAGCAAGCAGTGATGAGGAGGTCCCTTCGCCCCGGAAAAAGCGGTATGTCACGTATCGTAAGGCAAGGGAAGGCCAGCCTGCACCCAAAACACCTGCATGGACCTCTCTCCATCCCCTAGAGAGAGATTCTGATGAGGACGATGACGATGACGGCGGCTTAGGACGTGATGTTGCCTCGTGGTTGGGGAAGGAAAAAATCTCACACCGAGGATCAGAAGGTGGGGCGAGAAGGCAAATAAAGTATGGCCTAGTGTTTTGTCTGGGGAAGGCGAAAGTGGTGTGGTGGGAGTGCGGGGTGAAAGGGAAAGTGGTGTGGCGGGAGCGAGGGGTGAAAGGGAAAGTGGTGTGGCGGGAGTGCGGGGTGAAAGGGAAAGTGGTGTGAGGGAGGCAGCACGAGCACGTGGTGCACGTAGGCCTAGGGGAGAGGAGGTGGAGCCACTCCCCAGCACGTCTTTCGCCATACAATATTCCCAAACTTCCTCCACACAGCCCCAGGATGTGGGGAAAGGAAGGAAAGGGAAGGGAAAGGGTAAAGGAAAAGGGAGAGGGAAGAGAAGTGCGAGTGATGAAAGGCGCCGCTCTCCACCTCCCCCACCACCACCAATGTTGCTTTGTGCCTTCAGCCATGTTTCAAAGAGTACCATAACTTCCTACACTACTGAAACTGTGTGGGATGGCGATATGACGCTCAGTATAATGGTAAGGCCAGTCAGTATGTGCTAAGTCTTATATAAACTTGAAACGGGTGTAATGTTTGCAGGAAAGTAATGTATAAGTTGAGAAATAGTGTAAGTTGAACGAAGTGATATGAAAACTACATCCACTGTATAAATCTGCGAAAATATGACACTCAGTATAACACTCTGGTCAGTAAATATGTGATAGCAAGAATATAAAGTGGAAACGGGTGTAATGTTAGCATGAATAAAACGTATAAGTTGAAAAATAGTGTAAGTTGTAATAATTGATGTCACGAGTACACCCACTGTGTAAATCTGCGAAAATATTACGCTCAGTAGAACATTCTGGTCAGTAAGTATGTGATAGGAATTATATAAAGTGGAAAAGGTTGTAATGTTAGTAGTAAGGTAAGTTATAAGTTGAATACTAGTGTAAGATGAAACAAATGATATCGTGATAACACTCACTGTGTAAGTACGCGCTAATATGGCGCTCAGTTGAATCATAAGGTCTGAAATTATGTGATATCAATTATATCAAGTGTAAACATGTGCAATGTTAGTGGAGAATTATTATATAAGTACAAAAATAGGTTGTAGGTTGAAATAGTAGTCATAGCGACTTCACCGTGTGTGTTATTATGCGCTATTATTACGCTAAATATTTACGTAAGGCCTGAAACTATCTCAAAACAGTTCTCTAAAGTTGAAAAGTGTATAATGTTATTAGGAAAGTATTATGTAAGTAGAAAAAACACAATATGAGTTGAAACAACAGTCACAGCGAGTTCACTCACTACGTAAATAAGCGCAAACATTACGCTAAATGTTATCGAAAGGCCTGTGAATACGTAAAAACAGTTCAATAAAATGTAAAATGGTATAATGTTATTGAAGATGTATTATGTAAGTAGAATAAATGATATGTATCATGATTCTGGAATGTTAGCGATTCATCGTGACCAGTCTGCCCGATTTTGCTCGTTTCGCATGATGGTACAATGCTTATTTCAGCTCTATTTTTGTATAAAATCCAATTTACTCTTTTATCACATGTTTTTATGTTTGTAATAAATACATATCTATTTACTTTCATTGGTTTCCCAGACTTATAATACCATAGAAAACGTTAGAGGCTCAGACCACCTACAGAGAACACAGTACCAGGTGTGACCAAGGCATACCTGTTTAGGGCAATTATGGACCCCGGGGAACAATTTCTTCGTGACTGACCATTGTTTCTGACCAAAAGCGAAAGTTTTAGCAAAAAAAATTTGGGTCCAAAAATGGTCGGGATTGGGGGGTACCAGTGGTGATAAACTGGTCGGGACGGGGCGGGTTAAAGATTTAAGCCAGACTCGATCGAAAGCCTTTGAGATGTCAAGTGTAATGGCAAAGCTTTCGCCAAAGTCCCGAAAGGAGGGTTACCAGGAGTCTGAAAGGTAGATCGCCAGTGGAGTGTCCCTGACGAAACCCATACTGACGATCGGAAAGAAGGTTGTGATAGGAAAGGTTTATAAAATATATATATATATATATATATATATATATATATATATATATATATATATATATATATATATATATATATATATATTATATATATCGTTTGGAAGTACCCTCGAATTGTAAATCGACAAGACGGCCTTGAAAAAAACAAAATGTTTATTTCACTGAAAATAAATACTTAACATTAGTCCTTTCAGTATGATATAGTCATTATTCTGGTTTATTCTTGATAAGTCCGGAAGAATTGTATGAACTATGATGCGACATCTGGAAGTGAAAAACTAGCATAACTTCTTCCTGATCCATTTATACAAGATGAGGTAGCCACAAAGCATAGTGAATGGCTCCCTGAACAGGAAACAATTTGTATTGTCACTCAGTGTAGCCAACAGATAGCAATTTTACACTGAATCAGTGGATGGTGATCACTTTTACCTACCACATGTAAATTAAGAACAAAAAGGGGGCAAAACTGCACTGTATGGTCATTCCAAAGGAATGTTCACAGAGTCAGTGGGTACGTTTAATCCCGGAGTATGGTATTGTAAGAATCTAGGAAAATATTCATGTAGACGGATCAGTGGAAGCAACTTTCCAGCTTCTGATTACCTTTTTATGGCCTGAATCGTCACCAAGCTGTGAGACTGATGAACAACGTGTATGGTCAATTCAGGCATTCACTGATCGTGTTGAAAGTTCTGAGGGCTGAAAGTCTGATCCTGCCCAATGCCCTTCATCTTCGAATTATTAACAATTACACATCCAGTGGCGTTATTATTTTATACTGTAGATATTATTATTATTATTATTTTTTTGGGGGAGGGAAGATCTAGAAGGCGGGCATTCCAAAACCATTCGAGATCGAGACTTGAAATTTTCAGGAGTTATGTACCTTTGTTGCAGGCATCGTTTGGCACATTTTTTTTTCTTAGCCCTAGCTCCACACTAGTGCCCTCTATGTTATTTTTCAGTTTTTGCCCCCCTGTGCAGCAAAAACTATTAATTCGATTCCTTTGCAAATGTTCCAGTATGTAGTCATCAAAATATAGTAATTCACCTGGGTACTGATATTGAGATCCAAGAAATACTTTCTGAGATGCTGAGGAAATTCAAAATGGCCACCTCTTGCATGTAAGTGCTAAATCTGAAGGTATGTGGCCGATTTTGACCAAACTCGGTGGAAATGTTATAGGTCATAAGTGAACATTATTTTCATAGTATGAATAAGCTTGACATTGATCTCAAGGTCACAGGTCAAAATTCATAAAAAACTTTGAATCATAGCATGATAAAAGTATTTTCCTCTGGAGTGTGGAGGGATCTGAATATTGCTTCAGCAGCTTCAGAATTCTTATTGTTCTTAAAATCGAATTGCTTCAGTTTTACCTAACTCATCCTCCATGTTTGACTCAATTTGGATCATAAGGGTTTAAGTTGACCTTACAATGTGACCTTCACCTTTAAACTACTGTCCTGAAACTACATTCCCATCTAGTTGATTTATTGGGCCGAAACTTTCACCTTGCCTTGTGAACTTTTACTTTTATCAGTTGTTTTCAAATCTGAATAATTACACCATTCCTTTCCCTCATCCCGTCCACGAACGTTTGTCAAAATTGAATCCTTTTTCGGGCGTGAATTAAGCACCTCTTTATATGATGGTCGTCAGTCATGATACCAACTATGGGGCAACTTCTTCTGATATATATATATATATTTTTTTTTCGTAATCTTCTTAACAGATGGAAAGACTGACAAATCGTACCTAACATATAAGCCCCTCACGCTTTCATAAGCTGAGGTATACTTATATTATGCAAAGTTTATAACTAATTTTGTGTTAAAGATACAGAATCATTACATGCTCCACTATCTATAGCTGTGTTACTGGAAAAAAAAGAAAAAGAAAAAAAAGAAACAGAGAAATAATTTAGAAGTGGTGATATGTGAACTAACATCGCTGGCCCAGCCTGCATGCACGTGTGCCCCTACTGTTCATATCATTCTCTGCGTCAGAGCTCATAACCTGACCATCATATTACCGTGACATATCCCCGATAATCCGATAACCAATTTACTCACGGAAAAACGCGGATTATTTCTACTACTTTTTTCTTGCGGGGAAAAAATGCTCAACACCCGCCATTTTAAAGAAATAATTAAGCCTGGTATGAAAAAATATGAAGTGACTAATTAATTATTCAGTGGAAAAAAACTGGACAACATTTTTGGTATCATCACACACAGAAACATCTTTATATGTAACACACACACACACACACACACACACATATATATATATATATATATATATATATATATATATATATATATATATAGAGAGAGAGAGTATATATATATATATATATATATATATATATACATAGAGAGAGAGAGTATATATATATATATATATATATATATATATATATATATATATATATATATATATATATATATATATATATATATATATATATAGACAGATACATGCATATAAGCTATATTTAGAGAGAGAGAGAGTAGGAAAATAAAAATTGATATTCGTCTTACTCGTGTTCTGCGGAGAAAAACTACAACAGTAAGGCAATGAGACAACTCATGAAAAAACTGAAGATTTGTGGTGAGAGTTTAGGTGGTGCAGTGAATCAGAGAAGCAGGAAACATGGCTGGAGGGAGAAAGAATGTTTCTGGTGGGAGGAGGAAAGACAGACAAATGAAGGTAAGAATATTGAAAGCTTATTGGGGGGAAGAAAATAAAGGAATGGTTGAGGAAATGGACTGGAGGAAGGAAAAACGATAATTCATGGTTATTAAAGAAAAATGAAGGCTGAAAGAAGGAAAGAATTATGAAGATTGGCTGGAAGGAGAACGGTGAGTGAATGCAGGAAGAGATAGGGACTGGAATAAAAGAGCAGGAAAATTTGGATGAAGAATGACAGATTATTGAAAGAAAAAACCAGCAGATCTTTAGGATGAAGAGAAAAAAAAACGGTGACCGAAGCCGAAAAGAATAAAGAAGGACTTTGGAGAAGCAAAGGTTGTCTACTTCCGTGGGTACATTGATAACAATAGGACTAATATGCGGCATCTGCTCAACACGAGGATGGTGGAGGACAAAACAGTAACGATGCTGATTAGGGGATGAAGATAGGTACAGAGATATTGGTGGGAGAGATGACGTTTACGCAAAGGACCTGGGAAACAGAATTAGAGATGGGAAGTGTGGTATGGAAGGAAGATTCGATATAGAGGTATAAGAGAGGACTGAACTTAGGTGCAAAAACTGAGGGACAATAGCCAGGAGAGACTTCCTGCTTTTGTCCTCGTCTTTAACTCATAGAATAGCTTTGTTATAAGCTTTCCTATAACAAACAGCTACGAAAGACTCAATTGGTCTTTTATTGTTTGCTTTCCGTTTTACTCCTTTGTTCTCCTACGAGAGGAGATGGACGAGGCTGAGGAAGAGGGATGAAAATGGTAGAGGATTATTAGGAGATGGATGAAATTGGTATTGGGAGAACTGAATGGAGGAGGAGGTGGGGGGAAAAATATGGTTGAAAGGGGTGCATAAAAAAGGTGTACGGAAGAGAATTAGACTGTAAAGATGACTTAGGAAAGGATGGATTTTAAGGATAATAAGCCACGTGGATAAAGATGAGAGAGAGAGAGAGAGAGAGTTAAACAGACCCTGTTAAACTGACAGGCAAACAGACAGACATTCATGCAAACCGTTAAATGGACAGATTGACAGACAGACAAAGTATGGTGAGGAAAATGAAAGACTAGAATTCAACACAGGCTTATACATGATAGAATATGGGGAACATGTGCAAACAAGAAAAGTCTAGGAAATGTGAAACTGGATTATGATACAGGATGCCACGAAGGGGTCGTATTCTGCCTGGCCTATAAGACTCCCTGGCACATCATCCTAACTAGTTTATTTCTCTGACTGCATAAAAAGAGAGAGACTGGGGGGAAATATAAAAAGAAGTGACTGAAAAATAGTAAGTGGATACAAAACATTTCTGAAAAAAGTGTAAATAATTTAAAACATACAATGTAAATCTATCTATTTATCTATCTATTGCCAGACGCCTTAATCCCATACGGGATGGCCACAAACAAATCACCTCCGTGTCACCCTGTCCCCTGCCATTTCACCGCTCTGCTCCCAGTTCACACCCCCCTCTTTCATATACCTCCCCACTTCATCCCTCCATCTCATCCTTGGCCTCCCCCCCTCTCTCCCCCTCTACCTCACTCACATACACTCTCCTCGTTAGTCTCTCACTCTCCATCCTCTCCACATGGCCAAACCACCTCAGTGTGTTTCTCCTATTGCTTCCCTATCACATCCACATCCACACCACAATGCTCCTTCCCATTCCCATTTGTCAGTCTGTCTCTCCTTGTGACTCCACATGCTCCTCTCAGATAACTCATTTCCATTGCTGTCACTCTTGACTTCTGTCCCTCCAACAACGTCCAAGCTTCACGTCCGTACGTTAGAGTTAGTATCACAATATTCTCATGTAGTAACTTTTTCACTTCCATGCTCACTTCCCTGTTTCTTATCACTGCCTTCAAGGAACCAAGAACCTTTCTTCCTTGATGTACACTTTTAAGCACTTCACCCTCCAAATTCCATCCTTACTCATCACACTATTCAAGTACTTAAAGGTACTCACATTTTCCATTTCTTCCGCATCCAACCTCATTGTACATTCACTGATTTTACTTCTCTCGAAGACCATAACTTTACTCCTCCCTACATTCACTTTTATATTCCGTTTCTTACACACTCTCCCAAACTCATCCACCAAGCCTGGCAGCTCCCCTTCGTCTTCACTTAACAACACAGTATTATCTGCAAACAACAGTACAGGGAGTTTCCAAAATCTGCCCTCTCTCATTAGAGCCACTCCAACACCCACTGTCCTACCTTGTATCTCTTTTATGACCCCATCCATGTCCAGATTGAACAACCATGGAGACATGACACATCCCTGTTTCAACTCAAGCTCCAAAAAGAAAAATGCACTCAGTTCACTATCCACACGCACTGCAGCCTTAGCCCACTCATACATACACTTCAAGGCATTCAACAACTTCCCATCTACACCAAAAATTCTTATACTTTCCACAATCCTGGTTTATCCTCCCTGTCATGTGCTTTCACCAAATCCATGAAGACCATATACAACTTCTTTCGCTTCTCTGGAGACTTTTCCACTAAATATCCAAGAATGAATATCTGAGCTACACAACCTCTTCCCTTCCTAAAACCTCCCTGTTCTTCTCCAACTAATTCCTCTGTTATTTCCCTAACTCTGTCAATAAGTATCCTACCATACAATTTTCCAATTATACGAAGAATACAAATGCCCCTATGATTACCACACACTTCTTTTTCCCCTTTTCTTTTGTACAAGGGAACAATTATACCTAACTTCCAATCCTTCAAGATTCTACCTTCCTCCCAGGCCAATCTGCACATCTTCCACATCCATTCTACTACTATCTTTCCCCCATGCTTTAGAATTTCACCACGCACTTCATCAGTTCCTGGGGCTTTCCCCATTTTGACTTTCTTCATTGCTTCCACAACTTCCATCCTACTGACTTCCTCTCTTCTCTCATCCCTCCATCCTCCAGCCATTCCCCAGCCACTTACACTCGCACTACTTTCATTCTCTGTGTTCAACAATTCCTTAAAGTATTCTCTCCATCTCACTTTTTCTCTCCTCTCCACTAGCAATCTACCATTTTTATCTTTCACTCCCCTACTGACTTCATTAACACCCTGTCTAACGCTCTTTACCTCTTTCCAGAACATTTTCTTACAGCCCCTCCACTTTACACTCAAGTTCCTTCCAAATTCCTAATCCACTCTTTTCTTACTCTCTCTTACTAATCTTTTCACCTCTCTCTTCCTCTCTACATATAATTCTCTCTTCCGTCTCTCAACTTCTTCCACACCCCTTCTTCTCATCCACTCATTATATGCTTTCTTCTTTTGTGCCACAGCCTGATTCACCTCTTCTTTCCACCATGCTGTTCCCTGCATCCACTTTCGTGTTCTCTTCACCCCACACACCACCTCACATGCTGCACATATTTCTACTGTGAATATCTTGCACACACCTTCCATGCCCCCCATCTGCTCCAATCCATATTTATCCAATCACACCTCCACTTCTCTCTTATACTCTGCATTTTTCTCATCCTCTTGTAACCTTTCCACTCTCCTTGCATCTACTCCTTCCTCCCGTCCTTCCCTTCTTCTATTTCTCCATTTTACTTGGACCTTGATTCTGTGGTGGTCAGAAAGTCCACTCCCCCAACCTCTATATGCTCTTGCATCCATTACACACCTTCACATCCTTTCATCCACACACATATAATCAATCATTGCCTTCCTTTCATTCAGTTCACCACTCACCCTTTTTATATCTCGCCATGTATACCTGTGGATCATTTTGTGCCCGAAAAAGGTATTGGCTATCATCAACCCCTCTCGGCACAAATGTCCACTAACGCACTGCCATTCTCATCTATCTCAGCAGGCACACCCCAGTCACCAACTACTCCATCCATCTTCACATTCCCTACTTTACCATTCATATCACCAAAAAAAGCACTCTCTCGTTCCTTCCAAACATTCCCATGCTCACTTCCACAGTTGTCCAGAACTCTTCTCTCACTCTGCTTGCACGATTTTGCGTTGGCACATACACGCACACAAATGTCCACATTTGTAGTCCAACTTTCAATCTTATCCACACAATCCTTGTGCCAACTGATCCATACTCTTTTATATTCTCCTTCCATTTGTTACTCACAACAATACACACTCCTTCGTTTGCGCTCTCATTCTCAACTACTCCCGCGCATATACCCCATCCATACTCCCATTCTCTCACACTCTTACCTCACCTTTTAGTTTCAGTTAATCCACATAAATCCACTTTCGCAACCTCAAGCACTTGGACAATCTCTCTTTCTTTCACCTCAACATTTGCACCCCTTACATTCCATGTCGCCATGCGTATCATGTCCATGTTTGGTCCTTAGTCGTCACCTTTTGGTTAGTCCTGGTCCGAGGCTTCTTGTTTGTATTTTTAGTTAGTTGTTTTCCGGGAGGGGCACTAACCCTCCGCCAACCCACTTGCTGTCACGTAGGGAACATGTGTTGGTTGGTTATAAGGTTACCACCCAGCGTTGTAAACGCTTTCCTGGTTTACAGGAAATCATTTGGCTTGGCACTCACGTAAATGATTTGGTAAAAATTAATTCTAAATACTCAACCATGAATCTTTGCTGAGAATGTAATAAAAAGGAGAAATGTCTAAGACAAATGAATACAGAAGAACGTATAAATAGATTATGACTTTCAAGCAAAAAGTGAGGAATAGAGGAAAAATCGGAAATTATAAGATAAAGAAAGCATATCCTTATAACAATGAATCAAAAGTTTAGACTTTAGAGAATGCAAGAGGATTAAGAAAAATTACAAAGTTGATCTAGTGATAAAGAATCCAAAAAATCTAGAAAGTTGATTGAAGATCTTAGAGAAAAGAGTGTAGATTACCTAGGAAAAGAGCGCTCGAATGAGAAAAGCAGGAGTAAAATGTTTACCTACACTAAAGTGGCATCTTTAATTTTTCTGTTTTATTCTGGCAAGGGTCAGAAGAGATGATGGAATCCTTAGGTTAAATCACCATCATCATTATTCATATATCGTTTCCCCTCCCAAGATAAGGTGACGTACGGTCCAGAGAGACAGAGAGAGAGATGACAGAAGGAGAAACAAACCAAGTTCTCCCAAAATCATGTGGGCCACGCACTCCTTCATACACCATTCAGGCCTCTAGATTCTTGACTCTATCTCAAGGGAATACACATCAACGCTTAAGTGCTTCATGGCATTAGCTAAGGTTAATACAACGACTATCACTTCACTATTAAAGAGCAGGGGTCCCAAACCCTTGTCATTTATTCCTCAAAAAAAAAAAAAAAAAAAAAAAAAAAATCCTTCCAATAAGCTCGATCCACTGTCAGTTCCCTAACCTCATCAGTCGTCATAGCTTTCTCCTGCACACGCTCAATTATCATTATCTATCCACCAGTTTGTTGGCCTACCATGCCTCCTTCCACTTTCAAACATGCTTATGCCCCTTTACAAGTTTCTTCAAACTCATTTTCTACACGTGGCCATACAAGCTAAACACACTTTCTCCGACCCTGATGTCCACAGAGTTCCATACACCACACCTTTCATAAATCACATTTTTATTATCCTTCCCACTACCCGTAATCCACACACGTTCCTCAACAGCCTCATTTTACTACTCTTATTCTTGACTTTTCAATTTCATGCCAAACTGTTAATTAAAATCTGGCTGTTAAAATGGCACAAATCTCCTTCATGCTAGATTCCCGCAATCGCCACAATCAGATCTCTCATTCTTGTCAACGTCTCCATATCACCATCCATTCATTCCCTGCGCCACTCTTTCCAGTCGTTTTGTACATTTACCTCTTATTACCTCTCACTGCACGAAGGTACTTAAAATATCTCACTAATTCAAGTCTTACTCCATTCACCGTAACATCACAGGGAGTTCCCTTCTCTCTTGACAACCACCACTTTATATTTATTTACATTTACTTCAAGTAATGCAGAACCTCTGCTTAACATAATTCACTAATCCCCAGAACTACTGCTTTCTGGAATTAAATTCCTGGGAGTTACTTCCCACAAACATTTAAACCACACAGACATTCACAAAACTCATCACTAGTGTGCCAAAGCTAATTATCATTTTTTGCAGGCAACACTGACTCATCTGCATATATCAGGACCGAGATACCCCCACCGTCCACAATTCATTACTAACGCCATCCTGCTCTCAGTGGCTCGTACGCTACTCTAACCTCTGAAATAACCTTGTTTGTATATATATATATATATATATATATATATATATATATATATATATATACACAAAGAGAGAGAGAGAGAGAGAGAGAGAGAGAGTCTCTGTGGTACTGTAGTAAATTGTGCTTTTTCATACACTGAAGAACGAGGGTTCGCGCCCCGCCAAGGTAATAAACTTTGGAGCGTTCTTCTGCCCACGTACTGCATTGGCGGACACAAAGGGTGCTGAGGTCGAAACATTGTCGCATACTATAAAGTATGCTTGCACCCAGTCGGCTTGCGTGGGCCGATTACACTTGATTCACAGACTACACACACATCCAAAGCTACTCCAACACTACAATTACACTTACAAGCACTTCTCACCCTACATACAATCTCTACCAAACAGCCTAAGCCACTTCGTAGAGATACATTGGCTGTATCGTCCCCACTTCTGTCGGGATAGGCCAATCCTGCAGTGGGCACTCAAACGGTTGATGAGATGGGATGAGATGAGATATATATACTGTACATATGGTAAATGGAAACATCGCACAACATTATCTCTCTCCAATACTATCCTTAATCTACTTCCTTCCATACCCAGCTCCCCTAATGTATACTTCATTACCGTCGATAGAGCTCTTACTGTCACTGAAGAGCTTAGTATCAGCACCATACATAAGCAAACCTTCAATAACCGTTTTCTGATTACCACGTCCTAAATGTTTTTCAGATCCATAGAGGTTATAAATGCTTTTTAGTTTTTAGCCCTTCTCATAGACTTTATCTACTATCCGTCTTATCACAAATATTTGATTTACATATCCTCTACCACGGCTGAAGCCACCCTATTCGTCACTCATCAGCCTTCTGATATATTCCTTACTTCCACTGTGATAATTCTTCCACGAATCGTATTTATCACTGAAGAAACTTGCGCCATGATACAGTAGGTTTTGCAATTTGCTCAGCTATACTTTTGTTCAAGGGCAAAAGGGGGTGACCTTTTAGGGACATGAAAATCATGAAAAATAAATGAATCTGGGATAGCCCATTCAAGCCATAGTTCAGATCATCCAACACACCAGGCATATGACAGTTTTTGTTAAGCTCTTTTGTGTATTGCCATATTAGCTGTGTTAGATTCTGTAATTTGTATTGTGTAAAAAATGTTAGACATGTTATGCCTATTGATTAGGCCTAATTGGATGGCAGTCTGTTTGAGCAGGTGATCGTGGTTGCTTCTAAGTGTGTGGCTTAAGAAGGAAAGAAACAATATAAGTGGCTAAATCAGGACAGAAAACTATAATAAGGAGAAACAGAGGAGTTACAGCCAGTTTTGCCAATGTTTTAAACAGTAGGGGCTCATATCCGGTGGCTGAATAGGTAAAGAAGTTGCTTGCATTCCTAAGTAACCCTGGTTCGAATCCCCGCTGGGACAGGGAACACTTTAAGGATCTGAATTTCATTAAGCAGACTTTGCTGATTTACCAAAAGACCCTCCGACATGTCGTAAAAGTACCCTTGCAACTTCCAGTACACCAGTCCTGTATGAAAGAGCCCTACCATGTATCGAATATGGACGGTGGGTGTTAGCGCTGAAGTAGTGACATGTGGAGATGTATGGTATGTAGGAGGACTACTGGACCTTGGGAGAGGGGTGTGAAGCCTATATGCCCAGAGTTGGACACATTGAATAATAAATACTACTACACCTACTAGATTAGGCGAATGTGTTATAAGTAAATTATCAATAAAACAGCATGATAATGGCAACGCCTGATGGTATCATTCATCGTACATGGAATATCTTGTAGCAAAAAAGGTTATCAGTATTCAAGCTAATAAACCTATATATACAAAAGAGCCACATTGTTTGTTTGTTTGTCCTTTCATCACGCCCAAACCAGGGACCAGAGACCTCCAGACCCATATATATTCTGAATAAGGGTGACCTAACGATGGTGTTAGGGGGATCAAAATTCAGATCTGGGTCATTTGAGGTCGCCGGTAGAGTGTTCGCCTTCTTGGCCCGGGCAACGCCGGGTACCCCTGCAGCCGAATTTTTGGCATGGAGACTCACATGACCTCCATTTCGGACATAGGCAACGTGAGGTTGAACTCCGATGTCATTTGAGGTCGCTGGTCGGAGGTCATTTGAGGTCACCAATGATAGTACACAAGTGCACAAAATACTGTGTGTTAGTCTGTGAAAGTAGAAACAGAAAGTACTTGGTCCTCTTATAATTCCCCTCCAGAAGCATAAGAGGTACACGGCCTTTGTGGAGTACAAAGACTGAACCAGAACAAATAGGATAAGATTTTTTCGCCTGTTTGGCCCTGCAACAGCAGGTACCCCTGCTAGTATATAATATTGGTAATGTTAGAAGCTATTGTTCGTCCTACAGATCGTATTCGAAGTGTCCTATGAGGTTTCGTAGCACTTCTTGTTTAGCGATTTATTTTTCATTTTCTTGTACAGTACATAATAATGTCGCTTTTATGTCGACATAATTCGCATCAGTAATAAACAAGAGTATGTAAAGATGTAATGTGCAGGATAAATCGCAAAGGAAAATACGATATCAGAATACGACTCTTGGAAGAACTTCTCAAAGCGGAACACTGAATGACTTTTAGACATGAAGAAACTATCTCCATACACCTGCGGCGGAAATATTGCGTCAATTTTTAGCAGTTGCTCTCTTTGAAATTCACAGAATTTGTGAAACTGATTTATGGGACATCGAATCAACTGCAAATTTCACGCAGGGCAACTTTGTATTTCGTAGGTCGCTAAAATGCTTCCTTATGGCCAATATTGAAAATTGCTGATAATCAGCTGATGCAAACAGCTGACATTTCAAATCATCTCAAAACTTCAAGCTGAGCAACTTTGTATTAAAAAAAAAAAATAAATAAAAAGAAGAACAAGCAGTCGGTAAAATGCCTCTTTATAACCGATACCGGTATTAATAGTCAGCTGATGCAATACCCGAAATATTTTCAACTCATACTTCAGGTGCGCAACTTTGTTTTTTTAGTTGTAATTAATAAATTTACAGTTCTTTTCTTTGAGCTTAATGTAATTAGAATCGTGTTTGATTTCTCCACAGTGAAATTACTTTAGTTTGCTACTCCCAGTCATCACAAACTCCTTATAACAATCACGACTGGTACTTGAGCCAGTTCTCTCATATTTGTTCATAATAAATCCTCTTGTGCCAACTAGGAGTTAGCACCAGCAAGAACTTGTCTTCATTATTAGTATTAGTTATTGATTGTCAGGGGGTAAGGTCACTTACTCAGAAGCCAACAGTACTAATGATACAGCATTCGTGAGTAGATAGTCTCCGCTGTGTACTGTTGAGAAAGTTTATAAAATTCTCGTCCTTAGAGAATCGGCGAAGACCAGAATAAAGTAAAATTTACTACTTGATTTCGCAAGTCAATTCCTTGTGTTTACTTTCGATTAATATCAGCATTTTTATTCTAAATTTACATCCCCGCGTGACAAGCGCGCCCACCTACCACACAAAAACTTAATAACTTGTTATAATAATACACTTCTAACAAAATCTAATTATTTTAAAGACGAGTTTAATCTATTATAAATATATCCTTTGTCAGGGAGAAGGGGGAAGAGCAGCTATGGACGATAGTCCTGTTGAACGAGAGACTTAGACACGCTATATTTCTCCCCTCACATTAACAACAATAACAACAACAACAAGAGATAGTTTGGACGGAAACATATCATTGGCCTGTAAGAAGTAGAAACATTGTACCTTACTAAAACCCCGAGGACATAATGAAACGACGCGAAGAGATGATACCCAGCAATGATGTACCTTTAAGATACCTTGATGACATAAGTATTGTTTCCTTCTGGCTACTTAAAGCATTTTACAGTTTACAAAAGACTTTCAGCTGGTGGAGTTAGGGAAGTCTTTTACAATTTGTTAGATATTCTTGCAAAAACAAAGAAAATTATTAGACTAAATTAAAAATGAATGCAGAAGACTTCATCATACTGAACGAATTAAGGGACAGTCAGACTATTTCTCTTCCTTGGCGCTATGCAGCAGTCCAACAGAATTTATCCTCTAGAACTTATAATGACTACTTAAAGCTGCTCAAAGTTCCAAGTAAAATCTAATCATATTTACTATGGCACCGGTAAATACATTCTTTTTTGTTGCTTTTACGGACTGTATTCTCGTCAGTTTGGCTACGTTGCTTCTTACACCTCTTCATCAGCCCTTTACAACATAGGGGATGTGAAGGTGGATGGAGTATATGTTGAGTGGGATGTGCCTGCAGAAGTGGATGAGAATGACAGTGCTGTGGTGGACATTTGTGCTGGTAGGGAGATGGTGATATCCAATACCCTCTATAGACACAAAATGATCCACAGGTAGCCTATACGTTGCGAGTGATGAAAAAGGTGGGTGGTGAACAGAATGAACAAAAGGCAATGATTGATTATGTGTGTATGGATGACAGAATAAGAAGATATGTAATGGATGCAGGAGCGTCCAGAGGTTCGGGGAGTGGACTTTCTGACCACCATTTGGTTGGCGGTGGTGAAAGTCATGGTTCAGGTGCAAGGGAGGAATAGAAGAAGGGAGGGACAGGAGGAAATAGTCCATACAAGGAGGGTAGAATGTAGCAAGAGGAGAGAAAAAAGGCAGAATATACGGGAAAAATAGACGAGGGATTGGGTAAGTATGATTTCGAGCAGATGGGGGAGGTGGAAGTTGTGTGCAAGATATTCACAGAAGAAATCTATGCAGCATGTGAGGTGGTGTGTGGGGCGAAGAGAAGACGAAAAAGGGTGCAAGGAACACCCTGGTGAAATGAAGAGGTGAGACAAGCTTTCGTGCAAAACAAGGAAACATATGGTGAGTGGATGGGAAGCAGAGCCATGAAGGAAGTTGAGAGACAGAAGAGAGAGTTATACAAAGATGGGAAGAGAGAGGTGAAAAGATTAGTAAGAGAAAGTGAGAAGAGAGTGAATTTGGAACTTTGAAGGAATTTGAATGTAAAATGGAGGGAATGTAAGAAAATGTTCTGGAATGGGGTAACGAGAGTTAGGCAGGGTGATAATGAAGTTAGTAAGGGAATGAAAGATAAAAATGTAGATTAATAGTGAAGAAGGGAGAAAAAGTGAGCAGATGGATAGAACACTTCAGGGAACTGTTAAACATAGGGGATAAGGAAATGCGGATATAAGTGGCTGGGGAATGAATGGAAGAATGAGAGAGGTGAGGAGGTAGGAAGAGTGCAGTAGGATGAAAGTAGTGGAAGCAATGAAGAAAGTCAAAATGGGGAAAGCCCTAGGAATTGATGGAATATGTTGTGAATGATAAAACATGGGGGAAAGATATTAGCAGAATGAATATGGAAGATGTGCAGATTGCCCTGGGAGGAAGGTAGAGTCCCGGAGGATTGGAAGGAAGGTTTAATCATTCCTCTGTACAGAGGAGAAGGGGAAAAGGAAGTGCGTGATAATCATGGGGGCATTTGTTTTCTTAGTGTAATAGGAATAGTATATGGTAGGATACCCATTGACAGAGTTAGGGAAAGAACAGAGGAGTTAGTTGAAGGTGAACAGGGAGGTTTTAGGTTGTGTAGCTCAGATATTCATCTTAACGTCTTTAATGGAGAAGTTTCTAGAGAAGAGAAAGAAGTTGTATGCAGCCTTCATGAACCTGGAGAAAGCATACAGCAGAGTGGACAGACAAGGAATGTGGAAAATATTAAGAATACATGGAGCAAATGAGAAGTTGTTGAATACCGTTAAGAGTATGTATGAGGGTGGTAAGGCTGCAGTGCATGTGGATAGTGAACTGAATGAATTTTTCTCTCTGTATGTTAGATTGAAACAGGGATGTGTCATTTGTCTTATCTCCATAGTTGTTGTCTGTATACGCATGAGGTTATATAAGATATACAAGGCAGGGCAGTGGATTTTTGAGCGGCTCTAATGAGAGAGGGCTGGAAACTTCCTGTTCAGTTGTGTGCAGGTAATATTGTACTGTTAGGTGGAGACAAATGGGAACTGCAAGGCTTGGTGAATAAGTCTGAGAGAGTGCGTAAGAAACGGAATCTAAGGTAAATTGTGGGAAGAGTAAAATTATGGTCTTTGATAGAAATGAAGTCATTGAATGTACAGTGAGGTTGGATGATGAGGAAGTGTGAGTGCATTAAAGTGCTTGGGTAGTGTGATGAGTAAGGATGGAAGTTTGGAGGGTGAAGTGCTTGAAAGCGTACGGCAAGGAAGAATGGTTGCTGGTTCATTGAATGAAGTAATAAGAAATAAGGAAGTGGGCATGGATTTATAAAAGTCGTTGCATGATAATGTTGTGTTACCAATTCTAAAGTATGGAAGTGAAGCTTGGACGTTGTTGGAAGGACACAAGTTAAGAGTGAGAACACTGGAAATGAGTTACCTGAAAGGAGGATGTGGAGTTACATGGAGAGACAGACTGACAAATGAGGGAATGAAGGAGTGTTGTGGTGTGGATGTGAATGTCACTGAAAGCGTTAGGACAAATATATTGAGGAGGTTTGGCCATGTGGAGAGGATGGGGAGCGAGAGACTAACGAGGAGAGTGTATGTGAGTGAGGTTGAGGGGGGTGAGGGAGGGGGGAGGCCGAGGATGGGATGGAGGGATGGAGTGCAGAGGTATATGAGAGAGGGGGGTGTGAGCTGGGGGGAGGGCAGCGAAGTGGCGGGGGACAGGGCGACATGACGGCGATATGTTTCTTGTCACCCCTTGCGGGATGAAGGCGTCTGTAACTAAATAAATAGAAAACTCAATCCTGTGAGGAAGAGAAAGATATAGTCAACGGAAAATCTGTTTTCCTTTCAACATTCTAGCGACATATCGCTCACTGATATTCTCTCTCTCTCTCTCGCTCTCTCTCTCTCTCTCTCTCTCTCTCTCTCTCTCTCTCTCTCCTTGTAAGCTTATATCGTTGCTGGAATAACGCAAACAATGCATTATATCAAACTGGTTCGTGTTGTTCGGCAGGTTATCCAGAATGAACAGCATTATCGGCAGAAAATGCGGAACTGCGAGGGGTCGGTGGTGACCGAATTCGTCAGTCGATGCTTGTACCTCGGGATAATGAGTGGGTGCTGGTATACCCTTTCTCAGGAAACATGAAGGAGAGAATTTTACAAAGCCTTTGCCAAAATCGGAACACGAGTGACCGTGTGAAGGATTAAGAGGTCCCCTCGGGATTCTGGACCTTCCTCCTTCCCTCTTCCGTTTTCTTTCCTCTACACACACACACACACACACACACACACACACGACGCTTAAATAATAAAACAATGTGTAGCCTCTATTTATCTGTCAGTGTCCTGATATCGGTCCATATGAGGAGGGATGGAGGATGGGAGTGGCCCGGGTCGGAATGTGGGGAGGGGTTGGGTAAGGAAGCAATGAAATAGCCATGAATGATGAAGAAAAATTATTTTATTTTATTTTATTGTTTTATTACTATTCTTTATGAAAAAACATAAACTGATTTGCAATAGTATTACTGATCGAAGGATCAACAGTAGCATTTCCTTTATAAATATTCATTATATTCTAAAATTTACATTGAAAATACAATCTCTCTCTCTCTCTCTCTCTCTCTCTCTCTCTCTCTCTCTCTATCACTCGATATTCATGTCTCCCTCATCTAAACCTTCTTCTTCACTGGTGGAATCCCCCTCCCCCCATCCCGTTAATCCGATCCCTCCTCTTCCCTAGGCTACTCAGCTATATATCAGTATGAAAACACACACACACACACACACACACACACACACACACACACACACACACACACACACACACACACACACAACGCTTAAGTAATAAAACAATCTGAAGCCTCTATTTATCTATCAGTGCCCAGCAGGGTCGCACCAGGGAATTTTCCAAGGGGGGGTCCCCATTTGCCAGTTTCCTGAAGTTTACATATAAGTTTTATAGTTCTAAGTTGTATATATATATATATATATATATATATATATATATATATATATATATATTCTGATAGAATAATAGATTTTTGGTAGGTCGTCAGTTATTTAAAAAAACGTGTGTGTGTGTGTGTGTGTGTGTGTGTGTGTGTGTGTGTGTGTGCAAATGTTGTGTATGTGGGCAAAAAGCTAGGTGAAGAGAGGGGATGGGGATGGATAGGAAGGCAGGAAGGATGATGTTTTGAGTTCAGGGGGGGGTAGGTCTGCATGCTAGAGAGAGAGAGGTGAGGAGTGGCCACTTGTCCCCTGGGAATGACCAGCCCCCCCCCTCTCTCTCTCTCTCTCTCTCTCTCTCTCTCTCTCTCTCTCTCTCTCTCAAGGTTCTGTAGTAGTGAATAATAATATCAATGCAAAGTATAACTTAACTGTGATATAAGTTTTATAGAATAAATAAAACATTGGAATATATTTATTGAGAACAATTACAAGAAGTCCCCTCGAGACGTCAGCCTGTGGAACTGTCATTAATTCCCTGTGGGCCAATTAACGTTCACCTTCATACATGTCTACACCCTTCTGCCACAATATTCGCCATAGATTCCACAATATTTCTCCTCATCTTTACTTTCCAATACAAAGCATACCATTAGTCATGATAATGATTGCACACACACACACACACACACACACACACACACACACACACACACACACACACACACGAGAGAGAGAGAGAGAGAGAGAGAGAGAGAGAGGGTAGATGGGGGAGGGAGGAGGGAGACAAGAAAGGACGGAAGCAGAGGTTTAGAGAGAGAGTCAGTCAGGAGGTGCTGTGACCTGAGATGTCAACTTACAAATTCTTGATGACAGGCGAATCAAGCTTAAAAAAAAAAAAAAAAAGTATAATAAAAGGAATAATATGCTATTAAATCTAAATATGCAACGAATAATTGGTCCAATATTTTTCGTTTATTTTTAGCGCTTTGTAACTAAAAAAAAAAAAAAAAAAAAGTTGCATCCAAAAACAGGAACCACAGTTCATATTGACCTGTGAGCATAGCGGGTCACTTATACCCATTCATTGATTGTGTGTGTGTGTGTGTGTGTGTGTGTGTGTGTGTGTGTGTGTGTGTGTGTGTGTGTGTGCCTCTTGGCCTCAGGCCTTGTCCCTGGCCAGCCTGTATTCCCACAGGTCGTTAAATCAGATGCCTTCGGCCTTTGACAGTGACTTTGGAGTAAAATAGACGATATTCTACATTCATTTTTCCTGAGACAGACTTATAGTATGTCCTTTAACATGCCTGCAGTTGTTGGCACCCTGTTGGTTGTCCCAGCGACATAGCCACATTCCGAGGCTCACATCGTAACTAGAACAGTTTGATTTCCACATGGATTACCCTTCCAACACACATCGTATTCCGATGATACTAAGCCTGCATGGGAAGCGGTTAATCTTCTCTCTCTCTCTCTCTCTCTCTCTCTCTCTCTCTCTCTCTCTCTCTCTCTCCGTGGTTAGGCTCCGGTCATGCAACGAATTGGATGTGGCTAAGTAAAGTAATAGATAAAATAACCCCTTTATGTTCAGTGTGCTACCATAGCTACACACACACACACACACACACACACACACACACACACACACACACACACACACACAGGAAAACTATAAAACCCTCTTGTGGTGGTAGAACAGAACAAAAAAGTTTCATTGACTGGAAACATTTGCCAGGTATATCTATGTCTATTTTTCTACACACACACACACACACACACACACACACACACACACACACACACGCACACACACACACACACACATTATCCTTTATATTACAGCTGATTTTGTAATATCGGATATTATTTCACGTCTCATCTGTAATTAACAAGTATTGTCTTTATCTGAATCTTTTGTTGATTTCTTTTCTTTTCTTACTTTTTCTTTGCTTCCACTTTTTATTTCTCATCGCTTTAATGTTGTGTGTTTAATATCCCCTCATATGAAAGCATGTTTTTTATTCTGGCTTTCTGCTTCTTCACAACATCAAAGCCAGGACAGGGACGGATGGAAACTAATGAGAGAGAGAGAGAGAGAGAGAGAGAGAGAGGCTTATTATTCATAAGTAAAATGATTTAGACGTGTGCGTAGTCTCTCTCTCTCTCTCTCTCTCTCTCTCTCTCTCTCTCTCAGCTAACTTAAGTTTCATCTCTCATCATCCTCGGTCTCATTCTCCCACTCTGCCTCACATTTCTTCTGCTCCATTTTTCTTCCTCATATTCTTATCACTTTCTTTTTCAGCGCCACGTCTAATTGACACGAGGTGGAGAGGCGGTGACGGAGTAGGCGGAGAGGTGGTCTGCTGTCGCAGTGGAAGATGGAGGGAGAGGGGAGGGGGGCAGGAAACAGCTTAAGGATTTTCATACTGTTAAACAGGCTTTACTACTCTACCATGAAACCTACCGACATTTAAAAACATCCCTGCTAATACCAACACACCAGTTCTGAATGAAAAGCCATAGCATGTATTCTGTAGGGATAGTGGGTGTTAGTGCCGAAATGTTGACATGCGGAGGTGTATGTTAAGGCAGCGTCACACTGGGACAAAAGTGACTAACATGCGAGCCAGTTTTGCGACCCGCTAGCCAAACTGACTCACAGTGAGCGAGATTTCGCTTGCGAGGCGAAATGGATAACAATTCTCGCTCACAGCTTGTTGGTGGGATAGAACTCAAATGAGCCTATATCAACTTTGTAATTGGTGAGAAAATAATCTGTTATTTACAGTAAGAAACTTAAGCTAAAATTATGTAAATACAATTTAATTCTTGTGCTTTTTATTCACTTTTATTTATTTCTTGTAACATGAAATAAATATTCGGACACTCGGGTGACCAGCCCGCGTAGGTTGTCTGTTTTGTCTCCAAACAACAAGTAGAAATCAGATTTCGATATGGATCCTGCAGCAAGGAAGACTCTAGTAGACTGCTTTGTGGCTCTGGAGTTCCTAAAGTACGTTAGGAGGTTGGAAAAACTGAGGAAAAGGGAGTGGGTACTCCGTGGTGGTTTGTTAACAAGTGACCACGAGGCGCCAAGGCAGACGACACTGTTAGCGGATTCGGGGAGTGTGACGGACACTTTCCTATCCGTTTTGGCTCTCAAAACTGGCTCGCATGTTAGCCACTTTTGGTCTAGTGTGACGCCACCTTAACATAAGAGGCATTCTTGGCCTTATGCAATGGCCTGTTAAGCCTATGCCCAGAGGCAAGCGCCCTCTCTCTCTCTCTCTCTCTCTCTCTCTCTCTCTCTCTCTCTCTCTCTCTCTCTCTCTCACAATGCAAAAGAAGATGAAACAAAGAATATTCTGATTCATAACTATCGACTACACAGGCCACTATGATTGACAAGTAGTTTTGTCAAACACCACATGTCACCTCACGGAAGGTCTGATTGGATGTGAAACCTTAATAATTATTAAAGGAGAATGAGCAGCTCATAAGTTTTTATGTACCAAAAATAATATTTCCTTCCCTGGCAACTTATCGCTGCCATGGTCCATTCCCTTGTGAATACTGATTGAGGTCATAAATGATTATTATCTCACTAATTTATTCATCGGTAAGGTAGTAGGCCCATTACCTTTAATAATGCACATTTCTGCTAGTCATTATCTTCTGGATGCATTTTTCTTGATATTATAAAGGAAATATTACTTCACTGGCGACAGAGGTAATGTACTGTACATTGAACTGACCCTGAGCTATATTTAACCATAATCATTTGCAGATTTTATATTTGGACTGCATCCGCCTCTGCGTGGGTGTATCACTAAAAAGGCATATTTAACTTACTACCCTTCTTTCGCAGAATCATTCTACTCTCTTCGTCCCATTGCTAAGTCTCTTATCTTCTGTTATCACTATTCGGTTCGCTGGTCTACTCAGATTTCTTACTGCATTCCTTCCCCCCATCACAGCAAGTATGCAGTATCCGTGTCACTTTTCTTTTGATGGGATAGACTTTCTAGACTTTTATCATTTGTTAATTTCTTGTTTCCAGAGCAAAGAAACAAATAAGTCTGACTCTTCCACCACGTGAGTTCTCCCATAAACATATGAAAAGTGTGGTATGGTAGGTACAATAAAGGAATAGAATACTAAAATCTATTCACTTACAGAAAAGGTTAGTGGAGATGGTTTTTAGGCCCTTCACTACAAGAGGTTGGACAGCAAGAGATGTTCGTTTAGGGCACCAAGGATGAAGTAAACAAGATACCATCGTAGTAAGTATTTCATCGTAGTAAGTATTGTTAAAATCGAAACTATTACCATAACAATCTCATTCTTTTGGTCGATTTTTTTTTTTATGAGCAGACTGCTAAAGTTACGTGCAGAAATTAGTTTTTCAAATGAAGAACAACTCCATTTTACATGATTTTGTTGTCTTTAGTAAATACGACGGAAGAAGGTAACTGGACGCTCTCTGTCTCTGTCTCTGTCTGTCTGTCTGTCTGTCTGTCTGTCTCTCTCTCTCTCTCTCTCTCTCTCTCAAAGAAACCCAGGGAACTTCACAATGAGCTGCAGGGACGATGAAAGTTCAAGAGGGATGGTCGTGGAATCTTTGTTGGGGGCCTATGTTGTGTAATGAGGTGCTGCTGCGCTGCTGCTGCTGAAGGGTGGGGTGTGGCAATGCAGGGTCAGGAAAAATATCTGCTTTAGGATTATGTCAGTGAGAGCAGCAAGCGGTAAAAATAATCAACTGCTGTTATAAGTATAGGTAAATGGCAAAACTCTCGTACACTGTGGCAAGCTTATCACATTACTTCAGCAATCTTACTCATCCTCCAAGACATCTCATATGCTTTGCACCAGAGTCAGGCTCGTATCTTTAATATCCTAGCTGCACTCCTACGGTTCGTGTCCTTCCGTTGTTATCGTCATCTCAGGTTTCCTTTCTGGTCCTTTCTGGTCATACAGCAATACCTTATAAATGTGTTCTTTAGAGTTTTGTCCTTTTACCAGTTCTAATTAATCACTGGTCGTCTGCGCTACAAATTAGTTCTATCAATACATATTCTGCCAACTCCTTAACTTATTCATTTGCCTTTGACGGCGTCCACTACAAGTCGGTACAACACCTGCGTCACGAGGCAAGTACAAGCGTAACCACTGACTTTCGTCTACAAGTTTTGCTTTGGGCAGAAAGAGTACCCAATTGTTTTCAGTACACTTGTTTTTCAGAACCTAGGCACGGAATGAGAAAAGATACATTCTGAAGGAGTGTGTAAGGAAGTTCGGGCTGCGGGAATGAGCGAAAAGGGTAGATGTTGTGGAAACAGGGAGCGAAGAGCTTGAATGGGTGTGAGGTAGAACTGTGTTTGTATACGAGGATTCAACAAAAATGAGAAAGACAACTAGGAGGAAGGAAACATGAAGGAGCAGTAGAGAAGTAGTAGGCCCAATTGGGGTGGAAAACCGAGAAAGGAAGGAAAATAGGCGGGCAGGAAGGAAATTACGAGAGAAGTGAAAGAAAGGAAAAGAGGGAAATGTGGGAAAAATGAGAAATGGAAATTTGGGGAAAACAAGGGAAGAGAAAACAAAATATTAAAGGACAAGATAAGCGAAATAACGAAGAGAGAAATGATGGAGAAAGAGGAAAGAGAATGACCGATGAGACACATAAAGGGAGGGGAGGAAAATTAATTGAGGGAGGAAAATATGATAGGTCTGAGGGGAAATACGAGTGAAATGTGAAGGAATTATTAAAAATGAGGAACAATAAGAAGGAGAGAAAATAAGGAACCATGCAAAATATGGAATTAAGAAGGAAATTAAGGAAGAAAAGAGAGAGAAAAGGAGAAAGGAGGACAATAAGAAAGGAAGGGGGAAACAGGGACAGAGAACAAAAAATAAAGACTGAGTATTGAAAATGAGGAAGAGACCAAAGAAAACATGGATAAGGAGGGGAAATACACGATATACGAGGGGTAATAATTATTTAAAAAGACAGTTAAAAGATGGGTAAAATAAAGGAGAATAGTAAAAGTAAAGAAAATAAGGGAAAATTTTGTCTGAAGTAAAAATAGCTGAAAACGAAAGAAATCTCTCTTTCCTAAGAGAAAGACGACCCGATCAACTAATGAAAGGATCCAGTTGAGAGGAAGGAAAAAATGTGAAAATAGTGAAGCATACAAAAAACAGTGAGACAAGACAGTAAGACCGAGTTAATTGGAGCCCCCACAAGCTGGAGAAAGCTGCCACCACTCGCCAGATAACTTAATGTAAAATACAAAAGTGGGTCAACTTTAATTACCGCCTGTTATACAATTTTTGTGTTATTTTACTGAAAATAGGATATTTATTGATTTATCTACATATAATACTGGAGAAAAAATGACTTCTTTATCAAACTATAATAAAAATGGAAGTTTTATTTGCGTCTATCTCAGTTTAGGGACAGTCTACATGCGATTATTAATACGTTGTCTGAGTATTGATCACTGTCATGTTTTCAGGTGTTGGATGTAGGCTACATCATTAAGGAAAAATGGTAAATGGGTATAACGAAATTGTGTCTTACATAACAAATGAAGGAAATATGGTACTTAAATCGAAGATCGTGTGAACCCAGTGAGCTCATAATGGACACGCTTTCTCATGGTTAGCGTCGCGTAGTTTGTGTGCCCACCGCCAGGGGCCCAGGGCGGCGCTGATGATGTGTATACACCACACCTGACACCCGCGCCTTTTGAAATCGGCTGATGGATCCTGAAAATATAGTGTCATGGTCCACTGTGCAGCTAAAATACATGTGGAAAAATAGACCAGCAGAACTGAGACGTTTTCTCAAACAAGAGGAATACCAAGCCTTTAAAAAATCGGGTCGCTGATCTCGTCCCCGTAAGATTTCGGCCGTACAATTCTTTTAGTAAACTCTATGGAGAACTTTTCAGCGTAAATCTCATTTTTAAAACATCAGTAAAATATCTGAGATGAATATAATGCTGGTATAATGCTTTATGCATGAGTAATAATCCCGACAGGATATACTTTTAAGGATGGTACACCAACTCTGAGCGGTTAGTGACCCCACTCTATTTAGTGATCCGGCGAACACTGGCAACTTTTAGGAGTTTGTGGCGGCTCTGATCGGAATTGAGTTTCAGTAATATGAAAACCAGAAGGCCTTGGATTTTGGCGGCCAGGAATATAGTGAGGAAATTTGGAACCAGAAAACCAAAGAAACTGCGTGAGAATATCGAACAACTCATGAATGAGGAACCTGGAGAAGTTGAGGAAAATATTTAGACTGAGAAAAGGTGAAAGTTAGAGAGCCACGAACGTGAAAAAAAATTACTGCGATGTCGTGAAAAGAGGAGAAAAGCTATAGTTTGAGAAATTATTTATAGTTATTAGGACTATGAAATGCAGATCAAGGATACGAAGGTAAACGTATTATATAACAGCACACACTTCAGTCACTGGGTGTATTTTTTGAATTGAAAATTATCAATGGCTGGCAGCATGAAAGGAAATAAGTATTGTTAGTTGCCCTTGTAGTGAAGGGTTCATGTAGATAGTTTTAATACTGAGAGTCAAACTTATTGCTCAGAGTGAACTATTGCCATTTGGGAATACAAGGGGAAAATATGACAACATAGTGGAAGTGTCAACACTTAGTCAATGAGAACTCTTTTTGTAGATAAAAAGGATGTATCGGCTGCCAGTTTGCGATACTGCTTAGCTAAGGGTAAAAGGGATCTTGATTAACCCTTATCACCTACTTCATCATAAAGTCGGTGATCATTATAGCCCACGATCATTACCACCATCTTTTTCACGTCTACATTATACTCATAGGCAAGATCCGTGGTACAAACGTCGTATTTTTGCTATTTTCTCATTCTTTTTTTTCTTCATGCTTCTTTACTTGACTATCATTTTTAACATAATTTAAACAACAACAACAACAACAATAATAATAATACCGGTAATACTACTACTACTTCTACTTCTTCTTCTACTACTACTACTACTACTACCAATAATAACAATAATAAATTATAATAATAATAATAATAATTATTATTATTATTATTATTATTACATCCCCCTGCCTCTTCTTGCCCTTTTTTATTTATTTTTATTTGTTTATTTGGTAGGTGGTGGAGACCATCATCCACTCACTTGATGTGGTGCTGCCTACTTCTCCCTTAGCATTTATCATTCTTTTTCTGGGCCTGCCCTCCTCTCTTCCTGTTTCTCCCATCTTTCCTGTCACTACTTATTGTTTTTCTTTCCATTACAGGTGGCTTTACATTGAGTGACAAGCCAAATGGTTTCCTGTAAGCCAAGAAACCATTTACAACGCTGGGTGGTAACCATATAACCAAACCATACGTGCTCCCTACGTGTCAACAAGTGTGTTGGTGGAGGGTTGGTGCCCCTCCCTGTAAAAACAAATAACTCAGAGTCAAATGGCAACCCCTTACTGGATTATGGTGTCAGACAATAGATAGATAGATAGACTTCCTGCTCATACTCTCTGTTCCTCTTCCCCACTCTTCTTCTTCTTCCTTCAGCACTCTGCCTTTTCGTGCCTCTTTTTTTAAAATTCCTCTACCTCTTCCTTCCTGTTTACGTTCACTTCCTCATCCTACCTCTTCCTTTTTTCCCCATTTCGCTCTTCTTGCTACTTTTTTTCTCGGTTTACCTCTTATACTGTCTCTCCTTATATTCCATTCACCTCTTCTTGTCTACTCCTCGTCTTATTCCATCTTCCTCTTTTCACCATCTTTGTATCTTCCCTGTACTTCTTTTCATGTCCTTTCCCTGCTTTATCAAGGCTCTTCTCTTTTACTTCCTTCTGTTGCTTCTTCTTTTGATTTACTCTTCCTGTATTTTCTTTTCCTCTTTATTCATTTCTTTCTCCTATCTTACTCCCTCTCTCTTCTGTTCTCTTGTTAATTTCTCTTTTTGTTTATGATTCTTCTCCTTACTTTTTCATCCTCTTACTCCCTTGTCATATTGCCTCTACCTTTTCTTGTCATTTACTTTTTATTCATAAATTTCTCCATATTTTTTCATTTTTTATTTTGATTCTTAGTGTTCCTTTTTTTTTTTTTCTTATTAGCACTTCCTCTTCATGTCTCTTCATCCTTTTCTTCTCAGTTCTTCATACCCCTTCTTACTTTTCTTATTCTCTCATTCGTTTTTTTTCCTGCTTCATTTCACTCTGTGTTTTCGTAACACTTTTTTTTTTTTTTTCATTCCCGCACTCCTCTTCTTCACACTTAGTCTACCTATTGCTGCTTTATTTCTTTTCCCTCCAACTAAATTCTTCTTATTTTCCTTTCTTTTGGCATCCCTATTCCTCGTCTTCGTAGTCTTTCCTTCATATAATTCTCTTCCTTTCGTTTCGGGCTGTGGGTCAAGGATCATTTGATTAAACAAGAGTTGGATCTGGATCAAGATGCAGAAATACATCATAAATTTTCTGGCGTCGGTGAAGGTATGCCTTGTCTGATACTGTACAACAGGGCAGACAAAAGCCGTACAATTATTTATCTACCCCTAAGATGCAGGACGGAGGATGATCTCTAAATCATAAATTATAATGACTATGGCGGAGGTATGCGCTCTCTGATGATTTGTAGTTTATTTCCTTTTTCTCAACTCTTCATAATCCTATTGCGTCCCCTTAATCCGTTTACGCTGTTTCGACAAAATTATTTTCTTCCATCCCATTTTCCTTTTTCTCGGCTCTCCAGTTGATTTCCTCTCCATCTTCTTCTTCTTCTTCTTCTCTCTCTCTCTCTCTCTCTCTCTCTCTCTCTCTCTCTCTCTCTCTCTCTCTCTCTCTCTCTCTCAACGTGGGGATGAGTTAGACAACATACCACACACAATCTCCTTCCTCCTTTATACGGCTTACACAACTACGCAAAGAATCTCATCATATCTCCGTGATTCCAGAGAGGAGTAAATAAACAAGGACAAATATATCATTCTTATCTTCATCGCCATTATTCTCAACAGTATTATCAATTTTTTGTGTCTTCTTCCTAGTCAAAATCATCCATGATCTATCAATATCACCGTCAGCGTCATCGTCATCGTCCCCATCAACACTGGCATCACTATCGTCAACATAATTATTAACATCGTCATCGCCGTTACTAACATCATCACCATTATCAACATCTCCACCGCCATTATCAACATCGCCACCGCCATTATCAACATCTCCACTGCCATTATCAATATCGTCATCGCCATTATCAACGTAGTCATCGTCATTATCAACATCGCCACCGCCATTATCAACATCGTCATCGCCATTATCAACGTAGTCATTGTCATTATCAACATCGTCACCGCCATTATCAACATCGTCATCGCCATTATCAACGTAGTCATCGTCATTATCAACATCGCCACATTCATTATCAACATCGTCATCGCCATTATCAACATCGTCATCGCCATTATCAACGTAGTCATCGTCATTATCAACATCGCCACATTCATTATCAACATCGTCATCGCCATTATCAACATCGTCATCGCCATTATCAACATCGCCATCGCCATTCTCAACATCGCCACCGTCATTATCAACATCGGAACTGCCATTATTATCATCGTCACCGCCATTTTCACCCTCGTCCCTATCACGGCAGCAGCACCAGCAGCATTAGTGGGTTCGTCAGCGTCATCTTATTCATCATTGCCATCATTATCTCATGTTCCCATCTCAAAACACAGTGGTGTAGAATGTAGATTTAGAGGGAAGAATACAGATAGGCATAAAGCTTAGGGAAAATACTGCATATGAACATATGCACAAATGCAAGTTATTATTTTTCATGTTGATATGATAGTGTAATAATCATTAGCACATTTCTTCCATATGTTTGACAGTGTGACTGCATTTTGTTTTCATGTGTGCGACTCTGGACATGAGCTTAGTAGCCGGTTCCCAGAGGACCAACGGCAGTGTTACCAAATCTCAGTTGCCAAATTTTGCTAGACTCAGTTTTAAAAAATATTCTAGAAATATCAATATTATGTAACAACATAATGAAATTATTCCAACTTTTTACTAAATTTCTAACACAGGTATGATGTAAATAAAATTGATTTTACCATACAGTATATAAACCTGAAATTGTACACTTCATACTGTGTTTCTTTATTCTGGATATCATTACAATATATATAATTATATGGACCTACAAAATCTTAGGATTTTCTTATGAGAAAACAAATGCATTTTAACTGTGACTCAAATGATTTTTCTTTATAAAAATAGAAATTCTTCTGCATGCTGTACTATATATATATATATATATATATATATATATATATATATATATATATATATATATATATATATATGTGTGTGTGTGTGTGTGTGTGTGTGTGTGTAATCATCAGCCAGTGAATGTCTGTTGCTCACCGTGGGCCTCCCCCAACCTTTTCCACAAGTTCCTTGTCTGACCCAATCTCTGCTATATTTTGCTGGCAAACTTCTCTAGCTAATCTCTCCACCTCCTGTCTGGTCTTTTTCTGCTACGCTTACCATCCCCTGGAGCCCAGTCAGTCAGCCTCTTGCTCCATTGGTCATCTTTAATTCTTGCTACATGACCTGCCGACCTTCATTTCTGTTCCATCATGCTTTTTTATTATGTCTTTGTAGTCTCCTCCTTGACCCAAGTTTATCTTTTCCAGCCTATTAATAATATTCCCAACATTGACCTCTCTATTGCTCATTGAGAACGGATTAGTTGATTTTCCATTGATTTTGTTCGTTTCCAGATCTCACAACCGTACGTTATAGCTGGGATCATACATTTGTTATATACTTTTAGTTTCATACATATTGGCAAGCTAATTTTCATGAATCCTGTATCTTGACTGAAAGCTTTTCATCCAATTGCAATGCCCTTTTTTACTTCAGCATCATTGTTTTTTTTTTAGGTTTAGTATTTCCCCAAGTAACTGTACTCCTTCACTTCTTCAAGAATTTATCCTCGTGCTCTGATGATGCTCTTTGATGTAATTGGATTAAACATTAGTTTTACTCCGGTTCATCTCCAGCCAAACTTTGAGACTTTCTCTGTTTAGGTTATTTAATATTTCTTGCAATGTCTCTGGTGTTTCTGAGATTAATACAATGTTATTTGCAAATCTTAAATGGCTTAGGCTTTCTTCATCTATATTTACTCCTTTGCTTTCCCAGTCTAGCATTTTTAAAAGATTTTCTAGGCATGCTGTAAAACATTTTAATAATAGCTGCATCTCCCTAATGCACGTCCTTCCTAATCTTATATTTTCCAAGTCTTTTTGTAATTTAACTGTGGCAGTTGCCTCTTTTAATATGTTTTTGAACAGTTTAACAATGTTCTCATTTACTCTTTTTTCTCACAGTAAACCTATAATTGCTATATGATACGCTGGTCGATAGCCTTTGCGCAATCAACAAAGCCTAGGCACAGTGGTATATTATATACCGCAGTTTTCTCAATTAGCTGATTCTTTCTCTGCAGATAATCAGTAGTCGAATACCCTCTTCGCAAACTTGCCTGTTCCAGATGTTAACTTTCATTTTAATCAGTAGTTTTTCTGTTTATGGGATTATAGTGGTGAGTTTGTAAGATAATGGCAATAACCTATTGGGTCATTAGTTACTAAGATCTTTTGAGTCGCCTTTTTTTTTTTTTTTTTAAAGCAAAAGAACTATTGCATTACACCATGCTCCGGGAATTTTCTTCTTTATACATTGAGTGAATATGTGAGCTAGCCTGTTTTGTACTTCTGCTCCTGCATCCGACAGTAAATCTGCTGTTCCATCTTCTCCTGGGAGAGTCCCTCTTTTCATACTTTTAAGGGAAATTTTTACTTCGCCTAGTGTTATCTCAGGTATTTCACTTGTGTGACCTGAAAAGTTAGCTATTGGTATTATTATATTTGATGCATACAGTTCATTGTAAAATTCATCAACTATCTTCACCACCTATCTCTGCATTTCATGACTTCATCTTTTTGGTCGATAAATGATATAAGTTGTTGCCTTCAGTACCATCTTATTTGGATCTGTCTCAGACCTTTTCCCTTTTTGGTGGTTTCTTTGATCTGATCCATGTTTTTCTTTTATTTTCTTCTCTCTGTCTCTTATTGATAAGTTCACTAAATTATGCTCCTTCTGTTTCATTTTTATATGTTTTTACTTCCATCTCCTCTCTTCTTTTCCAAAGCTAGTGGTTCATGTTTGAATACTTGTTGGCTTTGGTTTTATTACCCTGCACTACTACCTCCATTGATGCTCTTAGCATTTTTCTTAGTCTACCATTCAACTCACCAATGTCACACTCAGCATAACTGAGAGCCTGAAATCTGTTCGTTGTGTCTAACCGAAATTCTACTTTGTTTTCACTTATTTTTTCTGGGGATATCTTTTTATTTTTTAATCAGCTTTTTTCTCTCACTTCTGAAATGTAATCTGTCAGTACAACCACCATTCTGTGATCAATTTCTATATTTACATTGCTGATAACTGTTACATTTATGATCGTGTAATTCTTATCTGCTTTAATGAAGTCATATTCATTCTTTGTTTTTGGACTTCTCCAGGTCTATTTTCTCCCTGTTCTCTTGTAAAAGAATTTGTTCATTATTCTCATGTTTATATATTTCAGCAAAATTTACCACCATTTCACCACTTTCATTCCTTTATCCCACTCCTATTTTTTCCCATACATGCTTCTCCATTTTTCGATTTGCCTGCTTTTGCATTGAAGTTTCCTATGAATAAAGTATATGTAGTCTTTTCTTTTTCCATACTCTGGGAAATGTCGTCAGAGAATGTTTCTATTTCTTCATCTGAGTTTTGAGAAGTCGGTGCATATACCTGTATTAGTTTCAGGGTGTGTCTTTGGCCTAGTTTGATTATACTCCATGCTAGTCTGTCAGATACACTGTTGACTTTAACAATGTTCTCTGCAAGATTTCTGTTAATTAGATATCCTACTCCACCAAATCTTTTTATTTTGCCTTCCTCTGTAGCAAAGTGAGGTAGTTGCTGTCTTGGAGATGAATTATTATTTTCTTTTTTCTATGGATCCTCATTCAGACCTAAAATATCCCGACTAATGTTTTCAAATTCCGTCATAAAGGTATCAGATTTGTAATCCTGTGTGAGACTTCTTATGTTGTACCTGTAGAGCTTCATGGATTTCAATTTATCCCGGTCTCTGATATCGTCAAGACAGTGCCAACCACTCACTTTCAGTGGCACACTGACAGTAAGCAGAGGAGGCAGTGCTGTTGGTCCTTTAGTAGACGATTATCCAACAGGAATGCCCGTAAAATCTTTAACAGTAGAATTCATGTTTGGTTGGGGGATGGTGGCAAATAATCCCACCTCTCTAGCACTTAGTTTCTGGTGAGATGTAATTTTTGTGCCGTCTAATTCACCATATTCGGTGGAACCCTATATATCTAAAGGGAGTTCAGTGGTCCACGTTGCCTATGATGGTACCTCGTATATCTGTAAGGCCTTCCACTATCCGCCACCAGGGGACGGGTAAGGTAGCAGTGGGATCCTGCCCCTACATATATATATATATATATATATATATATATATATATATATATATATATATATATATATATATATATATATATATATATATATATATACAGTATATATAAGATCATAAGATCATCATCATGCGGACCTCCTTTCCCACCCGAGGGCAGGGCGAGGAGTAGCAACGTCCAGTGAGCCAAAGTTTGCCCAGACTGATTGACCACACTTCCATTCACTCATCATTCAAGCCCTGGAAATCCTGGCTCCATCAGATAGTCTCCCTAAAAAAAAAAAAAAAAAAAAAAAACACGTCGTGAAGCTTCACCTTTATCTATCTGATAGGCCTATCCGAACGCTGTCACGTCAAAAATGGGTGTCAAATCCTTAGTCATACACTTCGCACAAAATTCATCCTGGCAGCTCGATCTCTTGTTAGTCCTTTTAACGTCACTGTCTTTCATACCTCTCTTTCTCACACACTGATCCGATCCAACATATCCCTCCACCTTCTTCTTGGCCTACCTCGCCCCCCCCCCTTCTTAAAATTCGCTCAGACATACCTTTTTCACACTCTATTGTCATCCATTTTCACCACATGACAATACCAACTCAGTACACTTTATTCGATTCTGGTGTCCACAGACTTCCTCTCTCCACATCTTTCACGAAGGACACCATTCCTTATTCTGTTCACTCTCTGTACTCCACATACATTCCTCAGCGGTCTCATCTCTACTGCTCATACTCTTGACTTTTCAGTTTCATGCCACACTATAGTCTCACATCCATATGTTAAAGTTGGCACTACCACTCATTCATGTAAACCCCGCGCTGATGCAGCACTCAAGCCTCTTTTTCATATGAAGTCCTTCATAACACCAGTTATTTTTCATCCTTGTGTTACTCTACTTTGCACTTCTTTTGCACATTTACCTCTCTTTTCTGTCACTGTACCCAGGTATTTGAACTCTCTCACCAATTCCAATCTTTCTACATTCATTGTAACATCACACTGGGAGCCACCTTCTCTCTCAATAACCATCACTTTACTCTTTTGTACATTTACTCTCAAGGCATGATGCTCACAGACATCTTCAAAACTCTGCACTAGTCTACCAAGCTCTTGTCCGGTATTTGCAAGTAGCACTGCATCATCGGCACACACCAAATTTGAGACATAACTTTGTTGTACACCTACGTAGACTGTGAACCATTGATTTTGATGCCCATTTACCAATACACATGCCTCACTATCATC